>NW_020175443.1:606400-714635 GCF_003031525.2 Neophocaena asiaeorientalis asiaeorientalis | reverse complement strand
GGGCTTACTCGCCCTCTGCCGCTCATCCTTGAGTGCCCCGTTAAGAACCCCTCGTATTATTGTTCAATGCTCCCATTTTACCGGGGTGGACACCGAGGCCCAGAGTGGGCAAAGGGTTTGCTCCAGGTCACAGAGCAAGTCTGTAGCAGGGTTGCAGAGGCTCAGAGGACAAGAATCCGGACTTCTGCCCAGCATCTAAGTTGCTGAATGCACAGGGACTACACCCACCTGTCTGGGTGGAGAGGGGGCGGGCTACCAGGTGGGGCGGGGCTTACTCACGTTCCGCCTCCGCCGCCTGGTTCGGGGGCGGGGCCTTCCTCCAATCAGCAGCGCTCCAACATGGCTCCGCGTCTGTGCAGCATCTCTGCGGCGGCTCGGTGGCTGCTGGGGCGCCCGGGGCCCGGGGGCCGGGACGTTGCGGCTGTGGCTGCAGCGCGGTATGAGCCGGGCCGGGCCAGGCGGGGGCGGCGCGCGTGGGGGGTGCACGCGTGGGGGCCAGGGTCTGGGCTTGGGGGATGGGCAGAGACTCGGGCTTGTAATCTAGTGGTTAGAAGCCGAGCCATGGGGAGGAGGTCTGGTCAAAGAACGGGGGAGGTGGGAAAGGTATGCGCAGGGTCTTTGTCCTATTGGGTGCCTGGCTCTGGGCTAAGAATGAAGGGTAGGGTGAATGAGAGGGGCGGGTCCTGGGCCCTGGGGAGTGGGAGCTGTCAGAGGGCAGGAGGAGCGGCCCCTTCCCAGGCCTTTGTGGTGATTGTGAGATAGTCCCCCTGGGGGCTTCTAGGAGAGGCAGCACCTCCTTCCGGAAGTTCTGGGGGTAAGAGATATGGGGAGCAATGGGAGATCCCTAAAGGCCGTGGCTGCACAGATCCTTTGCTCTCCAACCCTGAACAGTAGAAATGGGGCAAAGGAGGCCTAAGAAAGGATGGGAGTTGCCCAAGGTCACTCCCCCTGCCATCCTGTGGCGACACTGGGTCTGGACCCAGGCCTCCTGACACCCCTGTGCTCTTTGCACCACAACTGGTGGCCTCCTGGGAGAGGGAGGCTGGCTGGGCCATGGGCTGGGCCTGGGCTTTTGTTTGGTCCCTGCTCTGGGCTGAGGCAGGGCTGGGCCTCCCTGACTCCGTCTCTAGTACCCTGTACTTCCCCCATCTCTGCTTTTACTACCCTGTACACACTTGCCTGTCCCTGCCACTAGAGCATCACCTCATATTTCTGTTTCCCCAGCCCCTGGCACAGGGCTCACAACAGTGTATGCTCAAGAACATTGGCCAAAGAAGTGAGGACACCTGTCCCCCCACCTGTGGAAAGGAGGGGTCTGTGTTGCCCAGCCACGCAGGCATGAAGCTGCAGAGTACTGTTAGGCTTTGCTGTGAGATGATCTAGAGTGCTGTGCAGTGGGGGTCAGGGGAGGCTGGGAAAGAGGAGCCAGGCATGTGCCCCCAACCTGACTGCCCAGTAATTGGGGAGAAAGCTGATAACATGGAGAGAGCCTAGAGTTTGCCCGGCACCAGCACATCTAACTCAGCCTTTTTCAGTGGGGTGACCTTGCATGAGTCATCTGGCCTCTTGAAGTCTCAGATTCCTAATCTGTAAAATGGGGGTGATAAAGTAGGATGTATTTCATAGAGTTGTTGAGGATTAACAAGGCCATGTGTGCGACGTACCCAGCCCCTGACGAATTTGCTGCAAATGTTGCCCCTCGCCCAAACCTGTGTCTCAAGCAATTTCTTCATGAGCCCCGAAGATGTCAGGGCTGAAGGGGCTTTGGGGAGATCACCTCCTGTGAGCCCCTTGTTTTCCAGATAAGGAAATGGAAGCTGGGGGCAGGACCACACTGCCCCAGGGCTACAAATTTGGTTGGTGGTAAAGCCATTTGTGTGGCAAATAGCCAGAGGCCACAAAAGGAGCATGGTACATTAAGGCAGCCTGCTGCTCCTCACTTAATCCACTCCTTAACCTTGGATGGGGCACTGAACCTCTGGGTTCCTTGGTTTCCTTCTCTGTAAAGTGGGGATGGAGATCCCTGCCTGGTGTTTTTCGTAGGATTGCTGTGCAGGTACTTGGATTAATACTTATCAAGTCCCTAAAGGACTGCTTCAAACTTACTTACTCCCTGGTCCCACCTTGGATACCTGGGAATCCTGCCGACCCTCCATCTGCCCCGTATCTCTCTGGAGTCACTAGAGGGGCCCTCTGGCCTCTGAGCTTTGGGGGCCACTGGGGTATAGACACAGTGTGGGCTTTGAAATCGTATAGACCTGGATTGGAATCCTCTTGGCCATTGATTAATTGTTCTCGAATAAGGCCTGGTACATCTCTGAGCCTCATTTTTCTCTATTTTGTTTTTGAGCCTCATTTTTCTCAAGAACATATTGTGAGGATCAGTTCTCAGCACATAGAAAGTGCTCAGTACACAGCAGTTGCTACCGCTGCATCAGTAATGCTCTCGTTAACAGAACTTTAGTTCTTCCGGTTTGTCTTCTAAAGACACACTTCAGGAACGATAAGCAGAAATGTGGCCCCTTTTTTAAAAAAATTTATTATTTTTGGCTGCATTGGGTCTTTGTTGCTACGCATGGGCTTTCTCTAGTTGTGGCGAGCGGGGGCTGCTCTTCGTTGCAGTGCGCGGACTTCTCATTGCCATGGCTTCTCTTGTTGTGGAGCGAAGGCTCTAGGCGCGCGGGCTTCGGTAGTTGCAGCATGTGGGCTCAGTAGTTGCGGCGCACAGGCTCTAGGGCACATGGGCTTCAGTAGTTGTGGCACGCGGGCTCAGTAGTTGTGGTACACAGACTTAGTTGCTCCGCATGTGGAATCTTCCCAGACCAGGGCTCAAACCCGTGTCCCCTGCACTGGAAGGCGGATTCGTTTTTTTTTTTTTAATTTATTTATTTATTTATTTATTTTTGGCTGTGTTGGGTCTTCGTTGCTGCGTGTGGGCCCTCTCTAGTTGCGGCAAGCAGGGGCTACTCTTCATTGTGGTGCATGGGCTTCTTATTGCCGTGACTTCTCTTGTTGTGGAGCACGAGCTCTAGGCACGTGGACCTCAGTAGTTGTGGCACGTGAGCTCAGTAGTTGTGGCTCGCAGGCTTAGTAGTTGTGGCGCACAGGCTTAATTGCTCTGCAGCATGTGGGACCTTCCTAGACCAGGGATCAAACCAGTGTCCCCTGCATTGGTAGGCAGATTCTTAACCAGTTCGCCACCAGGAAAGTCCTGTGGCCCCTTTTAGCCAACTCAAAACAGAAGAGTGTTTCAGGAATGTGCACAGAGCCAAACTTCCTAGCATATCAATCTAGAACATTCCAGAGCATTTTCATGTGGTGAGGCACCAGATCGTTGATCCCTATTGAGAGTGCAAATGTGTCTCAAAAGTTCTCATCTGGGACAGATATTTACTGAGCAACTCCCATGCTAAAAGCATTGTGCTGCTACCTTGAGGGGTGGAGAACGTCAGCTCTGGGCTTCCGGTGTGGCTGGGGAGACGAGACATATTCACATGAAAATGATGGAGGGGCTGAGGGCGAAATAGGAGAGGTTTTTTTTTGGTTTTTTTTTGGCCGAGCCCCACATGTGGGATTTTAGTTCCCCTGACCAGGGATCTAACCTGTGCCCCCTGCAGTGGAAGCACAGAGTCTTTTTTTTTTTTTTAATTGGAGTCAGAGTCTTAACCACTGGACCTCCAGGGAAGTCCCAGGAGAGATGTGTTTATGGAAAGGGTTGAACTGGTTTTTCTAGTCCTAAGGGGCATTCTTCTTTTTCTTTTTTAAATTTATTTAATTTATTTTATTTTTTGGCTGCATTGGGTCTTCATTGCTGCGCGCCGGCTTTCTCTAGTCGCGGCGAGCGGGGGCTGCTCTTCATTGCGGTGCGCGGGCTTATTGCAGTGGCGTCTCTTTGTTGCAGAGCTTGGGCTCTAGACGCGCAGACTTCAGTAGTTGTGGCATGAGGGCTCAGTAGTTGTGGCTTGCGGGCTCTAGAGCACAGGCTCAGTAGTTGTGGCGCACGGGCTTAGTTGCTCTGCAGCATGTGGAATCTTCCTGGACCAGGGCTCGGACCCGTGTCCTCTGCATTGGCAGGCGGGTTCTTAATACTGCACCACCAGGGAAGCCCCACCCTTGGGGCTTAATATATTCTTAATATAGTTTAGATACCAGACTCTTCGGTGTTTCTGGGATGATTTACTGAGATTACATGAAGAAAAGAAGGAAAGAAAGAAAGTTGGGACTGCCTTAGAGCAGTGATTTGCGGGCCCGATTGTGCATCAGAATCCCTTGGCAGGCTTGTTAAAACCCAGATTGCTAGGCCCACCCCCAGAGTTTCTGTCGCAGTAGGTCTGGGATGGGGCCTGAAAACTTCTAACACGTTCTCAGGTGTTGCTAACAATAGGGAATCTTGGCTCTGTGGTCACCAAATTTAAGAGGGAATTGGGGACTTCCCCGGCAGTCCAGTGGTTAAGACTCTGCACTTCCACTGCTGGGGGCATGGGTTCAGTCCCCGGTCAGTCAGGGAGCTAAGATCCCACATGCTGCATGGGGCGGCCAAAAAAATAAATAAATAAAAATTAAAAATAAAAAAAAAATGGGGAACTGACTCTGGAAAGCTTGGCAAAATAGATTAGAGCTAGAATCCCAAGTGGAGACATCCAGCCTTGTTTTATGGGCAGTAGGGATCCATAGAAGATTTTCAAGTGGACGAATAGCATCACAACCATGGTGCATTACAAAATTGATGGGCAGGTTAGGAAAAAAGGGAAAGAATGGGAGGCAGGAGCTCAGTTAGGAAGTTAGGTAGGAAGAGTGATATTAGCTGCACTGCCGTGTCTGCCCCATGTCTCTACAAGGCAATCCTATTGCTCTTATTTTATGGATGAGGTAAATGAGGCTCAGAGAGATGACGCTGGGCTGGGATTAGTCCTGGATTTGTCCAGAACCTGTGTTCTTAAGCACTAATTCTGCTGGTGGTGGTGGGGATGGAAAGGGCCCCTGAGTCCTGAGTCCACACTCTGAGCCAAGGTCCACACTTTCTCTCCTTTCTTACCTCTCAGATTTCATCATTTTCATGCACCCGTGTCCCCCCACACGCCTGCACTCATTCCTCAAACGTGGTCTGAGCACGTGCCGCGTCCCCAACACTTTTCCGGGCACTGGGGATACAGCAGGGATACACGAGACAGACAAGATCCCTATCCTCCTGGGGCTCTGCTTCTAGTGGGAGACAATAAACAAGGCACATAATAAACAAAAAATTCTATAACGTGTTAGAAGGAGCTACAGAAAAATAGAGAGCAGGGTGAGAAGAGTTGGGGAGTTCAGGGACAGGAGAATGTTGTGATTTCATTGAGAGAGTGAAATTTGAACTCTTGAAAATGTGAACCCTCGGATGCTAGCTTCAAGTTCAGACCCTGCCCTGGGATATTCTTGGGACTTGTAGAAAAGATCTTTAGAGATAGGCTGCTCTACCCTGCTCTTTTTGCACATGGGGAAACGGAGACCCAGAGGCAGGAAAGATTAGACAGTGGTGGGAGGAGATGGGAGCCCATCAGAGCTCCTGGACCCCCTCACTCCCTAGCCCCCGGGGTCCCAGGCTCTCTCTTCAGGGCTCGCCACTTGGCTGTTTATCTTGGTCAGTGCTGATGTTAATAAATTACTCAAAGCCCAGTCCTTGGAGCAAAGGTCTTGGTTGACAAATAGTAGGAGTGGCTGCCCTCCCTGTCACCACCCCTTCCAGCGGAAGCAGCCTCTCTACATTCAGACCAAAGGTCAGGTCCCTCTGCCGTGGCTTTGTTAAAAACACCTGGTTCTTCACAGTATCTACCTGATGCTAGTTCCCCAGGTTGGTGCCAGATCTGAGGTGGGGCTGACTATAGAGGAAAGAGATCTGGGTTCTTTCCTGAGCTCTCTGTCCCTGATTTGCTATGTGACCTGGGGACAAGTTTCTTAACCCTCCCACCTCCGACCTTCTATTTTCTCATCTTGAAAATGGGGGCATTAATAATATCAACATTATGATATCCTTACATAGATTCAGCGGGATCATGTTAAGCTGATCACAGGTCCCTGGCACAGAGGATATCCTCAGCCAGCGTTAGCCATAGTGAGGCTCCCTTATTCTGGTCCCAGATTTTTCACAGACTACATCAACCATCTGATGATAACTGTCTGTTTTTTGTTAATGAAGCAAAAACACACAAAATGATAGAAAGCCTATGAATTTGGAAATACTTTAAACAGTTTTTCTTACCTTTACAAAACATTATAATGAATAACGAAAAGTTTAACCATCTTCCTCTTCCCTCTCCCAGGTAAGCAGTGTTAACAGTTTGGGACTGGGAGTTCCTGGGCAGTTCAGTGGTTGGGACTTGGCACTTTCACCGCTGTGGCCAGGTTTCAGTCCCTGGTCAGGGAACTAGGATCTCGCAGGCTGCTTGGCGTGGCCAAAAACCAACCAACCAACCAACCAACGAAAAGCAGTCTGGGACAGATTGTAACTTATCTTTCTCTATGCTTATACAAATATTTCACCACTTTAAGATGCTTTTTAAATTTTATCAGTCCCAGTACTTGCTCCATATTTTGGAAAAAAGCAATACTTTGATTTACAAAACGTTTATCCTAGCCACAGAAAAGGCTTGCAAAAGGAGAGGACTTGCTGATGGGGCCCCCACTGCCAGGCTCCTTGGCTAGAAATCATCCAGCGGGAGGCTAGTGTTTCAGGCCTGGCTACAAACTGCACCACTGCTGTTAAGTAAGATGATTTACCACATTTGGCAGCCTAAAAGTAATCCCCACCCCTGCTGGGACCTTGTGTGGGGAGTGCAGTTATGATCTGGCAGGACCTGGTGGTTGGTCCCCCTGCTCTGAACAAGGCACCTCATTCATTCATTCATTCTCACAGCAACATAGCAATGTGCACAGGGCAGATATTTGTCAGTTAAGTGTTGGCTGGATGAGTGAATGAATCTTGCCTTGTGATGCCTTTGACCCCCTCTACCTGCCTTTATCTGCCAAATCAGCCCTGGAGATTTGGAGACTGGCCAGATCACCTCCTCTGGAGGGCCAACCCAGACTTCCAGAGGCCAAGTTCAGGCTCACACATCTGGGCTCTCCCAGAGACCTCTGGCTGTAACTGTGTTCCAAGGTCCACTTCTCCCAGCAGACTGTGACCTCCTCAAGGACAAAATGTGCTTGTCTTGGGCTCTCCATTTGTGGGGCTGGGATTGGGCACAGGCCAGGTGTAGTGTGAGCACCAGGGAGGACGGTGAGTGCAGCCCTCTCGTCAGAGGGGACAGAAATTGCAAAGAAAGCACAGAGTGAAAGAGCCTGGTGGGTTCAGGGAGAAGCATAGCTGGAGAGTGGGATACACAGGTTGGGAATGGACAGGATGGGAGGCTGCCAAGGTAGGTTGGGCTGTCATGGGCTTTGGACATCAGGCAAGATGGGTGCGGGGTTGATCCTCTTGGCAAGGGATGCAGTTGTGTGGTCCAAGTGGAGGACCTCTTGGAAAGGGGTGAATTGGAGGCAGGGGGGCTGGAGAGAGAGGCGGGAGGTGGGGCTGCCTCTCCTGGCCTCCTGAGTCTCTGCAGAGCTTCAAGAAGTGAACTGGGGAGCCAGGATCTCTGTAGAAAGGACCACCTGTGCTCAGCCGGCTCCAATGATATGACATCTTCTGGAGCTGCCATGGGATTCCATGGCTTCATTCCCAGAAATGTGTGTCACTAGCATTGGGGAGCAAGGCATCTGAGCAGATGTAAGCAGGTCCCCCCTGAACTCTGTCCCGCAGCTTCTATTCCAAGGACAATGAAGGCAGCTGGTTCCGTTCTCTGTTCGTACACAAGGTGGATCCCCGGAAGGACGCCCACTCCACCCTGCTGTCCAAGAAGGAGACCAGCAACCTCTACAAGATCCAGTGTGAGTGGCTGCTGAGTTGGCCAGCCCGCCCTCCCAGGGCCTCTGGGGGCCTGCAAGGCTCTGGCTGGGACTTGAGAGGGTCTGGGACATCCCGAGCTGTCCTGGAAGCCCATACCCTGTGGGGCTACCCCCAGCACAGCTCCCCACAGACACCTCGCTCCCCCTCGCTTCACCTCCTGCTCTCTATCCTCTGTTGCAGTTCACAATGTGAAGCCTGAGTATCTGGATGCCTACAACAGCCTGACGTGAGCTGACCCTAACCCCTAACCCTCATGTCCCAGTCCCTGCTTGGGTGGGGACCTCTATCCAAGCCCTGTTCTCCGTGCAGAAATCCAGGGGGGTGTAGATTTCAGAGCCACACGTCCTCTCGTGCAGCCTCTGCATCTTAGAGATGGGGAGACTGAGGCCCAACTCTGCGGGCCTGAGTTGGAAGCCTCATCTCAGGGGCTCTGGTGGCTGGTGTGAGCCCTCCCCCTTCTCTGTGCCCCTCCCACAGGGAGGCTGTGCTGCCCAAGCTGCACCTGGATGAGGATTACCCCTGCTCACTCGTGGGCAACTGGAACACATGGTACGGGGAGCAGGACCAGGCAGGTGAGCTGTCCACCCCGCAGCGCCACTGCTGCCCAGCCCAGGTGGCTGCCCTCCACTCCCTCTGCAGCGGCACCCAGAGGGGTCTTTCTAAGTGTAGCCCTCGTCAGCTCACTCTCCTGCCCAAACATCTGTGGCAGCTCCCTCTGCCCTTGGGGTGCCCCACGAGGCTCTTGAGCCCTTCCCTGCCCAGCGTCAAGCCTTGTCTCGCCACGTCCTCCTGCTCGCTGCACCATCCCACCCAGGACTCCTTTCTGTTCTTCAGATGGATAGTTTCTCCCTCTAGTTCCATGCTCTTGTTCATGCTGTTTCGTCAGCCTGAAGCATTCTTTCTCCTTTGCCTCCTCCTGGAGACAGGAGGAGACATCACCTCCTCCTGGAAGCCTCCCCTGATTCCCTCCACCCCAGCTGGGTGAGGCACCTCTCCTGGCTCCCCAGCCCCCAGGACTTGCCTCTTCACAGCCCTGATCATGTGCCTTGTTCTGTCTGTCTCCCCGTGGAGGTGGTGAGTTCCGGGAGGGCGAGGGCCCTGCCTTTCTTCACCACTGAACCCCCGGTATGCCGTACATATTTGTGGAATAAAAGGGACTCTTGTCTGAGCTGGTTCCTTACAGCTTCCCAGCGGTACCCCAAGCATGCCCCATCCCACCCCAACATGCCCACCTCAGTTGGCACCAGCTTTGAGGACCCACACATGAATTTGGTTCACTCACAGCATCACAGCCACTTACAGGGGCCTTGGCATTTAGATCTGCACTGTCCAGGAAAGTAACCACTAACCACATGTAGCTACTTAAATTTAAATTGGGTAAAGTTAAAATGAAAAATTCAGTTCCTCAGTCACACTAGCCACATTTCAAGTGCCCATTGATAGAAATATGTGGCTCATGGCTACTGTCTTGGATGGCACAGTTGTAGAACTTTTCCATCATAGTAGGAAGTCCTTTTGGACAGTGCTGATTAGACTGCATACAGCACAGGGAGCTCCTCTGGTGCAGCCTTGATAGAGGGTCCTCTATGCTTCCCTTGAACACTCACAGCTATGGGGAGCTCACTACCACACAAGCCAACTTATCTCATCCTTCAACTACCCTGATAATTGTATGTGTTCTTTTTGTTTGTTTGTTTTTTAAATCTGTGATCTGCAGTTAGGTAGATTCTCATAATCATTTATTCTGTTTCAGTAACAATCACTGACACATTAATAGTGGGGTAGGAGAAAAGCTGTCTTCCGTTCCAGCCCCTACAGTTTCCCCATTTTAGGTACAACCTAATCAGTTGCAGCAGTACTTCTTGGATTCTTCTAAGTATCTGCTAATTGAGAAATGAACTTTGAGGAATGAGAGCGTGAATTTTAAAGCATGTCCTATATTTTGTGTATCTCGAGGGGTTGTCCCCTTTGTAGAATCATCTGGGGAGCAGATCCACTGAGCCACCCCCTGGGAGTAGGGCTCAGGAATCTACATTTTAATGAATTTGTAGATTCGGGGTTTTTGTAAAAAACCTCCAATCCATCATCTAGATGGACCACTATCATTGTTAGAAAATTCTTTCTTCTCATGGGCCTTGGATGCCCTCCTTGTAACTTTTACCTCTTGGCCCCTAGAATTAGGCTAATGCCTCTTCCACAGGTCAGCATTCCTGGTCTTAATCGACTGCCATCCATACAGTACTTTTGCTGTTTCCCTTGGGAAAGAGGCCTTTAAACCATAGGGTCAGACCATTTTGCAAGTGGGAAAATCAAGGCAGAGATGGAGTCGAAAGGCAGGTGAGCGACCAGCTGGGGATAAGTAACAAGAGTCTGAAATGCCAAGCCACTGGCCAGCCAAATGCTCTCAGCCTTAGCCTGCCCGATTGACCTTTTAGGGACCTTGCTCCCTTGGCCCCAGCCATGCTCCCAAGCATGACAAGACTGTTCCTTCTCTTGCACACAGGCTAGGTTTCTTTATTACTGGAAGGTGTATCAGGGTTTTCCTGGGGCTGCTGTAAAAAGTACCAACTACTGGTAGGCTTAAAACAACAGAAATCTATTCTCTCAAGTTCTGGAGCCCAGAAGTCTGAAATCAAGGTGTCGGTAGGGGCATGCTCCCTCCAAAGGCTCTAGGGGAGAATCTTTTCTTGCCTTTTCCAGCTTCTAGTGGTGGCCGGAAATCCCTGGCACTCCTTGGCTCACAGATGCATTGCTCCAATCTCTGCCTCCTTAGTCACATGGTGTTCTCCCTGGGTGTCTGTCTTCACGTGGCGTTGCCCTCTGTGTCCAAGTCTCCCTCTTCTTATAAGGACATCAGTCATTGAAGTTAGGGCCAACCCAATATGACCTCACCTTAGCTTGACTACCACTAGAAAGACCCTATTTCAAATAAGGTCACATTCTGAGGTTCTGGGTTGGCATGAATTTGGGGGTGGGGGTGGAGGACACTCTTTAACCCAGTACAGAGACTGTGATAAAATATGCAAATGGTACAAAGAGTTTGCAATGAAAAGTAAGCCTCCCTCCTGCCTGTGAACCCCAGGCCTCAGTTCTTTGCCCCAAGGGCATCTCCTGTCACAATCTCGATGGCTCTCCATCAAGAGGTGGTACATAGACCAGCATCTCTGGATATGTTCTTCCCCCTCTAAACACACGTGGTACCATACCTCACATGCTGTTCTGTTCCTTAGTTTTTTTCCTTTAATTCAGTGTTTTGGAGTCATCCATCTCTGCCCATCAGACCTACCCCTTCCTTTGGCCCAGCCTGTCCCTCACAGGCTTGGTGGTCTGCTTTATGCATTCGCAGCTCCTAGGGTACAAGTTCATGTCTGATCCTCTTGTTGCTACTTAAAGAAGTTTGGGTGGGAGCGTTATTCTCATTTTCAAGATGAGGACATTGAGTCCTAGAGGGGTCAAAGGCCACCTGGCAAAGCTGCACCTCAAACCTAGGTCTCCGGGTCTTGTGTCTGGCTTTTCCCCATGCCTAGAGCTGCCCCCACCAAGGCAGAGGGAACTCAGAGAGTCCTGGTGCTATAGGGAACCAGACTGGAGCCTCCCCTTTTACATACACACCTAACCAGCCTCGGGGTAAGCAGGGCAGGGTCCCCGCAGCCCCCTGACCTGTACCGTCCTCCCTGCCTCCCAACAGTGCACCTGTGGCGATTCTCAGGTGGCTACCCAGCCCTCATGGACTGCATGAACAAGCTCAAAAACAACAAGGTATGTTGGCATACACTCGGCGAACCTCTCCAGATGCTGGTTCTGGCTCAGCCCTGTGCTGGGGGCTGCCTCTGTCACCCTGTGAGACACACCGATGGGGCCGGGGCACTTCCTGGCTGCCGTGCCCAAACCACCATGCCCGCAGGAGTACCTAGAGTTCCGAAAGGAGCGGAGCCAGATGCTGCTGTCCAGGAGGAACCAGCTGCTCCTCGAGTTCAGCTTCTGGAACGAGCCACAGCCTAGAGACGGCCCCAACATCTACGAGCTGAGGACGTACAAGCTCAAGGTGCCTCCCCCACCAGCTCCCCGCCTGTCTCCCACCCTTCCTGCAGCAGCGCTGCTTTCCTGGTACCCTGAGGTGGGTGGGCCTGGTGCCCCAGCACCTAGATTGGGGCTGCTGGCTCCAGAACAGAGGTGTGTGTGCATGTGTGCACATGTGCACACCCAGGCGTGAGTCAGGGCCCCATGAATAAGGTGAAGCGGCCCCAGGAGCTGCAGAGACATGACAGTTTCCCATCCCCACCCAACAGTGATGCTTGAAATACCAGAAGGGGGCTCATTCTCCTCCTCTGCTCTGGTTCTCTTTCAGCCAGGAACCATGATCGAATGGGGGAACAACTGGTGAGTGGTGGTTCTGGGGAGTTGGGGGTACCCTGCCCACCTGCCCCATCAAGGCCCCTGGTGGACCACCTTTCCCAGGGCCCTGTAGCAGGGAACCCATCATCCTCCATGCCATCTCCAGGAGATGGTGATGATCCAACCAGGGGGGTGAGGATTCTCTAGACCACTGTGGTAGAACACCCAGCCAGCGGCTGCACCTCCGTCACCCTGGTCCCTGATCATTTCTGAGAGCCAAGGGCCCTACCTCAGGTTCCTCCCTTGATGTGTAACTGAGAAACCAGCCTGGGAACACCCCGGAGGGCCCTTTGCACCGGCCCTGGCCTCTGCCCCACACTTTTCTGCCATCCCCAGGGCTCGGGCCATCAAGTACCGGCAGGAGAACCAGGAGGCAGTGGGCGGCTTCTTCTCGCAGATAGGAGAGCTATACGTTGTGCACCATCTCTGGGGTAGGCTGGGGACCCTCCAGGACCCTCTGTGGCCCCCTTTCTCCACTCTCAGTCCATGTCAACAATGCGAATACATTAGGGCCCTTGTGGAGCTTACATTCCAGCAGAGGGAGATACCACCTCAGACATAAAGTAACAAAAAAGATAATTTCAGATTATTACAAATCATAAAGAGAGAGGGAGAAATAATGAAGAAAATATGGGAAGTTTCATTGGCTTAGATAGACTAGAACACCTCTCTAAGGAGGTGAAATGTAAGCTCAGCTAAAGGATGAGGAGTCAGCAGTGAATTGCCAGGGAAGGGTATTCCAAGTAGAGGGAACAACATGTGCAAAGGCCCTGCGGCGGGGAAAGGCCTTCAGGGTTTTGAGGAGTGCAAAGGAGGCCTGTGTGAAGGGAGTGGGGAAGAGAATGGGAAGATGTGGATCGACCAGGTTAGACTAGGTCTTGCAGGCCATGGGGATGAGATGAGTTGGGATTTATTTTTTTTCTTTTTCTCTTTTTTTTTGGCTGCACCGCGAGGCTTGAGGGATCTTAGTTCCCCAACCAGAGATCGAACCTGATCCCCCTGCACTGGAAGTGTAGAGTCCTAACCACTGGACCATCAGGGAATTCCTGGGATTTATAACTTCAGCGGGCGACTGCTGCAGCGTTTCAAGCAGCATGAAATGACCTGATTTGTGTTCTAATGGTTCCTCTGGCTGCCATGTGCTTTGTTGGGAGCACTTTGTAGGGGAGCAAGAGAGGATGTGGGGCATCAGGAGATGGTTATAGTAGCTCAGGGGGGAGAGGATGGTGGCCTGGCCTAAGGTGCTGACAGTGAGGATGCTGAGAAGTCCACAGATTCTTTGGTCTGGAGGTGGAACCAATCGGACTGGTGGATGAATTGTCTGTCTGGGTTGGGGGAGGGAGAGAGGACCCCAGGACACCAAGACTCCTGTTTGAGCAGCTCTGTATTGCTTACTGAGACCCTTGGAGGAGCAGGTTGGAGAGTCAGGAGTGTACTTTTGGTCCTTAGAAGTGTTACCTTTGAGACACTGACACATCTGAGTGGAAATGTCAAGTGGACACTGGATAGTCGAGTCTAGAGCTCAAGGGAGAGTTCTGGGCTGGAAATACACAAGAAATGTACTGATTGGATGAGATTGTCAAAGCAGACAGTATTTGCTAACAGTTGGAGGCATCTGGGGAGGAAGAGACAGCAGGGCAGGGTTTGGGGCACTGGAAGGAGGGCCTTGTGCTGGGTACAGGCTCAGATCCTCTGTGCCTCAGGAATGAGCCTATGCCTTCCCCCCACAGCCTATAAAGACCTGCAGTCTCGGGAGGAGACCAGAAATGCTGCCTGGAGGAAGAGGGGCTGGGACGAAAATGTCTACTACACAGGTGAGCACCTCCTCTGAGGTCATCTGCCAAGAGCCCTATCTGAGGATGGAATCCCCTCTGCAAGTAGATCTGACCTCGTTTGATTACCTCTCGTGATGGAGAACTCACTTTCAGGACAATGAGTTAGTAGGTTCCTGTCCTGGTGGCATGCTCCCCGGGATGCAGGCTGTCCTGGGTGAGTGCCCTAAGGGGCAATAACACAGCCAGGTGGTCCCTGCCTCAGAGAAGTGCTGTAGTTGAGCACACAGTGTGACCTTGGGCCTGGTTCTTCACCTCACTGATGCTGTTTTCAATCTGTAAGGTGGCAATGGTGAGAAAGCCTCCCTCAGAGGGCTGGAGAAGCTAATTTATGAAAAGTGCTTGGCCTAGACTCTGGCGCAGAGGAAGCGCACAGTCAATTTTTTCGAGCAAGTTTTTTGCCTACAGCATTTGCCACTTTGCAGGGACCCCTGGGAACCACCTGGAGTCAGTAGGTGCTGGGTGAGCACTCACTGTGTACCAGGGACTGGGGTGGGCGGGAGTTGGGAGGCAGAGAATGCCCTGCCCTTAAGGAACTTACAGCTGAGCTTCCACACTTACGAGCTGGTGTGTGGGAGAATGCACCTCCTGAAGGAGTTAGCGGGAGCCTCGCTCTTCCAAGTGTGGTCCCAAATGACAGTGTCAGCATCCCCTGGAAGTTTGTTAGAAATGCCCAATCTCAACCCCCTACCTCCCCGCACTGAATCAAGATCTGCACTTGCACGAGAACTGTAGGTAATTTGTAAGCATGGTAAAGTTTAACTGCACTGAGCAGGAGGAAAGAGCCTGACCTTCTGGTGACCTTGGGGTGACCCACTCTGAGCTGCAGTGTCCCCACCTGTAAAATGAGTCAGTTGAACTAAATCAGTGTTTTTCAAACTTTAGCCCCTTGAGGACACCCTCACAGCTTTTGTCCTGCCAATTTTCTTCTGCTACAATTATTTTCTTGATCTCATCCTTTAAATCCCCCTGCTTTGTTCTTCACCTAGCTTTGTCCTAAGCAATAATATCTGTGAAATCACTTTTAAGCTATGCTGGTTGTTTTTTCACATACGTAGGAAGTAAATACATAATTATGAAAAAAATTTTTAATAAATTTATTTATTCATTCATTTATTTATTTATGGCTGTGTTGGGTCTTTGTTGCTGCGTGCAGGCTTTCTCTAGTTGCGGCGAGCGCGGGCTACTCTTTGTTGCGGTGCGCGGGCTTCTTATTGCGGTGGCTTCTCTTGTTGTGGAGGACAGGCTCTAGGCATGTGGGCTTCAGTAGTTGCAGCACACAGGCTCAGTAGTTGTGGCGCACAGGCTGAGTTGCTCCACGGCATGTGGGATCTTCCCGGACCAGGGCTCGAACCCGTGTCCCCTGCACTGGCAGGCGGATTCTTAACTACTGCACCACCAGGGAAGTCCCAATTATGAAAAATTTTAAAATCTGCCTTTCATCACAGCCTAAGTCCCCTCATATCCCCCAGTTTGGGAGATGTGGCGCTCTCCATGGGCCATTCCAGGAGAGCAGTGGGGTTTCCCTGTCTCAGCATCCCAGGCCTCCTCCTCCTTCAGGGGCTAGTTTTGGGCGGTTGGCTCACCTCAGCCCCCTCGTGACCTCTGCCTCTCTCTCTGCAGTCCCCCTGGTTCGACACATGGAGTCTCGGATCATGATCCCTTTGAAGATCTCACCTCTCCAGTGATGCTGCCGCTGCCTCCACCTCCTCCCAGCTCTCCCTCAGGGTAGCCATGGACAGAGGAGATCCCAGCCCTGATGTCTTGGTTTTCTCTCAGACTCTGTGGACTCTGGAAGTAGTGCTCAGCTCAGAGAAGGGGGAGCTGAAGGATGATGGGGTTCTGAGGACTCGCAGCCCTGTCCAGACCCTTCCCACCTTCCCCGCACACCTGTTCCCCTTGCTGGAAGCAGTTGTTAATTTCTCTGAATGAAGAACAGCAACCTTTTGTGTCTTTTCACATTTTCCCCTAAGATTCCTCTTCTCAAGGCCACCAGTCCATAATCATCACCATGGAAATCCTCAGCTTTGCTTAAGTTGTACAAAAGGTAGTGTGTCCATTGGTTAGAGGTGGGGTGGGAAGGGAGGAGGTCAGACCAGGCCAGGCTCTCAGGAATTCCCTGGTCTCTACTCGGCCACCCACTTGGTGGACAGTCTGAGCCAAGTCCCTTCTGCTGGAGAAAAGCCTAGAACTGCCTCAAGAAGCAAAAGGGAAAACCCTCAAGTTAGCTAAGTCAGCAGGACATCCACATATTCCACCCAGAAAGGCTGGGAAAAGGGATGGGAGCTGGGAAGGACCTGGGGGAGGGAAGCAGAATGGAACAGGAACCCAGAAGGTAGAACTTAGAACTCAGAACTTGGGTTTGCACTGAAGAATCTGGAATACAGAATTGGGAAGATAGAACAGAGATGACAGAAGACCACTTGGGGAGGGGTTCCTAATACAAGACAGTTGGAGGGAGGTGCATCTCTTTCTTCCCACATAATGAGGTTGAGAACTTGAACAAGTTGTTCCAGCCCTTCTGTGCAGGGAGTGTCTTCTGCCCTCCCTATTGTCTTCCTGCAGGCAGAACTACGGACTAGGTCCCGTATTTCCCTCACCCCGTGTTCCTTTTCTCCCTCTTCACATTCTCTCAGCCCAACCCTCATTCCACTGGGCCATCAGGTGTGTTTAGTGGGGTCAGTGACTTTGGGGACCTCCTCAGTGACCCCCACACCTCATGAACTTCTGAGTATCTTGATTCTGCCTCCGTTTCAGGAAAACTTGTGGTGGAGTCACTGATGGAACCAGTTAAATATTTACTATAACCATGGTGTCTTTTCTTCATCTGCAAGGAAATTTGGCAAGTGCCCCAGGCAGGGCCAGCTTCGCAGGTCCACCTGGCTGATCTACCCCACTGGAGGTTATTGTGTTCCCTGAGCTACTTTTGGGGAGGGCCTCCTTCTACGGCAGAAGGAAATACACTGCGTAACCAGGGATTCAGGACATCGGTGTTTCTATCTTCAGATGAGTAGGATTTACTGAACCTCATCAGTACAATTCATACCAGGGGTAGAAAATACTTGAAGCTGTCAAATGCTGCATTAGATTTGTGACTCTGCCCTAGGGCAAATCGGGCCTAAAACGGGGATGAACTTGGGGGGGAAAAGAGGCGGGGTAAGATGGGATTAATGCCCACCTTGACTTGCTGCTCTCGCTAGTGTGGGATGTTCGGGTGAGTATGACAGTGGTTAAGAATCCAGGTTATGGAAGCAAATTCACAAGTGTCCAAGTCACGGCACGACTACATTCTTGCGTTATCTTGGGCTCTCGACAAATTCATTCAACAAATACTTGGCCGAGCACCTACTAGTTGCTGGGCATAGCTTTAGGCGCTGGGGAAAGAATGAACGAGGCACATAGTCTTTGCCCTTGCAACTTCGGTTTCCTGGTTTCAGAGGGCAGCGTGAGGCTGTTGGCCGGCTGGGACCCGCCCAGACAACCCAGGTGCCGCCATCTCCTACACCCCTCGCAGCCCAGCAGCCGCCCGCACCGCTTGGTGGCTGCGTCAGGACCCTTCGCGCTCCGCTTCCGGCCTCCACGCCTCACTTCCGGTCGGCCGCTCCTTCCTTCCGCTTCTCTGTGGTGCGGGAGCCGCGGGAAGTGGCTCGCTGGCCGGGACAGGTCGGGGCGCAGTGTGGTGAGGAGAGGACCGGGGTGGGGCTGGGCGCGCTGGGACTGGTGTGCAGACCTCCCGAGGGCGTCCCCGGCCTGGGGTCTGACCCGGTTCTCCGTCCTCATTCTCCGGGGACCCCGGCCGCTCGGCGCCGCGCTCTCACTTTTCTCCTGTGGAAAATGGTGTCTGCAGCCTCGTCAGGCCTTATGGGGCAGCTTCTAGATAACGGCCACCACGGTGGTGGTGATATCAGCTCTCATTTATTATGCGCTTGTGTGTGCCAGGCACTGTCTACTGTCTTGCCAAAGTCAGGATTTCGCACACTTAACGCTTTTCGGGTCCCTCTGTGAAAAATCAACTTATCTTGTACGATTGTTTACTAAAGGCTTTTAATTGAGTCACTTTTAAAATTTAAATTTACTTTAAAAGAAAAATTTAAATCTTTACCATAAATAGAAAACTTTTCTCACTTGTCCTATGCAGAAGGTAGTGATAAAAATTAATGTATTTAATATGTAAAGGTTATCGTTAATAATTGTGGCTAGATTTCATTGTCTAAGGATCTGAGATAGAGTCCTTTTGTCAACAAAAGGACGTTGTCATTCATAGGTGTTAAAGACTAACTAGGGAAATGACACGTTCTTCTTGAAGCGATCAGAAGTTTCTAAAAAGAATTGAAAGGAATTAACTTTCTCCGTAGGTGTTTAACATTATTAACCACTTGTGTACCATCTAAAGCCCTGCTCTCAGATCATCTTCATCACCTGCCCCAGTGGAGCGCCTCCTGCATTAATGTCCACAGCCACCTCTGAGGTAGGGATGGCTATTTTCATTTGATATGGGAGGAAGTAGGTGCAGAGAAAAGTGAAGTGACTTGTCGCAGGACTCATAGCCATGAGATAGAGGACTGGAGACTCCAGCCCAGGGTTTCTCTGACTTGACTCTGTTGAGGCATTGGCTCCCTCAATAAGTGTTGGTGACAGATTCACTGGGGTAGGGGGGTTAGTGCTGCCCACCTCAGGGGCTGCTGGTGACAGTAGAGGTAGCAGAGAGAGGATACTTTGTGACGCTAGAGGCCCATGAATGTATGTTCTGTTCTTTTAAATTTTTTATTTTCTATTTTATTTTATTTTTATTATTTTCTTGGCTGCGTTGGGTCTTCGTTGCTGTGCGCGGACTTTCTCTAGTTGCGGTGAGCAGGGGCTACTCTTCGTGGCTTCTCTTGTTGTGGAGTATGGGCTCTAGGCACGTGGGCTCAGTAGTTGTGGCTCACGGGCTCTAGAGCTCAGGCTCAGTAGCTGTGGTGCATGGGCTTAGTTGCTGCGCGGCATGTGGTATCTTCCCGGACCAGGGCTCAAACCCGTGTCCCCTGCACTGGCAGGCAGATTCTTAACCCCTGTGCCACCAGGGAAGTCCCTATTCTGTTCTTTTAAATTTTCGCGTCAACCAGGGAGTTGATGGCATCGCCAGATGACATGGTGGCAACACTACAAGATACAGTAATGTAGTTGTCAGGAGCACTGCTGTGGCATGGGTTGGACCCTAGCTTTAGCACACTAGCTGTGTGACCTTGGGCAAGTCATTCACCTTCCTGACCCTCAGTGTTCTCACCTGTAAAATGGTGCTTGTTCATATCTGAGAGGATCCTTGTTATAAGAACCAAATGAGAACATATCTTTGAAGTGCTTAGATCAAGGTCCAGCACACAATGATCAATCAGTAGTGTTGAGAATGGGCTTAGGTGCCTGGCTGAGGAGTTTGGTCAGTGGGGTTGTGGTGGTGCCTTTAAAGGAGGTGGAGTTGGGGAAGATGAGTTCATTTTGAACAGGCTGAGGGATGATTCTGCTTTTTACAGAGGATTAAATTGAGGTTTTGGAGGGTTGATGACTTTTCTTGAGTTACCAAGAGTGTAAGCGGGCACAACTGCTAGTTAGACTTCAGTATTCTGACTCTAGGAAAATCTCCAGTTCCAACTCTGGAAGAGCTCAGAAGCTTTCTCCTCTTAACAGGTCTCTACTGTTTCCTCCTGACTTCACCAAACAACCATGTCATCGGAGTCGAGCAAAAAACGAAAGCCCAAAGTGATCCGAAGTGATGGAGCTCCAGCTGAAGGGAAGCGTAATCGTTCTGACACTGAACAGGTGAGATCAGCCAGGGCTGCTGTGCTGCTGAGAAATTGCAGCTCGTGGCCAAGCACCTGGCTGTGGGTTTGCAGCAGCCGAGGGTCATAGGCATAACCTCCCAGGTGGCCTCTGTCTGACCACGTGCCTGGAATTCCCTTGGCTCTTCAAGACCTGAGAATCCATATCAGATTTAGCTGCAGCATCCCAAGAACCAACAAGCCTGTACTAGACACGATTAGTGCCTGAACAGAGAATGCATTCTAGTATGGTGTGTGTCTCCAGCTTTCCTGATGGTCAGAAGAAGGCAGTCCATCCGCAGCGGCCACTAAGGCTTTGGAGATGTGACATCCCTGGTCTGCTACCGAGACAGTACCAGAACCATGTAGCTAAAGAACGTCTTCTGAGGCCTGAGTGCTGTCGTAGTCAGCAGGTTCTTCTTTTGCTGTTTCTCTGTCCTTGAATCTGTCAAGCTAATTTATGACTTAACAATTTTTTTCTTTTCCATTATGGTTTATTACAGAATCTTGAATATAGTTCCTTGTGCAATGCAGTAGAACCTTGTTGTTTATCCATTCTATATATAATAGTTTGCATCTGCTAATCCCAAACTCCCAATCCATCCTTCCCCTTGGCAACCACAAATCTGTTCTCTGTGTCTGTGAACCTGTTTTGTAAGTAAGTTCATTTGTGTCATATTTTAGATTCTACATGTAAGTGGTATCATACGATATTTGTCTTTCTCTTTATGACTGACTTCACTTTGTACCTAATCTCTAGGTCCATCCATGTTGCTGCAAATGCTATTATTTCATTCTTTCTTATGGCTGAGTAGTATTCCATTGTCTGTATATACACCACATCTTCTTTATCCATTCATCTGTCGATGGACAGTTAGGTTGCTTCTATGTCTTGGCTATTGTGAACAGTGCTGCTATGAATGTTGAGGTGCATGTATCATTTCTAGTTAGAGTTTTGTCCGGATGTGCCCAGGAGTGGGATTGCTGGATCATATGGCAACTCTATTTTTAGTTTTTTGAGGAACCTCCATACTGTTTTACATAGTGTGCACCAGTTTACGTTCCCACCAGCAGTGTAGGAAGGTTCCCTCTTCTTTACTCCCTCTCCAGCATTTATTTGTAGACTTTAGTGATGGCCATTCTGACTGGCGTGAGGTGGTACCTCACTGTAGTTTTGATTTGCATTTCTCTAATAATTAGCGATGTGGAGTATCTTTTCATGTACTTCTTGGCCATCTGTATGTCTTCTTTGGAGAAATGTCTGTTTACTCTTCTGCCCACTTTTTGATTGGGTTGTTTGGTTTCTTGTTATTGAGTTGTATGAGCTGTCTGTGTATTTTGGAAATTAAGCCCTTGTTGGTCGCATCGCTTGCAAATATTTTCTCCCAGTCCATAGATTGTATGACTTAACTTGATTTTTTGGTTGGTTGTGGTTTTTGTTTGTTTTTTAACTAGAATAGAGAAACATACCAGCTTCAACTTAAATGGAAGGTGATGCTTTCCTCAGATTTAGGAAATTAAAATTAACGAAGAACCTTATCCTTTGGGAGGTATTGATTCTGACTCTTTTTAAAAAAAATTAAATTGAGGTATAATTGGTATATAACATTATATTAATATTAATTTCAGGTGTACAACATAATGATTGATATTTGTTTATTTTGTGAAAAGATCACCGAAATAGTCTAGTTAACATCCAACGTGTTACATAGTTGTTACAAAAATTTTTTTCTTGTGATGAGAACTTTTAAGATCCACTCTTTTAGCAACTTTCAAATATGCAATGCAATATTTTTAATTGTAACTGACTCTCTCTTAAAGAGATGTGTTTGTTTATTCCAAAGTCTGGGAGACCAATTAGGATATTTTAGTTTCTGCTAAAGCTTGATTTGACCGTCTAAACACCCATCAGTAGAAATTTGGTTAAATGAATTCTGGTTCATCTATATATAGCCATTTTGATGGAGATTTATATTTATTGTGATGGGAAATTGCACTAAATAGCATGAACAATATGATCCCATTTTATTTTATTTATTTATTTATTTATATTTTTTATTTATTTATTTTTTTTGCGGTATGTGGGCCACTCACTGTTGTGGCCTCTCCCATTGCGGAGCACAGGCTCTGGACGCGCAGGCTCAGCGGCAATGGCTCACGGGCCCAGCCGCTCCGCGGCACGTGGGATCCTCCCAGACCGGGGCACGAACCCGTGTCCCCTGCATCGGCAGGTGGACTCTCAACCACTGCGCCACCAGGGAAGCCCTTATTTATTTTTTTAATGTATTTATCCACAATACTAACAATGGAGTTACATCAGGCTGGGAGGTGAGATTATAGGCAAGTTTTCGTTTTGTTTTTGATACTCCTCTCTATGTTCTGAATCTCTGACACCAAGCATGCATTACTTTATAATCAGAAAGAGGAAAAGAGGAATTCTTTTCCATTTTGGAAAAAAGAAAAACATTTGATTTGCAGACCAGATCCTTTAGAGACCTGATTTGGGGCTTCACTGTTACTCATCTCAGCCAGGTGTCCCTGTTCCAACAGAGATACTTTTACTCTCCACCCAAGGCCTGTATCCTTGCCTCCACAGGAAGGTAAATACTACAGCGAGGAGGCTGAGGTGGACCTGCGGGACCCTGGCAGAGACTATGAGCTGTACAAGTACACGTGCCAGGAGTTGCAGAGGCTCATGGCGGAGATCCAGGACCTGAAGAGCAGGGGAGGCAAGGATGTGGTAAGGAGTGGGGCTGGGAGGACACGGACCTGGTGGGTCTGCATGGATGGACCTGTTTCGCACCTATCAGAGCCCTTCTTTATATTGGTCTTATGTCCTGCCATCATCATGGGGTTAGAGCCTGAGGGCTCCAGAGACCTGCCTATTAATTTATTGTAACATCACCACCCAGTCATCAATTACAGTCCTGAAAGTACAGGATAATTAATTTTTTCCATAACTGTAATTTGATAATTCATCCAAATGATATTTATTAAGTGCTGGGCGTGGAGAAATTATGGTACATGTCAATCACCATTGCTATTATAAGGCTAGATATGTACAAATAAATCAGAGACCAAAAATTAAAGTATTAATATTAAATGAAAAAAAAGGTTTCAGGGCAGAGAAGCAAAACAGTGTGACTGAAAACTAAATGGGTAAGTTCAAAATAAAACAATCCGTATTTTTCCAGGAATCTCACTTATTTGTGCTTATACTGGCCAATATTGTTAAGATTATTACATTCTATCTGTTTTACTGTAGTCAAGTTTTACAGCTGTAATTCTGCTATTTTCATTTAAATTATTCTGTAATGTTGTTTATAGAGGTCAAGTTGTGTGACATGATGTTGTCATTGTTAGGATCTCTGTTTACATTGTGTAGAGACAGCTGTTGTTTGCATTGGCTGCCTTTGCTCCATCTTTGATTCCTGTTACTTTGGTCCAAGTAGAAATTAGTTTTTTATGCCTGGGAACCTTAAGCATTCCCTTATACAGTCATTCTTCCATTTCCCCCGACACTTCTTATGGTTCTGAGCTCCTTCCAGTGTTTGTTTTTTTTTTTTTTTTTTTTCCTGGTATGTGGGCCTCTCACTGTTGTGGCCCCTCCCGTTGCTCCGGACGTGCAGGCTCGGTGGCCATGGCTCACGGGCCCAGCCACTCCGCGGCATGTAGGATCCTCCCAGACCAGGGCACGAACCCATGTCCCCTGCATCGACAGGCGGACTCTCAACCACTGCGCCACCAGGGAAGCCCCAGTGTCTGTTTTTGACTCTGGATGAGGATGAGCAGTGAGGGGCTGAAGGAAGCTGAGCCAGCTCCTGTTGTCAAGGTCTTTACCAGTTTTTTTGGCCTGTAGGCAGTTGAGATCGAAGATCGGAAGATCCAGAGCTGTGTGCATTTCATGACTCTAAAAAAGCTTAACCGATTAGCCCACATCAGGTTGAAGAAAGGAAGAGATCAGACTCATGAGGTAGGAGCTGAGAGATTTAACCCTCCTCTTCCTCCTTCTCATCCCATCTTTAATCTCCTTTACCCCTTTTCTGAGTTTGCTGCTGCTCTGCTTTGCCCCACCCCACCCCGACTTGCCCCACTCACCTCTGACCTTGTCCTCCTTTCAGGCCAAGCAGAAAGTGGACGCCTATCACCTGCAGCTCCAGAACCTGTTGTATGAGGTGATGCACCTGCAGAAGGAGATCACTAAATGTCTGGAGTTTAAGTGAGTGTTGGAGCACAGGGCTTTGGCAAGATGGTCTGTTGGTAACTGCTTTTTCCTACATAGCTCAGTGTGAGCCATTTTTTTTAAAAAGAAGTCAGATGCACTTGGAGACTACAGGATCTGGGGGAAGGGTGAATAGATCACTTTGAGTGGGAGAATTGGAAGCAGTAGTTCCAGGCTGCACAAAGAACCTCAGAAGCCTGTCTGACCCTTTTGAGTTTTGCGCTCTGAACCTGGTGAAAAACAGTTGTCTCTCCCCAGCAGGCAGAGCCTTTGCATTACCAGTTTGATTCCTGAGCACGTTGTATGGGAGCAGCTGACTTCCAATTACATCTTTTTAACCTTTTGGCCCAGCTTTCCTCTCTAAAGTTCCAGCAATTCATTTTTGCAACTGGATATCATTATTTGGAACCTGAACTTCTTGCTGCCTAGCTGCCTTTAGGTGAACAAACTACAGTTTGTCAGTGTCCTTAAACTGTGATGCCCCTTGGCAAATCCAAGCTGAGAGATGTGAAAGAGGAAGGAATAGACAAAATAAGAGAAGGGAACGTGTTCTTGCCTTGTCAGATCTATTTGTGTAAACTGTAAGGAGTCAGGTTTTATTTGTAATAAACTTGGGATGAGGGGGACCACGTTAGGCATTGGGTCTGGTGTATGCTGATTTTTGAGAGGTTTCTTTATCTGCTTCACGAGTCCATCCACATAATAATATTTAAATACTAATAGAAGTGAAATCCACATCAGGTACCTGAGTTAATAGTATTGTACAATTGTCAGTTTCCTAGTTTTGACAATGTATTATGCTTAGATAAGATATTATCATTGGGGGAACCTGGGAGAAGGGTTCATGGAGGAAATAAACTCTCAGTTTAAAACTTACAAGAAGTTTCAAAAACAGTACTCTTTAAAAAGAAGAAAGATAGGATGCTCCACCTGTAACCGTTGTTCAGATGAAAGCCAGCAAACCCTGTAGTGAGGCAGGTGGCCATGTGGAAGGATCAGGGGCCCTGGAATCAGACAGTCTGGGTTCAAATCCCAGCTCTCCCTTTCCCTAGCTATGTGATCTTGGGCAAGCTGCTTACTGATGGAAGCCTCTATCTCATTTGAAAAATGGAGATAAAAATCCCCATCTCGGTTATTGTGTGTCACTGTACATCAACAGTTAGAGCCTCTAGATATTTTCACATCTGGTCATATTATGTTGGATCTTCCGCATGCTATATTTAGGCAGTTAATAATTTGAACTTAAGTGTAGACTCTTATGTTTATTCCTGTTAAATGGCATTTCTTGGTTTCAACTTGACAGTCTAGACCTAGACCATGGTGTTTTTATTTGATTCTTTAAGCTCTTAGCTCTCTTGCACAGCTTGGAGAGGTCTGTAAATTTCGTAAGTGTATTTTTAGGTTTTCAGCTAAATCATGGATATAAAGCTTGGGCAACATGGATAAGGATCCTGTGGCATGTCACCAACTACCTCTCTTCACATTAAAACACCTGCTAATGAGCATTTGCTGAGAAGACTGGATTCTAGGTTCCTGGGTAGCTGTAGACCAGGGCTGAGTTGACATACACGGGGTGGAATTCTGGGCCTGTTTAAGCCACAGTTTGGGTTTCTGAGAGCAGCAGCTTGACATTGAGTTTTTTGGGGTTTTTTTTCTGCGGTACGCGGGCCTCTCACTGCTGTGGCCTCTCCCGTTGCGGAGCACAGGCTCCGGATGTACAGGCTCAGCGGCCATGGCTCACGGGCCTCGTCACTCCGCGGCATGCAGGATCTTCCCAGACCAGGGCACGAACCATGTCCCCTGCATTGGCAGGCGGACTCTGAACCACTGTGCCACCAGGGAAGCCCTGACATTGAGTTTTTGACTGCAGGTCAAAGCACGAAGAAATCGATCTGGTCAGCTTAGAGGAGTTTTATAAGGAGGCTCCTCCAGATATCAGCAAGGTGGAAGTCACCATGGGAGACCCTCACCAGCAAACCCTTGCACGTCTGGACTGGGAGCTGGAGCAGCGGAAAAGGTAGCGTTTCCTCCTTCCTGACCTTGTTCACCTGTGCAGACACGGACCTTTATCCATGAGGGACAGTGCTTTGTCCTGACCCAGGATCAGATAGCAAAGCAGTGTGGAACCAGCAGAATAGTCTCTAAGACCAAATCCCGTTTTGTGATTAATTCACGCTTAGCAGTTCACACTTGACCAACTGCATCATAAGTGGGGTCAGAATTTCTTAACGCCGTTATGCGAAAGAGTAACCTTTTCTTTAAAATTTAGTGCCTAAGACCTAAATACCTTTTGTATTATTAATCTGATTTTTTTTTGCCTTTTCCCCCACCTGTAAGCATATATGTGTGGTATTGCAAAGCTGTGCAAACATTATTTTAGAAGGTTGTACAACATTCCAGGGTAAATTGTAAATCACATAATTGTTCCCATATTGAATTGGACTTTAAGTTGTTTGCATTGTTTTGGTATTATAAATAATGCTTTGAGGCACCCCTTTACATATAAAACTTTTTGTACTAATAAAGAGCTTTTATTTATTAACCGTAAGTAGAATGTCTATACTGTGTAATTTAATCTAGATCTTCCTTAGAATATGGTATGTATATTTTTTTCATCCTGAACTTTTTATGGTTGCATCCCTTCCATCATGGTGACCTTTTTCCCTTTCATGTTTGTACACGAGTTCCAGGGCTTTTGGTTGGCACATTTGTTCTGTTTTCTGTCAGAGAAGCTGCTGTTTTTAATTCCTTGCCTTTTTCTGTTGTTGAGTATATTTTGTGCCTTTGGTCTACGTAATGAATTTAATAAGTACTGAGTCTGGATCTTAAGGACTTGGTGTCAGTTTTTTAGCAGATGGGGCTGGCTTGTCACACCCTTGTCCAGTACATCACTTGCCCTTGGCTAAGCCATAAGTGTTCCATTCCTGTGGCTCTGGTCTGGAATCTATCCCCACTCTGCCCCACTCAGGTCCATGGGCCTCATTTGTGTCCTGTAGCTGCTGAGTCCATATATTTGTGAAAGTTCTGGGTCTAGCCTCTGAGGCAAGAAACGGAGCAGTAGGTGATACCAGTGGTCATGGGCACAGCCTCTGGAGCAGACAGGCATGGGTTCAGAGCGCAGCTCTGTGCTTGCTCTTACTGGATGACCTTGGGCAAGTTATCTACCTCCCTGAGCCTTTGTTTCCTCCTTCGGGGATTAAAAAAAGTCCCTATCTTCCCGGGTTTTTATAAGGATTAAATGCCATAATGCTTGTACGCCATTTTCCAAAGTGCCTGGCACATAGTAAGTGCTAGGTAAACATTAGCAGATAATCGTGACTGCTGTCATTAGGTAGAGTCTGATAGTGAACAGGTGTGTTGGGGTGTCCCTGGAGAGCATCAGGCGACAGTGCTCTGTCTTCCCCCAACAGGCTGGCGGAGAAGTACCGAGAGTGCCTGTCCAACAAGGAGAAGATCCTTAAGGAGATTGAAGTAAAGAAGGAGTACCTGAGTAGCCTCCAGCCTCGTCTCAACAGCATCATGCAGGTGAGGGTCTCCCCACACCGTGCCACCTCCTCGGCTTTTGCTTTGCCTTCACCACTCAGTGGCACATTGCTGACCTGAGGCCACCAGCAGCCACATCACCCTGTGGGTTTTGTCGGGTCTGTTACCCTAATCAGTGTTAGAGCACAGTGCAAGGATGGTCCCGTCTGCATGCCCACAGCAGGTGTGATAAGGTTGTGTCCTGTGTGGAGGAATTGCTAGCAGGATTGGCTCTGGAACGTATACGCACACATACCTTGGCGTTTTGTTTTCACCCAGCGCCTATTCCGGGTAAAACGCTTTCACAAACTGTAAGTTTAGTTTACACCTTGCATGATCTCCACCAGCCCACAGTCCCCAGGTATCTAAGCATGCTTCCACAAATGTCTATTAGATCCCCCTGACTGCACCACAGGGGCCAGCTGCTCAGCAGATCTACTTGCTCTGAAAAGAACTTTACTCATATTTGAAAACCGTTAGGTACCTTAGGAGGAAAAGTCCCCACTTTACCTGTAAAATGTAATTTCTTTCTATACGGGTGACCTGATTTTTGTTTGCTTTGTGAAGCCAAATTTGATCTAAATCTTCATAGCTTTATAAAGCAGGGTAAATGGCTAATATGGAGGAACTTTGTAAAAGGACCCTAGTGAAATTGAAAATTCACTTTTGTAGGATTTGGCAAGATCTACATTTCTTCTCTTCAACTCTAGGCATAGAATTAGAGTTAACAAATATGCTCAGTAACACTTCATATGGGACAAAGATCAGAAACTAAAAATTTTGTTTGTACTTAAATTTTTCCTGTTAACTGGAAACACTGAATGCTCCTAAATAGGGTACAGGTTAAATAAATAGGGTACAGGTTAAATAAATTCTTGTGTGGTTCAGTCTTACACCTATAATGGAAGTATGGAGCATCCTGTTACTGACAGAATAACTGGACAGAAAGATCTATTAAATTACGAAATCAAAAACTGCAAGTTGTAGAACATGTATAATCCCATTTGTATACCGTCATTTACAAAGTATTCAAATGGCTGTATATATGTGTAAGTCATGTATGTGCTTAGAAAAGTATGTTTTCACACCAAACCATTAACAGTTACCTTTGGTGGTTGGGAACTGGGAATTTTTGCCTTATAAACTCGAATACAGCTTTAAAAAGAAATGTACATATACTACTTAAAAAAAATAATTTTATATAAAGAAAAGCATACAACTCGTAAGCATACTCACAGTTCAGTGGATATTCCCTGTGTACACATTTGTGAACACATCTGTGTAATCACCCAAATCAAGAACATTAGCAATTTTCCAGAAGATACTTTATTCCCCTCCCAGTCACTGCCCCCCCATCCCATAACCTTTAATCTTGACTTCTAACATCACAGGTTAGCTTGGCCTGTTTTTGTTTGTTTGTTTTGTTTTTTTGACTGCTACGGGTCTTCGTTGCTGCGCGTGGGCTTCCTCTAGTTGCAGCGAGCAGGGGCTACTCTGTTGTGGTGTGCGGGCTTCTCGTTGTGGTGGCTTGTTGCGGAGCACGGGCTCTAGGCACACGGGCTTCAGTAGTTGTGGCATGTGGGCTCAGTAGTTGTGGCTCACGGGCTCTAGAGTGCAGGCTCAGTAGTTGTGGCCTATGGGCTTAGTTTCTCCGCGGCATGTGGGATCTTCCCAGACCAGCGCTCGAACCCATGTCCCCTGCATTGGCAGGCGGATTCTTAACCACTGTGCCACCAGGGAAGTCCTGGCCTGTATTTTAACTTACATAGATGGAATGATATAATACATATTCTTTTGTGTCTGGCTTTTTGTTTGGTTTCTTTTTTTTTTTTTTTTTTTGCGGTACGTGGGTCTCTCACTGTTGTGGCCACTCCCGTTGCGGAGCACAGGCTCCGGACGCACAGGCTCAGCAGCCATGGCTCATGGGCCCAGCCGCTCTGCGGCATGTGGGATCTTCCCGGACCAGGGCATGAACCCGTGTCCCCTGCATCGGCAGGCTGACTCTCACTGTACCACCAGGGAAGCCCTGTGTCTGGCTTCTTTGATTCAACAGTTTGTGAGATTTATCTAGGTTGTTTTGAGTACCAGGAGTTCATTTATTCTCATTGATGTTTAGTGTTTGATTTGGGGTGTTTCCAGTTTGGGGCTGTTGCGAATAATGCCACTAGGAGCCTTCTTACACGTGTCCTTTGGTGTACATGTGTACACATTTCTTTTGAATATATACCCAGGAATGAAATTGTTGGATCATAGTATGCTATGCGTATATTTAGCTTTGGTATTCAGTGAAACAATTTTCTAAAGTGATTGTACTGATTTTTGAAATTCCCACCATCACCATCTGAAAGTGCTAATTTTCCACATCCTTGTCAACTCTTGATGTTGTCATTTTTCTTGATTATAGCCATTCTGGAGGGTATCTTTTATGGTTTAAATTTCCATTTCCCTGGGCACCAGTGACGTTGAGCACAGCACATTTTATATACTAACTGGCTTTTGGAATACCTCATTTGTGAAGGGCCTGTTAAAGTCTTTTGCTCATTTTTCTGTTGGGTTGCCCAGAATTCTTTATATTTTCTGGAGATGAGTCTTCTGCAGATATCTTTCCTTTTCACTTTCATAATAGGATCCTTTAATGAGCAGATGTTCTTAATTTTAATACGATCCAGTTATCAGTCTTTTCCTTTCTCTGTCCCAAGGTCATGGAAATATTCTCGTATTTTCTTATAGAGCCCTATTGTTTAACCTTCCACATTGAAATCTATAGTCTTCCTGGAAGTGAATTTTGTATATAGTGTGAGGTGAAGGTCAGATTCTTTCCCCACATAGGTATTCAGCTGATTCATTTATTGAAAAGACCATTCTTTCCCCCACTGTTCTGCAGTGCCATTTTTGTCATAAATCAGATATCTGTATATGTTTGGGTTTGTGTGTGCGTGATCTAGTTGTCTCTGCACCAATATCACACTGACTTATTACTCTAGCTGTATCAGAAGTCTTGATGCTCAATAATGTAAGTCCTCCAATTTAATTTTTCAGGATTATCTCTGTTATTCTTGGCCTTTTTTATTTACATATAAGTTTTAGAATCAGCTAGTCTATTTTCATCTGCTGGGATTTAGATTGGATTGCATTGAATCCATAGATACTTTGGGGAGAATTGACATCTGGGTGGTATTAAGCCTTGGAGGCCATTAACATGGCATATATCTCCATTCATTTAGATCTTTCATTTCTCAGGTGTTTGTGTAGAGGTTGACACACTTTTGACATTTAGGTATTTGATGTTTTCTTGATGCTAGGCGAAATGGTATCTTTTTTTAAAGTTCATTTTCTTACTGTTTATTGCTGCTATCACTTTCATAAATAAAAAACTGTATATTAAGTAACTAAGAAGCCACATGTTCCTGTGTGTGCCTGTAGAAGAAAAACAAAATCCCTCCTTCCTTGCTCGCAGGCTTCCCTACCGGTGCAGGAGTATCTGTTTATGCCCTTCGACCAAGCTCACAAGCAGTATGAGACAGCCCGACACCTACCACCTCCCCTCTATGTCCTCTTTGTCCAGGCCACTGCATATGGGCAAGCCTGTGGTGAGTATGGGGGCTGGGCAGGGAGGGGCTGTGGGAGCAGCAGCTGTGGCCAGTTGAGTCATTTGGAAGCACCTCCTGCTGAGGAAAGCTCCCTGGCCCTACTCAGAAGCCCTCAGGTGACCTCTGCACTGCCCGGCATGGCTGTTTTGACCAGCTGGCCTGAGGCTGGACTAACCTGATGGGCATTTCAGAATGGATGGCTCTGAATCTTTGATGAGCCTGACTGGTCGGCTGTTGTGTTCAGTGCCCAGGCAGCCTATCTGGCCTCCCAAGCACTCACCCCATCAAGGCACACTTGGCAGGTGGATCAGTGCCTCCTGCTCTCTTCACAGAGAGGTTTTGGTGAACAGAGGTCCCAGCCAGCTGTCTCAGGCTTTCACCAAGCCCTGGAACAGGCTGCATGTCATAACAGTGAATTACGGAAGGAGAGGAGGTGTCCTCATTAAGCTTGAAGGCAGCCCAAGACTCCACTAGGATTTTGAGAAGCTTTTAGAGATCCTACCTTTTGCCCTACTGCAAGCTTTCACCCAGCACCTAAAGTTTTCTTCCCTACGCCCACCCCACTGCATCAGACAGACACACATTGCGCCAGTGCATGCCTCTCCTCCCAGCCATGGGCATCAACACATTACTGTCTCTCTTCTTGTGTCTTCCTGGTCCTTTTGATCCTCTCCCTCCCCTTTCTTCTCCCTCCTGTTTTCATCATCAGCTCATATGAAATCCTCCCAGCCCCCTAGACAGGGTGAGTAATTTTCTTTTCTTTTGTGTTTAAAACCCAGCCTGTTTCCATTCCCATTTTACTGTAGAATTCCAGGAATAAACTAGTCAAAAGAACAGTCTAGCATTTGCCAGTGTTAATGGGGGCAGCCAGCTTGTTTGGGATGAGGTGTGATGGTTCATGAGGGTTGTCAGAGATAAGCAGTGGTCAGCCACTGAGGAATATCCCAAGGGCCCGCCACTTGGGGGAAGTTTGTCATCCCTCTTTGTGCTCTTGAACAAACCCTTTCAGGCTCCTGTGACTATCTGTGTCTCTGTATACCCTTTTGAATGGAGAAGGAAGGGTGATGGCCTATCTGATCTGTCAGCACTAGACCCACGGAGTTGCACAGAGGCAGGCCCAGGCATTGCTCATTGAGGTGTCAGGCCTGGTGCAGGGAGCAGGCCACTTAGCTTTGTGTTTGGGATACCAAGCTCAAGTTGAATAGACTTGGTCTTGAATCCTAGCTTATTTACCTCTTGGCTGTTGTATCTAACTTCCTTGAGCCTTAATTTTCTCATCTGTAAATGGCTAGAGTAATAGTATTGCTCCTATAGGATTGCTGTGAGGATTGAAAATTAATTTTTAAAAGTAATTTTATAATTAAAATTCAGTCCTCCTAACCCAACTGGGCAGCCACCATTTGTCAAGTCCCTGTTTCATAGGTGCAGAAACTGAGGCTCAGAGCAGTGACATAACTTTCCAGGTTGTAAGTTTGGGAGTTGGTTGAGCAGAGACTCAGGCCAGGACTGGACTGCAGGTTCCAGGTTCCTACCCACTGTCCTGCTGCCTCCCAGTTAAATGTTGTGGTATCAGGCAGGTGCCAGGTGCTAGGTGTAGTGCAGAACAGAGAATAAGAACTGAGGGGAGAGCTGTCGTTTCCAGAATGTGGACAGTTACAGGTTCTGGATGAGAACCTTTAAGACAGTTGGTAGAATTGTGCCGTGTGGCTTTAGGCCATCGATTTGGATTTCTGTGCCTTGGTGTAAGCCTGAAAAGAGAGGCATTCACCCCTAGTCTCAGGTGATGCTTGGCCAGGAATCTGCATTTTGGGTTCCTTGTTTTCAGTAAATGATGAGAAAAAGACTTAGGTTTCCCACCTTGCTCCTCTTCATCTGGAGAAAGGACTTTTGCCCTCCAGCCCCGGTCAGTAAGAAGCTGTGACAGAAGCAGAGGAAGTGCAGCCCCAGGGCGGGCCTGGTCGTGTAGCTTAGCTCCATCTCTCAGCAACTTTCACAGAAAGCTGTTTCTTGCTCCTAGATAAGACGTTGTCTGTGGCGATTGAAGGCAGCGTGGATGAGGCCAAGGCTCTGTTCAAGCCTCCCGAGGACTCCCAAGGTAAGTGGTGGTCAGGATCCTCCCCCACGTCTACTGTAGCTGGTTCCAGGAATGCCAGGTCACCACCCAGGGCCAGTGCTGGTCCTTTGGTAATTAGCCGTACTGGTTCTGTGTGGCAGGGAGCTTAGCCTTAATGTCTTAGTGCTCGGGGTAGACAGGGAAAAGCACTGCCTTTGGATTTCAGCCTGCCTCTCACCAGCTCACTGATCCTAGGGAAGTTCTTTAACGTTTCGGAGCCTCAGTTTACTCTTCTGTCAAAACAAGATAGTAATACCTCATGTAGAATTATTATGTGGATTAAATGAGGTCATGCATGCAGAACCCTTAGCATCATCCTCAGCACACAGTAACCCCTCAAATTATATGAGCTTCTGTTATTGTTGTTTATACTACTGTTATTACTGCCACCGCCACCACCAATGGGGGAGCTTGTAGTCCATAGGATGACATTAAAAATCACTGAAAAAAAACAGGGTGGAAAAAAAAAAAAAACAAAAACAGGGTGATGGGATTATAAGTCATTTTTCTTTTCCTTGCATCACTCTGTTTTCTATACTGAATAAGAAGCAGCAAATATTTATTCTAAAGAAACCCATTTACAAAAGCCTGGGCCCTATTATGCGCCCTGGGTTGAGGTGCTCTCAGGAGAATTGGGAGCCCTCACCTCGAGCTGCCTTCTCTCTGTCGCTGCAGATGATGAGAGTGACTCGGATGCTGAGGAGGAGCAGACCACGGTGAGAGTGTGGGGAGTGCCGAGCGGCTGCCCTAGGGGCCCACTAGTTGGCGGGTGCCATCCTCCCTAGAAGCAGAAGAAAGAGGTTTGAAAGAAAGGGAGCTGGGATCCTGGCAGCTGGAGAGCTGAAGCATGGGTCCCAGTGGTGAGGCCCTGGCCAGCAGGGAGAGGGGGACGGGGGAGATTCCTGTGAGCAGTGCTTACCAGCTCGACCCTTTCCTTTGTCCAGAAACGCCGGCGACCCACACTGGGAGTTCAGCTGGACGACAAGCGCAAGGAGATGCTGAAGAGGCACCCGCTGTCCGTCATGCTGGACCTGAGGTGCAAAGGTCTGGCTCCCCTTGGTCTGGGGGATCTCGTAGCGCCTAGGAGTGCAGCCAGCTGCCGCTCTGCGGGGTCCAGCAAGCTGATGCCTCCTTGCCCAGGAAAAGATTCTGGTTTCATATTTCTGTTTTCCTTTGTTGTTCTTCATGGAGTTTGATTTTTTTTCCCCCTCCTAAGCCATAACTTTGAAAACAGCAAAAACATCAGACACATTAGGGATGCTTGATGGAACTACACCTCTTTCTGAACTTGACAGGTTAGATACACAGAACAAGTTGCCAAGAGTATGCAGGCTTTGAGTAATATGACCAACCTGCTTAATTTAATAAATATAAGTAGAACTTCGTATTTTGCAGAGACAGTGGGTTTTGAAACTGGCTTCATATGGGTAAAGGAGCACATGGTAAAGCATCCCAGCAGGATAAGAGTTAGCAGTCAGATGTAAGTTTCCTTCTCACCCCAGACTTCCAGACCCTGGTCCTGGTCATTAGCTTCAAGGGCAACCATTGTGACAGTTTCCTATGTATTTTCAAGAAATAAACTATGCATTTAGAAGCTTTTACACAAGTTTATACTTATCCCCTTCACCTTTTATTTTTTACATAAATGGAAACACTCTACACACTTGTCTTCTCTTTGCCTTTTTATAAAAAAATTTTTGAGATAATTTTAGACTCAGAAGAGTGTCGATGATACAAAGATTTCTCACCTGCCCTTCACCCCAATATCAACATCTTTCTTAACCACAGTAATCAAAATCAGTGTCAATTTCATTGGTACAACACTATTAACTACCAAACTTATTCACATTCCCCTGGTTTTTCTACCAGCGTCCTTTTTCTCTTCCAGGATCCAATCCAGGATCTCACATTGCATTTAGTCATCATGCTTCTTAGTCTCCTCCAGTCTTTGCTTGTCTTTCATGACCTTGACACTTTGGAAGATGAGGTTTATGTATTATGTAGAAAGGCTCTCAATTTGGGCTTGTCTGTTGTTTTCTCCTGATTAGACTGAGGTTGTGGGTTTTGGGGAAGGAATACCACAGATGGCAGTGTTCACCGTCACATCTTATCAGGGGTCGGAGGTATCAATTCGTCTTGTTAATAGTGATGTTAACCCAGATCACTTGGTGATCCCTTGATCGCTTCCTTTCCATGTTGTGTTAGTTAGGAGCAGAGTCTCTAAGTCCAATCCACACTCAAGGGAGGGAAATGAAGCTCCACCTCTTGGAGGGAGTAGTAGCAAAGAATTTGTAGAGACTTTTTTTACCCAATGTTAAGTTGCCATCAAGTTGTTTTTATAGTGAAAGATCTTAAAAGTCTTGTTGACTTTCCTTTCTATAATACTGTTGACGCTCTTCTAGTATTTAACTCATAAATGATGTCTTCTTTTCCTCCTCCCCTCCAGATGACAGTGTACTGCACCTGACTTTCTACTACCTCATGAACCTCAACATCATGACGGTAAAAGCCAAAGTGACAACTGCCACAGAACTGATCACCCCCATCAGTGCAGGGTATTGGACAGGTGCTGCGGGGGGTGGGGCGTGGGAGGGGGGTGTGGTGGGAGCCTTGGTGCTGGGCTCCTCGCGGATCCTCCCTCATCTGGCTCTTAGTGGAGTTCACGGCCACACTGGCTTCTGTTGTCACGTCCACACAGCCCCGAAGTCCTGGTACATCACAGGTATTTGGAAAGCACTCACTGACTTGAATTGGTGAAGTCCTCTCACTACACAGCAGATGCTAGAAGTGACTACAGCCTGTTGTAAATTGAGTGGGCATGGCACCACCTTTTATACCAGTGGAAAGGGTGTGAATGTGAAAGTGAGATTTGGCAGACCTTACCAGGTTGACAAATTTAGGCCTCTCTTTTTCGTGTCTCTTTCTGTCCCAAGGTGCTGGGATTTCACTTTGCAGCTCAGCTCAATCCCAGGTTGTCCTTACCTGGGCAGTGGGAGGAAGACTGGCGGGTCCCTGTGGGGGTTTTGAGGAGGGTGAGCAGAGGCATGTAGTGGCAGCCACAGGTGGAGCATCCCCAGAAAGGCCCTGACCATGGCTGCTTGTTCCACAGCCAGCGTGGGAGGAAGGGAGGAGGACCGAGAGGGCCTGGGGGTGAAATAGGCTCACCTGGCCTGGCACGCCTCCCGACCCTGCCCCACCTGCTTCCAGTGAGTCCTCACGTCAGGTGTAGAAAGATCAGTGAGGGAGACTGGTGGGATGGGACTCTTCCCAGGCCTGCCTGATGGTGGCGTTTCCCCTGGGTTTTTGACCCTGCACTTAGAGTCCACACCCCCTTCAGGTTGCATCCTTGGTCCCTGTGCTTGAGAGTGTTGCTGGACCACCCCGAGCACTCTGGATGGAGTTGACCTTGTTCCCACCTCACCCCAGCAGAGGGAGCCCAGGGCTGGCTTCTTCAGAGAACCCAGTTGCAGCGCTGGTCCAGTGAGCAGCTTGAGGGCCCCATGATGGCCCTGGCCACAGTGGAGCTCTTTGTCGTGATCGTTCCGCCTGCTCACTTCTCAGATGTCCTATCTGCTAAGTCACGGGGCTGCAGGCTGGCCCCAGTGTGCACTGAAGCCCACTCCCCTGCGGGGCGCTGCACATACAGTGATAGGGGCAGGACTGCAGACTGGCTACGAGCTCTGCAAGTGCCGGGTCTCCCCTCACAGCTGTGTGTGCACCTTTAGCCAGATTACCTGGCCTCTGAGTCTGTTTCCTCACTCCGGTCATTAATTAGATCCCCTCCCAGGGTGCCTGTGTGAGTCAGGTAAAATGCTTAGCATAGGTGAAATGCTTGGTAAATGACAGCTGTTTGTCATCATCAGATTTAATTCTCACAGTAGCTCTACAAGGTGAAGAAACTGAGGCTCTGCAGAGTTAAGAGGCTGCCCCATGGTCACAGGTAGTGCATGGAGAGTGATGATTCAAAGCCAGCTGGGCCTGTGTACCATGGTACTACACTACTGTCATTGCCCTGGTCCCCAAAGAGGGAGGAAACCCAAAAGGAAACACCACCCTGAAGCCAGGATTAGCTCTTTAAGGGCCTTCAGGTGTTGTCTAGCTCATCCCCCTATTTTACAGATGGAGAAACTGAGTTCAGGGGCATATGTCCAATTATGGAAGTGCTGGGCCTAGACTTCAGACTCACAGCCTAGAGGCCTTTGCTCAAGGCTGCTTTCGCCCCATGGAGACACCGTGGTGTGTGGTTTTATTTATTTATCAACTAAAACAGGGATACTTTTTAAAAATTTCAATTTAATCACAGTATGACTAATTCCTTAATATCAGTTATCTAGTCAGAGTTCAGACTTCCCTATAAGTATTCTTTGTTAGTTTTGTTCTTACAGTTTGGGTTTTGAATCTGGATCTTTTTAAGATCCATGTGTTGCAGTTGGATAAAGCTTCTTTCAGGTGTCTTTCCATCTGAATGTCCTGCCATCTTTTATTTGTTGAGGAAAGTAGGTTGTTTGCTCTGTAGGTTTCCCCCAGGCTGCATTTTGATGATTGCATCCCTGCGGTACAATTGAACGTGTTACTCCCTCCCCCTGTATTTCCTTTAAATTGTACGTAGAGTTAGAGACCTGATCAGATTCCATTTTTAGCGGGGGAGGTGGGTGTGCAGCCCTGTGTCAGAGATGTTGCATGATTTTATCAGGAGGCACAGGCTGTCTCTATTTTTGAGATGTTAGCAACATTGACGACTGATGCCAGGATCTCTTAATTCATTAGGAAATTCATGTTTTTATTATAAACATTTTATTCAGAATTATATGAACCTTGCTGAATTTTCCTCAAGAAATTGTTTTCCAGAATGATCTCCATTAGGCCACTTTAATTCATTAATCAATTTTTCATTAAGGCATTGAATTATTTTAAATTATTTTCCATTTCCACTTTACGAAGATTTTAAAAATCTCTTCTTTTAAAACTTTATAACAAAGACTTGAGTAACTGAATAGTGTTTTGAATAGTCATTTTTATGAGTATATAGCCTTCTCTTTAATGGCCATTATTTTTACCAAATTCAGTTGTCCTGAGCCATTTTCCATATTGCAGCCAATTTCCATATTGCAGATGGAAATTTTGTCGAGAAGATTTGATTCTTCCATCAGGTTTCATCAATTTAAAATCCTAATCTTGTGCATTTTTAGCTGTTCTGTTTCATTTTGGCTGATTCTGTATATTACTAACAGTCACTAAACATTGGCTAAAAGACTGACAATTATTCATTTTCTAGCCGGTTCTCTGTGTGAAGCAGCGAAGGGGACAGAGACCCTTGGGGGTCGTGGTGGTGCAGGGAGACACTGTCAGGAGAGAGAGCAGGGCAGAGCCAGAAGCTGCCACCCTCCCGGTGCTAAGTTCCTGGAGGCCTGCTGGCTCAGAGCAGCAGTTTCCGCCTGAGTCACTCCTGACGCTGTCCCTGGAAGGCAAAGGGGAACTCTCTTTGGTGAAGGGAAAGAATGGGCCTCGTTGACCTTTGTGATCAAATTACTCCATTCTCTCCCCATCTCTTCCCTGATTGTCATGTTTAATTACATGTTTAACCATTTTGAGTAGGTGGCTGTGGCATCACCGTGTCTCTCTGCTTACAGCACTAGGTCACCTTGTCTCCAGTCTATGTGATATATCTTTTTCTGGGAATTTTAAAGGGGACCTGTTTCTATGATTGCATGAGATTTGGTAAAAAGTGAGATAAGCACAATATCAAAGCTTCACACTGGGTCTCTCTGGGGTAAAAGGGATCTGTTTTGCTCCTATGAAAATTCTGATTATTCCTATTGTGTCACAGGGCTTTGCTCCCCTGAGGAAAAGGCTCTGGTCACCATGTAACTCTTGAAGGGATAGGTTTCTTAAAAAATTGATGGTTAAGAGTATTACTGTCTTTGATGGAATAGAGTAAATCCTGGCTCCAGCACTTAATATCAGTGTGATCTTGGACAAGCCATATCTTTTAAAGCCTTGATCTTCTCCTCTGTAGAATGGAAATGATGATACTCCCTACCTCATAAGGTTATGAGTATCTGATGACCTCAGGCATATAAAGGGTCTGGCTTTGATCATCAGTGAGAGGGGGCGTTACCACCACCAAATGCCCACGTCTGCGTGGAAGCAATGGGTTGGCCGGCGTTCTCACTGCAGTCTTTTTCCTCTTCCAGTGACTTGCTGTCTCCTGACTCAGTACTGAGCTGTTTGTATCCTGGGGATCATGGAAAGAAAACTCCAAATCCAGCCAATCAGTATCAGTTTGATAAAGTTGGGTGAGTCAGCAGCATTTCCTCCTCTCCCAGCCTCTCTGCTTCTGAGTTTCTCCTGTGGCTCAAACCCAAAGCTGGAGACCTGTTAGGGCCAGAGGCCTCCCAGGGGACAGGGGAGGCGGCTGGGCAGGAGGGAGTGCTCTGTCCGGAGAAGGGAACACATGCCTTTTCCTGCTTATGAGGCCATGGAGGGTGGGAAAGGGTGGAAGGATCAAAACTCTGGGAACGTGATAATAGATGTATTTAACATTTTAATTCTCTGAGGATTAAAATTTTTTAAATATTTTATAAATTGGTGGACTGATGAAGAGATCAAGTATACTGCCTTTTTATTGATATTTGCTAATGAGTTGAAGGCTGCCAAGGGAAAAAGAGAAAAGTGACTAGGAGAGATGAAATTCACAGTAGGGAACTGATGAAGTTAAGACGCTTTGCTGGCAGCCTGGCCGTGGGTGCAGCTGAGCCTGTGGGACCGTTCTGTTTTGGGGGGATGAGAAGGTGGGAGGAGGGATATATCCGGGGACCACTGCAGAAATGACTTATAGAATCATTTCATTCTGTGTTCTTTTCTGCAGCATCCTGACTTTGAGGGACTACGTACTTGACTTAGGGCATCCCTATTTGTGGGTGCAGAAGCTGGGTGGCCTCCATTTCCCCAAAGAGCAGCCCCAGGTGTGTCTACTGATCGGTCCCCTCGGCTGAGGACCTCTATTCCTCTTCTCCCATACAGACTCCAGAAGGGCTTTGGGACTTTGAACTAGCAGAATGCTATCCCTCTGGGCTATGATCTATCTTCCCTCCACTCAGGATACTAAAATGTCCAAGGCCTACAAGTGTTTAGGTACCTTTTGCCTTTGCCATGAGCCTGTTAGCCCTCTAGGTCAAAGTAACTTGGATCCTTGCCCTGCGTGCAGTGCAGCTCCAGGCGCTGCTACCCCTTGGTCTTATGTACGAAGGTGCCAGAAATGAACCCTAGGGGACCTCTTAAGATCTCAGCACCTTGTATCGTTCCTGTTGGGACTCAGCCTCTGGCCTGTCACAGTAGGGAACCCCTGCTGTCCCCAGAAGGCATCTCAGGACGTGAGTAGTCCAGGTTGCCACAGGCAGGCAGGTCCTAGGAGAGAGGGGTGCCTGGAGGAAGGGATGGGGAGCTACTAACATGTGTGCCACTCGCTGTCCTCCACAGCACACTGTGATCACTGACCACTCTCTGAGCGCCAGCCACATGGAGACCACCATGAAACTGCTGAAGACCAGGGTGCAGTCCCGCTTGGCCCTCCACAAGCAGTTTGCCTCCCTGGGTAAGCTGGTGCTAGTTAGGGCTGTGGCCTGAGAGCCACTCAGACAACACAGGGACAAAGACAAACCTGCCCTCAGATTTCTTGAATCCTGATGACAAATCAAAACGGGCTGGCTTTCTGGCTCTTGTTGAGCGGAGGTGTTAGCTGGGCCACTGGGGAGAGCTGTAGGCTGCCAAGCAGAGGTCTGAGCTCTCCTCAGGGCCACCAGGGCTGTCTCAGCCCAAAGCCTTTTGGGGGCCCAGGTTAGCAGATTGGTCAGGAGCATCATGCTAGGTCAGTGCACGTCAAGACTTTTTTTTTTTTTTTTTTTTTTTTTTAATTTTATTTTTTTTTAGTGCACGTCAGACTTTGATGTGCGTTTTATTTATTTTTAAAAAATATATTTTTAATTATTTATTTATTTTGGTCTGTGTTGGGTCTTCATTGCTACTTGCAGGCTTTCTCTAGTTGTGGCAAGCGGAAGCTACTCTTCGTTGGGGTGCACGGACTTCTCATTGCAGTGGCTTCTCTTGCTGCAGGGCACGGGCTCTAGGCACGCAGGCTTCAGTAGTTGTGGCTCGCAGGCTTCAGTAGTTGTGGCTCGTGGACTCTAGAGCACAGGCTCAATAGTTGTGGCACACGGGCTTCGTTCCTCTGCGGCATGTGGGATCTTCCTAGACTAGGGTTCGAACCCGTGTCCTCTGCATTGGCAGGCAGATTCTTTTTTTTATATATATAAATTTATCTTATTTTATTTATTTGTTATTTTTTGCTGCATTGGGTCTTTGTTGTCACGCGTGGGCTTTCTCTAGTTGCAGCAAGCAGGGGCTACTCTTTTGTTGCGGTGTGCAGGCTTCTCATTGCAGTACCTTCTCTTGTGGAGCACGGGCTCTAGGCATGTGGGCTTCAGTAGTTGTGGCACGCGGGCTCAGTAGTTGTGGCTCGTGGGCTCTAGATCACAGGCTCAGTAGTTGTGGTGCACAGGCTTAGTTGCTCCGCGGCATGTGAGATCTTCCCAGACCAGGGCTCGAACCCGTGTCCCCTGCACTGGTAGGCGGATTCTCAACCACTGCACCACCAGGGAAGCCCCAGCAGGCAGATTCTTAAACACCGTGCCACCAGGGAAGTCCTGATGTGCGTTTTAATAGGAGCCTAATTCATTCCAGGCAGCCAGAATAGTGCTGGGAGAAGAGCCATGAGCACAAGACAGAGCCCTGCTTTTGTGGAGCTTACACTCAGCTTACTTGAATACAGCTGTCCAGGGATCCACGCCTCATCCCTCCCCTGACACCTGAGCTGACATCCTCCAGGGTGGGGCTGAGCCCCTGTGTTTTCCATAAGGTCCCAGGTTATTCTGATGAGCCCTTGACCAAGATGGTGGCCATGTGGGGCTTTTCATTTGTTCATTCTGTAAATACTTGTAAGAGCCTACCATGTACAAGGGACTTGTAAGGAGTGAGGGTTAAGATCTTTCTGATCTAAAAGAGCCACTGTCAGGAAAGGCTTTGAGTTCCCAGGACCCGTCTGGAGGCCTCACGTGGACCCTATTTTCTCCAGGGCAGCACTACTTGCTCCCCATCAACATTGCTTAGTTTGTTTTGTCCCAGGGTTGGGTGATTGTCATCCTGGACAGCGTTTACCATGTTGGCACGTTTGCTTATTGAAATGCCAGCAGGAATTCACCCTGGAGCAGTCCTCCTGCTCTTTTCCCTTAGAGGAACCAACACAGAACACTTCAGTCCTTTCTCCATCAAGGTCAGCTCTGAGAACAGCCCTCTTGGCTATTTGGTCTAATTAACAGTCACTGTTGCAGAGATACCGTACATCTCTGTTTCTGGCTGCAGGGGTTTTTTTGTTTGGCAGGCCATCATTTGCATTAAGGATAAAGTGCTGTGAATGCTGGTGCTGGGTCCGGCCTCAAGCACAAGCACTGGGTAAAGGTCAGGTTGGTGTGCCTTCGTTTCTGGCACGTGTTGACCTGGACACCTGAGTACCGAGTGTACCTGGACAGCTGGCAGGGCCATCTGAGCCCTACAGAAGATGCTAGTTACCCAGCTGTGACAGCTGATTTCTACCTGTGACACCACCTGTCCTGCTCTCTTTTAGAACACGGCATTGTGCCAGTTACCAGTGACTGCCAGTACCTCTTCCCTGCAAAGGTTGTCTCTCGCCTGGTGAAGTGGGTGACGATTGCCCATGAGGATTATACGGTAGGTGGAGGGGTGACAGGCCACTGTTGCTGTCCTGGGGACTGCAGACCCACGTCACCTTTCAGCTCCTGCTCCTCCACCAGAAGAGCAGGGGATTTGACTAGAGGAGCCAGCAGTTCACCCCTTGTCCTTGGTGACTTCTAGGAGCTGCATTTTACCAAAGACATCATGGAGGCGGGACTGGCCGGGGACACCAATCTCTACTATATGGCACTCGTGGAAAGGGGCACAGGTAATTGCTCTGCTGATCACAGTTGCTCTAGGCAAGGGGAGCCACTGAGAATAAAACACTCCTGGGAGTTGCCCAAAGGAAGCGAAAGATCCTGGAATCCTGCAGTGGGGACTTAGCAAACAGTCATAGTTGTGAGAGGCAGCATTCAGCCAGGACTTGTTCTGCAACAGTCATGTCCGTGGTTTATCCGCTAATCCTTAGGACAGTCCTGGGGCTGGTGATATTCCTGCTTTGTAGATGAAGAAAGTAGGGCTTAGTCACAAACCCAGTCTGACCTCTGAGCCTAAGCTCTTTGTTTCATTGCATTTTAGAATCAGATGCTTGCTCGTCCCCCTCTTCAGGGAAGGGCTGTCACTCTCAGGATGTGAAGTGCAGGACCCTCCTCCCTCTCTGCAGTCCCTGCACTCACTTGGGAGGCATCGAGAGCTGTGATTCCTCACAGCTGTCCTGGCATCTGATCGGCCAGGGTTTCCTGCTGGAGCCACCCTGATGCTGCCTGTGGTGCTGTCATCCGGCCCCAGCCTTGGCAGGTCTGGCACAGCCTGCAGGATCCCACCCCAGGGGCTCAGTGCTGAGGCCACCGGGCGGAGGAGGTTGTCTGTATTTCCAAGACAGTACGAGACATGTCAGGAAAGCTTGCACTCTTTGATGTTCAAGTGTGTCTATTTCTTCCCTTCTCCCTTTCTTTTCTTTGCATGTTTTTAGAAATATTCTGAGGAAATTAAATAATTTCAGATACAGTTGAGGCTCCTTGATCCCACTTCATTCTCACCCTGACGATAGGTGACTGCTATTTGGAATTTTGCATTTGCTTTCCATCCTCTCCCCTTTTAAAAAATACTTTAACCTCATCCCTAAACAACAGAGTGCTATTTTGAAAGGGCACAAAATATGCATCCAGTAAATTTACAAAGCCCCAAGGGTGGGAGGTCATTGGAGGACATCATTTCTGCTTCCTGGTTGAGCGGAAGAAAGCTTGGAAAGATGATAAGTATTCTAGATTCGTACATGGAATGAATGTGATCATTTACATTTTCATTAGATGCATTATAGAATTTGAAAAATTAAGAGTGAAATTTAAATGAATAAGTGGACAACAGTTACGTGGTATGGGTTAAAAACAAAAAATTAGTGAACAGAGATAAACCCCGAAATATGTGCAAACTGTTACGGCAGAAACAACAGGAAAGTGTCACTTTTTTAATAAATGTTGTTGTGACTGTCAGGGAAGAATTGTTTTAACCTACACTCTCTTGTTCTCTTATTTATTTGAATTACTGGTGGGTCAGAGAGTTCCTTTTTTCCTCCATAAATAATGAAAAGGAGTGGCTAAATGCCTAGCCCATTGATGGAGAGGATAAATGTCATCCTATTGAAAAAGGCAAAGGCTATCACCAGAGAAAAAATGCAAATATTTCATATAATGATTATGAACACAGCATTGGCATCAGGTAGTTCTGATTAAACTCAGCATTGCTGCTTTGCAACTGCTTGATGATCTTAAGGAAGTTTCTGTCAGAGCCTCAGTTTTTTTATATGTAAAATGGGATGATAATAATGGTACCTACCTCAGAATCGTTATTAGGATGAAATAAAATGTGTGCAAAGGGGTTAGCACAGTGCTTGGAAAAGAGTAGGTAGTCATTAAATGTTAGCTATGAAAAAGCTGCACATAACAAAATAGATAAAGATAAAGAACAGAATAGAAAAAATATATTTGACTAATGTAACAGCTAATACCCAATATTGTTGAAAAGGAAAAACAGGAAACCTTCACATGGGAAAATCCTTAACTTGCTGGCAAATAAATGCCAATGAAAACAAACTTCTGTCAAAGGAGTAAATAGAACTCTTGGGCAAACTCATTGTGGACCAGACTCTGGGGAGTCCACACAGCTCTGTGTCCTTGGAGGGACCAGAGTCACAGGACCTCACTTTCTGCAACCTGGCAGTTCCACTTGGGAGATTCTAGAACAAAAGTAAAAGTCAGTACCAGAATGTGCTTTGAGCACTTGGATTAATGTGAGACACAGAGCTAGCCTCAGGGGTCCAGCAGGGAGTGTGCCTCGGCTAACAAGCCAGGTCTCAGAACTGAGCTTTCCTCCTTTCCCATCCCTTCCCAGCTAAGCTCCAGGCTGCCGTGGTGCTGAACCCCGGCTACTCCTCCATCCCACCCATTTTCCAGCTCTGTCTGAACTGGAAAGGGGAGAAAACCAACAACAACGACGACAATATTCGGGTAAGGACCTGCTGGGGGTGGTGGGAGGAGCAGGGAGAGCCTTCTTGGGGAGGTGGGCAGTGGCAGAACTTGCTGCAGCTGAGGGCTTGGGCACTGGCACGATTCCCGGGGCAGAGGGGCCTGCCGGGATTTGTAGAGTTTGCTGGAGGGTGCATGACATAGTAGCAGAAAGAGCTCAGACCCATCCCAACCCCTTATCTAGCTTGGGGTCCACAGGTTCACCCTATTTATGAAATAGGGGTAATATAAATACCTGCTGTGAAAGGTGGTTGTTTGGGCTTCTGTGGAAATGAGAATAAACTCAGATGCACAGAAAGTGCTGGAATGAGATGATGTCCGAGATCATTGCACCTGTTAATTATTGTTATACCTGTGAATTTGATTCAATAGTCATGGAGCACGTTTTTAACCCTAACACCTGATTTGGATCTCATCTTGAGATTCATCTTCTACACATCTTCGTCTCTGTCTGTGGATGTGCAAGGCAGGGAAAGTTCTGAGTCAGGATCAGGAAGACCCCATTGTCTTGAGGAGAGGGAGCCTCAGGACAAGTCGGTCCGGCTTGATCTGCAGAGGCCGAGCTCCTGCGGAGGCCCGGGTGCAGTTCTTGTGAAACCATCAGACCCAGCTGGCCTGAAAGTGGTCCTAAGTTTCTGGTTTTCCCACCCATAGGCCATGGAGAGTGAGGTCAATGTGTGCTACAAGGAGCTGTGTGGCCACTGGCCCGGCCACCAGCTCTTGACGAACCAGCTGCAGCGCCTGTGCGTGCTGCTGGATGTCTACCTGGAGACGGAGAGCCACGACGACAGTGTGGAGGGGCCCAAGGAATTTCCCCAGGAGAAAATGTGTCTGCGGCTTCTCAGGTGAGGTGAGGGGAGGGGCGGGGGTGCTGGGTCCAGGGACCTCCAGCCCTGCCTCTCACAGGGACCTGGGGCAGAGGTGAGCCTGGCATGGAAGGCACGCACGTTTCCCGGTGCACTAGTCTCCATTCACTGTGGAAATTAAAATCCTGCTGCCAGATTTCCTGGGGAGAGCTTGCTCCCTTATTCCTAAAACTTTCCCTGTGGCCCCCATCCTACCAGCCTGGTCCAGTTCTTCATCATGCACACCCCCCAGAGGTGGGTCACACGCCAAGTGAGCAAGAGGATTTGACTGAACTTTCCTTTCTCTACTTTCTGTGGCAAACAGTAGGTTTGCTTTTCATGGTCCAAATGAACTTTTTAAACTCTATGCATCCCACCAGTCCCCAGAGTCTGCTGTACTTCCTAAGGTACTCAAACATCTCGGGGGATCGCAGCTATAGGCAGTCAGGCGTCACAGAAGGAACCAGCTTTGAAGTAACACAAACACAAGTGCAGATCTCTGCTTTCCTGCTCACCAGCTATGTGACTTTGGAAGAGTCACTTCGGCTCAGCTCTGAACCTTTCCCAAAGGTGTTACCTTCTAACTCATGATGAAGTAGAGAGAGTTCATGTAAAGCTTCCAGAATGGATCCTGGCACAGGCGGAGGCTCAGAAAATGCCAGCAGGTCCTGACAGCTTGGTATTTAGCGTGTCTCCATGCACAGCACTGCTAGCTGCTTTTCCTTTCTCCTTGATGTTGGGTCCTTTCTTTCCCTTTCATCCCTTAACTAGCGTTCTTAGAGCCAGTTTCAGAACTCTATAGAGTCCACACTGCTCAGGCATCCCTTCCCTTTTGGGCAAGGGGTTGGGGAGGAATGGTGTCTGCGAAGGGCTAGCATCTGTATCTAATCAGGACATCCCTTTGTTCTCTGTCAGTCTAAAAGGTGCCTTACCTGCCCCTTACCTTCTTCTCACACAGCCAGCTTCAGCTCCTGGAAGCTGCCCCAGCATCCTCCCACCTCCGTCTGGCACCTGCACCTGGCCTGGTTTGTCATGCTAGCTGATAGTAACCAGCTGCAGCCCCGGAGTGGCTGCTGACAGGCAGAGCTGGCGGCTAGATGTTGGTGCCTTCTAGGACTTGCTTTCCTTGGTGTGTCTGCGTGAGAACTCAGCCCTTACCCCCGCTCCCAGCCTGCTGTAGCACATTTCCAGGGTGGGAGTTCTCACACAGCCAGTGTTTATATTCTGTTATCTAATGGTTCCCGAAGGACCCATTTTCTGAAGTGGTTGGTATGTCTCCCAGGCTGAGCTCCTCTGGCAGGACATTCTGGGAAGGTGCTCCTTTGGCTACTCAGATCCAGTTAATTCCATGACTGATGAGATGTGGGATGTGAGGTTCTTGGCCTGGAATTCAGCTGACCACTGGGATCAGGCCAAGGGGCTGGGCTGCAAAGGGCTGGCCTGGGCCGCAGGAAACGCAAGGTCTGGCTCTGCCCGTGGCTGGGTACCTTCAGGCTATGGGGTCTCCATCAGCTGTATGCCTAGACTTACCTGGATGACTGCACCCTTCTGATGTTGGGGAGGTACATGACATCATGGCTAGGAGCAGAGGCTTTGGGGGACTTGCCCTGGTGGTCCCGTGGTTAAGAGTCCGTGCTTCCAACACAGGGGGCTCGGGTTTGATCCCTGGTCAGGGAACTAAGATCCCACATGCAGTGCGGCACAGTCGAAAAAAAAAGAGCAAAGCCTTTGGGGCCAGAAAGGCCTAGGTTCAAATTGCAGCTCCAGCCTATGTGATTGGGGTCTGTACTTAACCCCTCTGAGATTCAGATTCCTCATCCCTAAAATGGCATCCACTTCAGGTGTTGTTGGGAGGATGAAATTAAACCAGGCAGAGCATGTAAAGTGTCAAGCACAGTGCAGGCAGAGTAAGCCCTCCCTTAAGTAAGTGATTGCACACCCCTACACACACACACACCACACACTGCCTCTCACCCTCTCAGACCAAGATCCAAGGTGTCACCTCCTGGTTACCATTGAATGTCAGTCATAGGCAGATAAACGAGAGGCCCTTTAGCTGGATGCCATTCACTGTGGAGTTGTATGGGAAAGAACCCTGTGTGAGGTTTTGCTTGGGGGGCTCAGGATTGGAGCTGAAGCACCTAAGCTTCTCAGGGTCCAGGCTTTGGCTGTGATTGTCAGCCTGCCTGTGGCCAGCAGGCTTTGGCATCAGACCTGGTTTTGAATTTGTGCTGTGCTGCTTTCTGACTATATAATGTTGGGCAGACAGTTTACGTCCCTAAGCCTGTTTCTTCATCTTTAAAATCTATAAAATGATAGAAATAGCGTCTAAGAAGTAGTGAGTATAAAGCACGTGGCTCTTGGCAGGAACTTTGTACAGATTCTTTTCACACCCAGACTCCTACCTGCATGGGAATCTCCCTGCAAAGGAGGATTTCATGGTTTTTCTTTAATCATAGAAATAAAACATGTTTGTTGTTAAATATAATAAACAACAGTGAGCAGTTTGGTAAAAACACTAAAAAGTGAGGGTGCCCAGGCCCTGTCCCCCAAAGTGCACATCGTCAGTGAGGGCCCTTCCAGGTTTGTGTTCATGCCTTTGCAGGCACATAAAGACATTTTTTCAGAAGTGCATCACACCTTTCATATTGTTCTGCAGTCTGCTTTTCTTACAACATTCCTTTTTTTTTTTTTTCCTTAACAGCTAATAGTAGTCCCTATTAGTGTGGATGAATTGTAATTTATTTTATCAGCCCAAAGGGTATGGTATTAACACTATTCTCCCTTCTCCTGTTTCTCTAGGGGCCCCAGCAGGATGAAGCTTACATGTAAAGCATGTGGCTCTTGATAGTCTCCAAAGACAGGTTTTCTATTTCTAGCCTATTAAAGTGTCACCTGACCATGTGGCCTTTGTTTGTGTCTCCTTAGGGAAGAAGGGGTGGCTTTGCAGTCTGCATGGGCAGGTGGGAGCCGAGGCACAATGTGAAAGAGCATGTGTGGATAGGCTTTCCCTAGGTGGCCAAGAAAAGCAGAGTGAGAACAATTCACCTTGCTTTGGCAGGTCCTCATTATCTTGGTATTTGTTATGCTAAGTCCCTGCTGTTAGCAGGTGGCCGGGGAAGCCAAAGTCGCATAGCACAAAAAGCAAAAGCTCTTTTTCCCCCTTCCCCTCACTCTTTCCACTAGACCTTGTTACTGTCTCTGATGGCCAAATTCTCCTGATTGGTGGCTGTTACAAACATCTGACAATGAACTAAGAGACTCCTAGTCCTGCCAGGACCCTGCACTTTATAGGTGGAAGCCTGAGACCAGTGAGGAAAGGAGAATGGCACCTCTGGGGGTTGTTAAATAACCACCACCACCTGTGCCTTTCCTTCCCCTCAGTCTGGATCATTCCTTTGAATTCTAGACCTAGATACTCTCCAGCCCTCAGGTCCTTGAACTTCATTGTGTGTGAGAGTCACCTACCCTGGGAGTAGGTTGGAAACACACATCCCCACTGTAATATTTGGACTCAGATAACCTAAGATGAGCCAGGGAGGTATATTTTTAATGAGCTCCCCAGGTGCATGTTGCCCTAGTCTCTTTTTGGAAGTCGCTGTACTTTCCTCATTTTTCTTGGTGACTCCTCAGGTAATGCAGGAGGGCTGATTCTCTGAAAAGCTCCCCTCGCCTGTCTCCTGCACCTTGGACAGCAACATGAACCTCTGGGAGCTTCTTTCTCTCCCATAGTGAGATTTCTTTGTCTTTTCCCTGACCTACTTGCCTGGGACTCTGTCTCCGCCAGCATCTCCTTGGTCTGGCCACTTTCAAGCCTAGCATCTCACAGCCTGTGCGGAATAAGATTGAAATGGAGCCTAAAAATAGTTCCTTTAATGGCCCCTGCATTGCAGCCTTCACTGTCTTCTTGGCTGGAAGGCGGCCAAACTGACTCAGCACACGAGCCCGTCTCCGAGAGCTGGGACAAGGTTGCAAAGACAGCTTGTGAGGGCTGGGAGGAGGCTCTGCTTCCTGGGCAGAGGATATCAGGGCCTGTCACCCTCCAGAAGAGATTTTCCCTCTTGAAAGGAACAAGCTGAACAAAAGAATCCTTTGGCCTTAAGGAGTAAGGTTTTAAAACTAGTGAGAAGCCCAAGACAATCCAGCCCCTTTGAGCTACTGAACTGAGCCTTTTGTGTCACCAGTGGGCAGATTAGGGGGAAGGGGCCTGGCTTGGGAGGACCTCAAAGCTTCCTCTTCAGCCTTGGCCTTGGCCTTGACTGGGGCACATCCCAGATGGCAGCCCCCTTCTGTCATCCTCCCACACCTGGGACTCAGCCCAGGTTCCTTGCCTTTTTAAAGCTACTACCCATATTTTTGATTTCTCTGTGTCTCCTAGTCTCTCCCTTTTTCCAAGCTTGCCCTCCCCTAATTGTTTTCTCTGCAAATAAATCCAAAGACCCCTTTTATTTTAAGGGCATTCCTGATGATCACTCTGGGGAAACAAAGCTAAAAGCCCTATCCATGGGATGGAGCAGAGCTGCCAGGCTTCCAAAGGAACTTTCTCCCTGTCTCTGTAGCCCCAACTCTGGCCTTTCCATGGTGTTCAGCAGCCTCTCTGTTGAGCTCAGATGTCAAGCATCGACTTTGGGTCAGGCCCTGTGCTAGTCATGATTTTACATTCACTGTCCTATTTAATTACTGCAGGCTGCAAAGGGTACACATTCCCTTCATGTTTACAGATGAGGAAACTGAGACTCAGAGGGTTAAATGACTTGTCTGTTGCTCACAGGGTTCTTGAGCTGCCCACCCAGGATGCAAGCCCAGGGAGGTCTGTCTGCCTCCAAGGCTTTCCTTTCCACAAGAGTAGCTTCAGTCTCAACGTAGCTTCAGGCTGGCGCTCCTTCTGGGCCATTTATTCATTTCAGCAACACAAGTACACCAAGAGTACTGTGGTGGTCAAGAGTTACAGCCTGGTGTCAGACCTACCAGCTGGATCCTGTCCCACCCCTGAGCAGCTGTGTACCCTGGGCAGATTGCATGAATCACTCGAAGCCTCAGGGGGTCCTCATCTGCAACTAGAGGTGACAGTCAACCTTCCCCCCAGGGTGGTTGTGGGAATTAAGAATCAACTCAGGACCGTGTCCAACACCAAGCACCACTCAGTAAAGGGGAGCGATTCTTGTCTCTGCCTCCAGGTTTCCGCCTGGAGAAGAGGCCGCCTGAGTGAGGAAGGCCTTACCTTCCTGATGCCCTTTCCCCTGCTGGAGTGTTCCCAGGCTCTGGAAGCCCCGCTCTCTCTGGCCCTGTCCCTCCTTTTCGGCCTCATGTCCACAAGTCAGTGGCCAAGCTGGGCTCTGTCCTCATCTGGAGTCAGGCTCTCATTACCTGTCACACTAGGCCAACCACAGCCTGTTAGCCACACATCTGTTCCCTGCTGTCTGTGGGCCTGTGTCCTGGTCCCCACCAGAGGATCACCTCAACTTCCTGGGCTCTCACCACATCTTGTTCTAACTTGGCTTTCCCCCACCTCTGTAGATGACCTAAGGTGGGAAAGGAAACCCCAGCACTCCCCAGTGGGGCTGGTGGAGAAGGACCCTCAGAGTATTTGTGAAATGAGTGAATGGATGGGGGTCCCAAAATATTTCGAAGATGAACCCAGTCTAACAAGTTGAAATGTAAAGTCCTACAAAAAGACCTAAAATCCAATCACTCACCCATGTGCTGGGATGTAACAACAGCTTGAGTTAAAATATGTGACAGTTTGGGTGAGCAACTGGTTTAAAATGCCTGATGGGGCACCTGTTCTGGCAATGCAGAGAGTTGGTAGACCCTGAAATTATGCCATTCCTTCCCTGATTCCACAGAACCAGTACAATATTTACTTCCCACTGTATCCAGAATAACCACTTATAGGCTAGATGTTTTCTATTTTCTGATTTCATGCACATTTATTTTCTTACTAAACTTGGATCACAGTGTACAAATTGGTTTTTTAAATTTAATTTTTAGAATAAGTGTAATACATTCACAAGCTTCAAAAACCAGAAAGCATAAGAAGTGAAATACAGTGAAAGGTTTCACTACCAATCTTATCCCCCACCTGCCTAGTTCCCATCTCCCTCACAAATAGGCAACCAAGTTGCTTAGTTTCTTTTGTATCCTTTCAAATTCTTTAAGCAAACACAATTATTTTTGCACACAAATATCATACTATATGCATCTTGATTTTTTTTCATATCTTGGATATCTTTCCTTATCAGTACAGAGATACAAAGTTTCCTTGTTCTTTTTTAGAGCTGCATAATATTCTATTGAACGGATGTATTATAATTTATTTAGTCTTATTAATGGATATTTGGTTACTAACATTTGCTTTAGTAGATAACCTGTGCACAGAGCCATTTCACCCATATGCTAATATACATCTGTAGGTTAAACTTTCAAAAGTAGAAATACCAGAGTAGAGGGTCTATGTTTTCATAATTTGGAAGGATATTTCCCAATTCTCCTCCATGAGAGATATACCAGCTTATGTTCCCACCAGCAACCTATGAGAGGACTAGTTTCTTCACAGCCTCACCAAAATATTATTAAACTTTTGGATTTTTGTTGATACAATAACGAAAAAATTGCATTCATTATAGTTGTTTTTTTGTTTTTTTATTTTTAAGCAAAAGAGAGAATTAATTGACCCAGGTAACTAAGAAGTCCCGCAGAGGAAGACTTCAGGCATGGCTCGATTCAGCTGTTCAAACTGTGTCATTGTCACCTGAACACTGGCAGTAATTCCAAGGTGCTGTCTTCTCTGCTGCTGTTTGTTCTCTGGGTAGCCTTTGGTAAGGCTTCTCTGCACCAACAGCTCCCACAATATCATTGTAATTGGCTCTCATTGGATAAACTTGCATCACATGTGAATCTGTGAACTAATCACAGAGGCCAGGGGATAGTGCATGATCCGCAATGCCTGGAACATGTTCATCTCTGAGTTCTGGGTACATGGGGTCACCCAAACCATGTGGCCTATATTAGGTTTCTGTGGCTGCTGTAACAAATTACCACTAACTTGGTGGCCTAAAAACAATGCCGATTTATTCTCTTACTATTTTGGGAGCCAGAAGTGCAAAATCAATTTCACTGGGCTAAAGTCAAGATTTTGGCAGGGCTGGGGGCTCCAGGAGGGAATCTATTTCCTTGCTTTTTCCAGCTTCTAGAGCAAGCTTCCTGTTTTACTTGGCTTGTGGTCCCTTCCTCCATCTTCAAAGTGCATCACTCCAATCTCTGCTTCCATCATCACATCACTTTCTCCTCTGACTCCTGCTCCCTCTAATAAGGAGCCTTATGATGACATTGGGCCCATCCAAGTAATCCAGGGTAATCTCCCATCTCAGAATCCTTGACTTAATCACATATGCAAAGTCCAGGGATTAGGACTTAGACATCTTTGGGGGATCATTATTCACCCTACTACATGGCCTGAGAGTGGGGATATGTGGTTTCTCTTTTTATCAGTAAAAGAGAAAATGGAAGCTAGAGTGGCAAAAGCCAACAGAGACCCACAAGAATGTAACATACAACCGATTTTATTACATAACCCTTTGTGTTTACTCTTCTATATTTGTTCTCCTACTAGACTGCAGGCTCCAGAAAAGGCAGAACACACCTCTATCTTGCTCACCTCTATATCTCCAGGATCTTGCACAAGGTGGGTACAGTAGGAGGTCAATAAATATCTCTTGAGGGGCTTCCCTGGTGGCACAGTGGTTAAGAATCTGCCTGCCAATGCAGGGGACACGGGTTCGAGCCCTGGTCCAGGAAGATCCCACATGCCACGGAGCAACTAAGCCCATGTGCCACAACTACTGAGCCTGCTCTCTAGAGCCCACGAGCCACAACTACTGAAGTTCGTGTCCCTAGAGCCTGTGCTCTGCAATAAGAGAAGCCACTGCAACGAGAAGCCTGCGCACCGCAACGAAGAGTAGCCCCCACTAGCCGCAACTAAAGAAAGCCCGTGCGCACAACGAAGACCCAACGCAGCCAAAAATAAATAAATTAATTAAAAATATATATCTCTTGAATGAATTAACACATAAAGCTTATAGTCTGTAAGGAGAAGATTATGGTAAAATGGTGTTAAATTTAATGAGTTAACTCAGATTTGGGATAGCAAGAAAGGCAGGAAATTATTTTTATAATCATTAATGTACTATTTAAGGCTGACATTCATATATATGTAGCTGTTAAAGAATCTCCAGGCATTAGCAAAAACCATAGCAGCAACAAAAATCCCTCTGTCCCTGTATCTCCCTCATCTGGGTATTACAACCTGCAGGATAGACTTCTCAGAAAGAAGCCAGACACCAGAGGTCACATATTGTATGATTCTATTTATAGGAAATGTCCAGAATATATAAATCCATAGAAACAGAAAGCAGATTAGTGGTTTCCAGGGACTGTGGGGAGGGGAAAATGGGAAAGACTGCTTAATGGGTAAGAGGTATCCTTTTGGAATATTGAAAAGTTCTGGAACTAGATAGTAGTAATAATTGTACAACATTTTGTTCTTCTTTCTCTAATTGCTTGAGGTGCAAGGTTAGGTTGTTTTTTAATGGTGAATTTTATGTGTATTTTCCTACAATAAATTTTTTTTAAAATCTACTGAGGTGAAATTCACATAACATAAATTAACCATTTTAAAGTGAACTATCCAGTGGCATTTAGTACATTCACAATGGTGTGCAACCATCACCTCTACCTATCCCAAAACATTTTCATCACCCAAAGAGGCAACCCTGTACCCAATAGGCAGTCGGTCCCTATTTCTCCCTATCTCCAGTTCCTGGCAACCACCAGTCTGCTTTCTATTTATTTAGCCATTGATGGGAATTTAGGCTGTTTCTACCTTTTGGCTGTTGTGAATAGTTCTGCTATGAACATGTGTGTATATTTTTGTTTGAGTATCTGTTTTCAATTCTTTTGAGTATATAGCTAGGAGTGAAACTGCTCGGTTACATACTAATTCTATGTTTATCTTTTTGAGGACCCACCAAACTGCTTTCCACAGCAGCTACACCATTTCACGTTCCTACCAGCAATGTATGATACAAGGTTTCCATTTTCTCCACATTCTCACCAACACTTGTTATCTCCCATTTTTATTGTATTATTATTTTTTTTAATATATATTTATTTATTTTGCTGTGTCAGGCCTTAGTGGCCACATGCAGGATCTTCATTGCGGCATGCAGGCTCTTTAGCTGCGGCATGTGGGATCTAGGTCCCTGACCAGGGATCGAACCTGGATCCCCTGCATTGGGAGCTCAGAGTCTTAACCACTGGACCACCAGGGAAGTCCCTCCATTTTCAATCCTTTTAAATTTATTGAGGCTTGTTTATGGCCTAAGATATATGATCTGTCCTGGAGAATGTTCCATGTGCACTGGAGAAGAAATGTGTATTCTACTGTTGTTGCATGCAGTGTTCTATAGATATCTGTTAGGTCTCATTGATATAAATTACTTTTAAAATTAAAAACTTGTTTCTTTTTTGCAGCAACATGTTTACTAATATAGAGGTAATTTAGGGACTTCCCTGGTGGTCCAGTGGGTAAGACTCCATGCTCCCAATGCAGGGGGCCAGGGTTTGATCCCTGGTTGGGGAACTAGATCCCACATGCATGCTACAACTAAGAAGTCAACATGCTGCAACTGAAAGAACCTGCATGCTGCAACTAAGACCCGGCACAGCCAAAATAAATAAAAATAAACAATAAATAAATAAATATTTTTAAAAATAGAGGTAATTTAATTTATTTAACCAATCTCCTATTGTATATTCAGAGTATTTTCCATTTTTCCAAAACATAAAGCGAAGTGAATATATTTTGTATTTGAATATTTCTGTACAGACCTGATTATTTAGGATACATTCCTAAAAGTGGCATACTTTGGTTAGAATGTCTAAGCTTTTAAGGCTTTTGATATGTCTCATTATGTTGCCTTCCAGGAAGGTTTTGTCAATTTTCATTCCAATCATTAGTGTCAGAAAGTTCAAGTTTCTCTGCACACCCACAAACACTGGGTATTACTGCCTATTTGGATCTTCTGCTACAAGCACTCAAGCCACTGTGGACAGTTATTGTTGCTGCCCAGCAACCACTCCTTTTTCTTCTGCTAACCATCCTCTAATTTTCTTTTGGAACCACACCTCACAAACTCTCAGTTTCAGTTTGAGGGCCCCAACGAGAATCAACCCCTGGACTTTTCCTGGAATATTGAAAAAGAGTTCTTTTTTCCCCTCAAGTTTCCTAAACAGGTGGGATGTAAGCCTGAAGCTTCTGGAGACCACATGGAGAGGTCCTGCCTGAGAATGAAGCCTACACAAAAGGAAACGGCTGAGAGATGAAGAAACGAGTGACAGGATCTTGGGGAACATTACTTGAGAATTCTCCTGGCTCTAGCTGTATCTGAAGCAAGTCAACCTTCTTAAACTCCTTGGTTATGTAAGCTAATATGTTATATCAATCATTATTACCAGTAGCAAGTATTTTGCTTAAACTAGTTTGATTCTGTTTGATTCCCCCTAAAAGAGTCCCTACTCTCCTCCCTCCAGGCACTTGGTAGGACTGCTCTGCCCATCCCCTCTGATGTTAGATATAACTGTGTGGATTGCTTTGGCTGATGAAATGTTGTCAGAAGAGACCTGTATCACTTCTAGGTAGAAGTTTTAAGAGCCTGTGCCTGGTTTGCCACATCCTCTCGCCTCTGCCTTAGTGAACTTGGAAGCCTGGGTCTAGATGGATCCCCTATTAGCTTGGCCTTTGAATGACCATTATGAACAGAGACCCCTGCTGACCTACCCAGAGTGTATAGCATAAGTGAGAAAGATGCTTTCTTTGTGTTAAGCCACCGAGATGTAGTTGTTCATTATTATAGACAGAACCTAACCTCTTCTTTCTGAAACAATCCCCCTGGGATAAAAATGAAGGATGGTTTTCATCAGCTCAGCTGTATCTGCAGAGCCAACAGCTAACCAGCAGGAAGGGCACATCCTAAAGCAGTCAGCTCCTTCCACATTTCGTCTCTGTCCCCCAGGCCTCTAACATCTGACAAGCAATTCCATAGCAAATTGACTGTATTGGTTTTTCCTAAGGTTTGTTATCCTCCCAGAGGGAGGATGATTTTGTTTGGCAGATGGTTAAAGTCAGTCTGGCTGGTATCTGGCCAGCGAATCCTGCCTACAGCATTGGGTACACGTCCAGTTAGGGCAAAAAAGGAGGGGCATCCTGGTCAGATCCTTCTGCCCTGCCTGTGCCACTTAGGGCCACCATGAGAATGATATCATCAAGGAGGGCTGGAGCTTTTGTCATTCTAAATACCTTCAGCATCTGGTTTAGGGGTGGCCACGTAATATGTCCCTGGAGAGGATGGAGGCAGGATGGCAGAGTAAGGACGAGCCTGGGTTCTGTGGTCAGACAGGCCTGAATTTAAATCCACGCTCCACCTCTTCCTGGCTCTGGACTTTGGGCAAGGTCTGCTTCTCTGAGCCTCAGTTTCCTCAACTGAGAAATGCAGGTTCCATAGTGCTCACTTCATTGGGCTGGCTGTTTTAGACTGTGGACATAAAGTGTATAGTCCAGGGCCCGGTCCTTGAGGATGCTCAGTAAGTGGTGACTGTGGATTCTAGTCTGGACAAGTCCCGTCTTTTCTTCTGTGGACATCAGCTGAGACAATGATTCATGAGAGAGAGCCCTTGTAGCTCTAATACCTTTCATGTCTTCCCTGTGGTTTCAAAACTAAGAAAATGTAGATTTTCTAAGTAAGGGTCACTGAGGATAATTTATTAAAAAATCAGATTCTTAAAAAAATTAATATCCATGTAATTCATGTTTTCTCTATAGAACAAATAGGAAAATGTAGCTCTGCTACCAACTGGCTGTTGGGCCTTAGGCAGGCTCCTGTCTCTCTGGCCTCAATTTCCCCATCTGTATAATGGGATTGGACTAGATGCTATTTGGGTCCCTATTTGCTTTGACTGGTTATGATTTACTTATAGTAATATACAGGGGCCTTTGCCTTCTCTTCCCAACCCCCATCTATTCTTATTTTCTTTCTTTTTGTTTAAGTCTTTATTGAATTTGTTACAATATTGCTTCTGTTTTATGTTTCGGTTTATTGGCGGGGAGACATGTGGGATCTTAGCTCCTTGACCAGGGATCGAACCCACACCCCCTGCATTGGAAGTTGAAGTCTTAACCACTGGGCTGCCAAGGAAGTCCCTATTCTTATTTTCAACCATAGCTCTTAGGTTTTGGTATTTACCTCCATGTTTTTAATCATATACAATTTATTGATATATCTTAAACTTTTTTCTTAAACTTTTTATTTTGAAGTAATTTTAAATTTACTGAAAAGTTGCAAAGACAGCATAGAGAGCTCCTGAATGTTCTCACCTAGCTCCATCTCATGTTGACATCTTACATGATCATGGTACATTTGTCAAAACTAAAATTAAAATTAATGTTGGTACATTACTATTAACTGAATTACAAACTTTATTTGGAGGTCACCGTGTTTTCCACGAATGTTGCAGGATCCAGTCCAGGGTTCCACATTGCCCTGTGTCATTATGTCATCTTAGTCTCCTCTAGTCTGTGATAGTTTCTCAGGCTTTCTTTTCATTTATCAATATTAAGCATTTTCTCCAGAGGAGTATAAGAGATGAGTATTTTTGTCAATTACACACTCCATTTTCCCTTTCCCATTTTTTATCTTGCTTTTTGGTATAATCCATATTCATTGCTTTTGTTATTTTTATGTAAATATTGTTACCTGTTGATTTGACTAATGTGTTATAATTACACTTCCTCTTATACATAATTTTTTTGTTTGTCTTGGAGTTACTTTGTTTTCTTTGAAATTGACTAAATTTTCCCACACTCTCCAATAGTTCAGTAAAGGGCTTTCAATTCAATTTTATACATGGTGGATCATGTCAAATAATTTATCAGTTTCATTTTTTTCTTGGAACCCCCCCTTCTCTCCTCAGACCCACTCTAGTCTAGATAGGGCTGCACAGCTCTTGTCCATCAACTCTTCTCTGTCATCATCCTGGGGATTCCCTTCTTGTCTCTTCTTTGTTATAGTCCCTGTTTTCTGTATTCTTAGATTTTCTATTTCTTGGTTTATAGTCTCCTGTTGTTGAGCATGTCCCCCTAGTGATTTCAGAGAAAGGGTTTATGGGAAGTAACTTTTTGGGACCTTGTATGCTTTAAATTGCCCTTTATCTATCCTCACACTTGATTTATCAGTATAGACTTCTAGGCATTTCCCATCATTGAGAAATTTGGGACCATTCTTGTTCTTGATCCTTTTTTTTTTTTCCTACTCTCTCTCTCTCTAGAAAATTTTAGAATCCTCTCTATCCCTGGGTTCTGAAATGTCAGGTCCAGTCTATATAATTCAGATGGCTGACTCCACCCTGGATCTAGAGTTTGACATGTGACCCAGCAGGTCCAATTAGTATGTTCTATTAATTTCAGGATGGGCACATAACCTGACCATGTAATGAGACTCAGTTCTCAGACTTTGGTTGAACTGGTGGGGACACTATCTCTCTCTCCCTGATTTGTACCTGGAAGGGTGCAAGCCCATAGCTACTTAGGATCTCCATGAAAAGAAGGCCTTCCTGAGAGAGAAGCTATATTAGTTAACTATTTCATTTTATTTTTATTTTTTGGCTGCGCTGGGTCTTCGTTGCTGCAAGCGGGCTTTTCTAGTTGTGGCGAGTGGGGGCTACTCTTTCTCGCAGTGCACGGGCTTCTAATTGTGGTGGCCTCTCTTGTTGCGGAGCACAGGCTCTAGGCACGTGGGCTTCAGTAGTTGCAGCACACGGGCTCAGTAGTTGCGGTTCACAGGCTCTAGAGCACAGGCTCAGTAGTTGTGGCACACGGGCTTAGTTGCTCCGTGGCATGTGGGATCTTCCTGGACCAGGACTCGAACCCGTGTCCCCTGCATTGGCAGGCGGATTCTTAACCACTGTGCCACCAGGGAAGTCCAGTCATCTATTTCTATGTAACATATTACCCCAAAACTTAGTGGCTTAAAGCAACAAACATCTATCATCCAGGTGCCGTTTAGCTGGGTGCTTCTTCCTTAGGTCTCTCAGAAGGCTGCAGCCAGTGTGTTGTCTGGGGCTGAAGGCTCAGCAGGGCAGAATCTGCATCTATGCTCAACAGTGCGGTTGTTGGCAGGATTCGGTTTCTTGTTGTACTGAGGACCACAGTTCCTCACTGGCTGTTGGCCAGGGGCCTCTTTCAGTTCCTGGCCATGTAGGCTTCTCCTTCTTTCATTGGAATGAGCAAGTAGAATGAGCAAGAGAGAATAAGCAAAACAGAAGCCAGAATCTTTTTGTAATCTACTCTCAGAAATGACATCCCATCGCTTTGCCATATTCTAGTCATTACAAGTACGTCATGAGGTCAAAATTTTACAGTAAAGACCCCACATAAATCCACAAGAGCACCACAGCTTTCAAACTTGTGTCTGGAGAAGCATGTTGGAGTCAAGTGACTATTGACAAATTGTTCCCAATAGTGGTGACTATAGTCTTCACTACAGGTGAATTAGCTACCTACGGCCCCTCATTCAGAAAGCTCATCCCTCCTTACAAAAAAGGACACATGCAGAACTCTTAAATAGATGGCTCAGTGTCCTCAGGACCTCACCTGTTCCCAGACTTCAGCGTGCATTAGAATCAAGTGGGACTTGGTGAAGCATTCACTGTCCCAGGCCTACCCCTCAGCTTCTGATTCAGTGGTCTAGGGTGGAATCAAGGAGTGTGCATATTTATAAGGCTCCCAGATGATGCTTATGTAGGTGGTCCATGGACCTCACTGAGAAACCACACACCAGGCCACCTGTCTACAAGATTTTAAAGAGAAAGCACCGAGCACATTGCCTGGCACATGGTTTGTGCCCGGGAAATAGCCCACGAGAGGCCTTGTAACTGGTCCCAGACCCGCACAAGACCTCTGATTCCCATTCAGTCCTGTGCATTCTTAAGAGTGAGATCAAGACCTCCCTCGCCCATCCCCCAGCCTGCCCACGGGAAAAGAATAAATAACAACAGCAGCGTTTTCATTTTATAAGCACTTGGTTTTATCGCACAGAAGCAATTGAAAGTGGACTCCAGTGGAAAAGTGCGCCCTGGCATGGTTCAGTGGCCAGCGCCCAGCCCCACCTGCTCCAGCTCTTCCAGGACAGAGAGCTTTGGGCAAGGGCTCGACCACTCCTTTGGAAAACAGAAGGCATTCAGGAATAGGTTAAGACATCTCAAGCATAATGTGTTTCTAACTGCTCATTCATTATTGCGGTCATCTGTCAGTTGCACATACAGGAAATAAATGCACTTATTTGGAGAGGAGGGGGCAGTTTTTATAGTCAAGTGTTTACATGTGGCATTCTGCATATATCACATTCGGCTACATAAGCTATCATAACATAATTGTCCATCGCCTAGGGAGGGTTTGGGGCGTGGGGCCGGGGTTTGGAAGGACCCTCTCTTGCTAACACATTGCTAAAAGAAATTCCTGTTTGGTGAAGGAGGGCCCATAGTCTAAGCAGAGTTTCTTCTTAAAGAAAAGGGAGAAAAAATGAAAATTGGTTACACCGACCCTTGAGCTCCCAGACCCTCCTGAGTTTCTTTGGCTGCTCTGGATGTTCCTCTCTCCCTGCCTTACTTCTCTCCCTTGGTGGCCTTGTCTTCTGTGGCCTTCTCTGGAGGCCTGCTGTCTTTCTGGTCTGTGCTAGAGGATTTCTCAGCCTTTTCTGCCTTGGCTTTGCCTGGTGTGGAGGCCTCCTTGCTGGGCTCCTTGGCTTGGGCCTCTGCTTTGGGTTTCTCCTCAGGCTTCTTGGCCTCTGTGGCCTTCCCCTCCTTGGCGTCCTTTTTCTCAGGTGCCGCTGGCGTCTCTTCCTTCTTTGGCTTTTCCGGCTCTTTCTCTGCTGCTTTGCTGGGTTCTTTGGCCTTGGCATCATCTGGTTCCTTCTTGGCCACCTCAGTCTTCTCTTTGGGTTTGGCTTCTTCCTTCCCCTTGGCAGCAGCCTCCTTCTCTGGGGTGGTTGCTTTTTTCTTATCTTCAGCCTCTTCCTTCTTGGCTTCAGCTTTGGGTTCTTTGGGCTTTTCCACAGCAGGGTCCTTCTTCTCCTGGACCTCGGGCTTTGGAGCCTCCTTCTTGGGCACCTCATCTTTCTTGCTGTCCTTCTTCTCCTCAGTTTTCAGTGTGGCTGGAGCTTTCTCTTCCTCTGTCTTCTTTGGGGGCTCTTTGGCTTTCACCTCCTGGGCTTTCTCTTCCTCCTTCATGGGGGACTTTGCCTCCTCCTTCTTTGGGACCTCCTTCACAGGAGACTTGACCTTCCCTGGGGATTTGGCCTCCTCCTTGACAGGGCTTTTGGCCTTCTCCGGGGACTTTGCTTCTTCCTTCACGGGAGACTTGGCCTTCTCTGGGGATTTGGTCTCTTCCTTCACCGGGGACTTGGCCCTCTCTGGGGACTTCACCTCCACTGGGGACTTGGCCTTCTCTGGGGATTTGGTCTCTTCCTTCACTGGGGACTTGGCCTTCTCTGGGGACTTCACCTCCACTGGGGACTTGGCCTTCTCTGGGGATTTGGCCTCTTCCTTCTCTGGGGATTTGGCCTTCTCTGGGGACTTCACCTCCACTGGGGACTTGGCCTTCTCTGGGGATTTGGCCTCTTCCTTCTCTGGGGACTTGGCCTTCTCTGGGGATTTGGCCTCTTCCTTCACAGGGGATTTGGCCTTCTCTGGGGATTTGGCCTCTTCCTTCTCTGGGGATTTGGCCTTCTCTGGGGATTTGGCCTCTTCCTTCTCTGGGGACTTGGCCTTCTCTGGAGACTTCACTCCTTCTGGGGACTTGGCCTTCTCAGGAGACTTGGCCTCAGCTGGTGATTTTGCTTCTTCTTTCATAGGGGACTCAGCCTTTTCTGGGGACTTGCCTTCTTCCTTTACTGGGGACTTGGCCTCCTCTTTCTCTGGAGATGCGGCCTCTTCTGCTGGGGGAGATTTTGCTGCTTCTTCTCCCCCTTCCTCCTCCTCTTTGGCCTCTTTCTCTTCTTCTTCAGTCACTTCCTCAGTCAGCTGGACCTCCTCTGTCTGTTCCTGCACAATCACAGTTTCCTTCTCTGACTTTTCTACCACCTTGATCTTCTCTTCGCTTTTGACTTTTATATGGGTGGATATGGCAGGGATTTTGGGGAGTCCTTCTAGAAGGGAGAAAGGACTCGGGCCAAAGCCAATCCGACACTCTTCACCCTCCAGGAGTTTTCTGCAGAATGGATAATGGAACACGTTACCATTAACTCAGAGAGCCGATCAATAAGTTAGGGGGCTTCCTGAGCTACTCTGAAGGTCCACCGCATCCAGTGATATGCACTTTGGTGGAGGAAGGGGTGTGAATGGTGGGCACTTTGAGACTGGAGAAGGTCACTTAGCAGATCATCCCAGGGACCACCCAGAACCCACACCCCAATGGCACTGCTCTTGTTTAATGCAGCTAAGGTTGCAATTTATAAAACTTTTTCTCCTGAAAAAATGGCCCTCAAGAGAAAACACCTATATTAACAACATTTATACTTATTGTCCCTCAACTAAAATGTTATTCAAGAGAAAGGTGGAAATATGAGCAAGGAATTCCACATGTATAAACCTGGGTTTAAGAGGTCTTAGAAGGTTCCCATTTGAATTTCAAGGGTCTCCTGTTACCTTATAGTCTCATCCTTTGGGTTTTAGGAACATGGTGGGGGCAGTTTCCACTCTTTCCTACTCACTAGATGTGTGACTTTAGCTAAGCCACTCAAACTCTTTCATCCTCAGTCTCCTCATCGGTAAAAACAGGGTCATTAAGAGTCCTAACCTCAGAGGGTTGTTTCAGTGAAATAATAAATTTTAAATACCTGGCAGTACCTACCTCAGAGTAAGTGTAGGGGTTACCCACACAGACCAGTGCTTTGCAAATTTAACGGCATGCAAATCACCCAGGGATCTGATTAAAATGCAGATTTTGATTCAACAGGTCTGGGGTGCCTTTCTAACCAGCTTTCAGATAATGTTGATTGTGCTACTCCATGGACAACACTTTGAGTAGCAAGACTACAGATTAGAGCCAAGACGTGGGAAGTGAAGGGTCATTAGCCAACAACTGGGACAGGTCTTCATGGGGTCAGCCCTGTTCCTTAGCAGGAAACTGCTAAGCTGGGAGGTCTCTTGGCTTTCTCATGGCTACTTTTTACTGAAGGCTTTCTCTGTGGCAGCCCAGTGGTACCTGTGTTACCTGGATTAGCTCAGGAACAGGATTAGCACCTCCTCCCAACAATCCCAGGACGTGGGTACTGTTATTATCACCCCTATTTTATTTCCCCAGGAAACAACTGCTCAGAGAGCTAGGAATCTCTAAGAGGTAGAGTTGTGAAGGCCCTTGACAACTCAAGTACCTCCTTTCCCTCCAAGCCAACCTCTAGCTGGCTGGATTTGGGAAGAGGGTGAGGAGGTTTAACCCTCTGAATCACTGTCAGAATGAAACTAAGTCACTCTCAAGATATTTGTCTCTCAAAAGGTAGAATGGTGGTTGCCAGGGCTGGGGGGAAGGAAGGGAAGGGAGTGGAGAGTTACTGTTTAATGAGCACTGAATTTCAGTTTGGGAAGATGAAAAACGGTCTGGACATAGATGATGGTGATGATTGCACAATAATGTAAATATTTTTAATGCCCCTGAACTGTATAGTTAAAAATGGTTAAATGGTAAATTTTCTGTTATATATATTTCACCGCAATACGAAAAAAAAAATTTTTTTTTTTTGTCTCTAAGACTGGCAGGCTACCTCACTGTGGGGCTTAAAATCCAAGGCTTCTCCTTCTAAGAAGCACCACCCAAAGGCCCCCTGGCCCCTCACCTGTAAGCAGCAATCTCAATATCCAGAGCCATCTTGACATTGAGCAGGTCTTGGTACTCTCGGAGCTGGGCTGCCATCTCCCACTTGGTGTTCCGGAGCTCAGCATCCAGCTGCTGGATGGCTTCCTGGGGAGGAGAAGTCACATACATGTCACGCGCCAGTCAGCATTCTGGCCCTCAGCACCGGAGGAGCTGGGGCGGGCTACGCAAACCCAACGTAGTCCTGTTCAGCCAGGCGTGCTGGGGCCAACCCCCACCCGGTGAAAGCTACGGATCTCATTCATGGACGTGAAAGCCACCTGGCACAAAACTCCTGCTGTCTGTGTAACCTCAGCCTGGGGAGTGGTCTGGAACGAAACACACCAGACACCAACAATGGTCATCACAGGTCAGTGGGATGATGGGTGAATTTTTACAGATCTTAAGCTTAGAAAGGGCTCAGTGGGAACACGGCCTTGTCTGCTTTGGCTCCCTGTCGTTTCCCCAGTGCTCCAAAGTGCCTGCCACACAGTACAGGCTTGGGAGGCATCTGTTGACCGAGACAATACACAGAAGCACACTCAATACGAGCTGAAGCTTCTCCCCTGACCCCAAGGCCACTTAGCCACTGCTTGAAGTGAATCAGTATGGCTGATTTTTATTGCCTCCTTTTTCTACAATCACCATATATTACTTGCATAATAAGCTCTTTAAAAGCGGTATTTTCTTTTGGCAGTTGTCTTTAACGGGAGGTATCTGCCAAGGCCTTCCCCAGGCTACCCTCACTCATAGACACTGGTTATTGTTTACTGAATGCCCACTATGACCAAGACCCTGCTGAGCACACTCACTCCTCACACGAAAAGGTCGTCTCTCTCTTTAAGCTTCATAGCTCTGCAAAGGAGGCTTTTTTTTTTTCCCATTGCATTGAGGGAATTCAGAGTCAGAGAGGCAGACACTTTCCTGGGGTCACACGGCTAGAAAGACATACTGGTACCTCTGGTATGTCTGACTCCAAGGCCCATGGTCTTAACTACGATGACCCCACTCAAAGAGGGGCAATGACTTGTCCAGGGTCACCCAACCAGGTGAGACAATCTGGCTCTCTGCCCCACCCCTGCCCACCTGGTAGGATGCAATGTCAGCCTGATGACGGTCCTCCAGCTCAGAGCGCTGCCTCTCCAGTGAGTCCTTAGTGCTTTTGAGCGCCTCCAGCTCTGTGGTCCTGGCCTGCAGCTGCCGCCGGTACTCAGTTATCTCCTCCTGTGCCAAGCGCATGGCGTCTGTGTTCACCTTGGCTGCCTCGGACAGTCGGTCCAGTCTCACTGGGAGAGAAGGGAGTAGGGCACAGGGTTAGACACAACTGGATTTGGATTCTACTGCCCAGACCTGGAAGGTGACACACGTGGGTTGAGGACCTACTGAGTGCCGGTGCCATCTTGGATGCTTAACTCACCGTATCCTTTGTGATAGGCAAATGACCACTGCCCAAGGCTGGTAGGCCAGTTTGAGCAGCAGAGCTGGGATTCAGATCTAGTGTCTATCTGGCTCCAAAGATCACATTGTCTCCCCAAACCTAGGATCTGGAAACTCTGCAGGGCAAAAGAAGCCCACATTTCTGGTCCTCCTGGTTCAGCTCCCCAGAAGAGGCTGGCAGTGCTGAGGGTCATATGTGAAACCTGACCCATAGGGCTTAACTCTGAGCTTGTGGTTGAACAAGTTAATGAGTCTGTGACCTTTAGAGGCATGAGGGCGCCGTGAGCCACCATGTAGCCATAGCCCCTTCCTTGCAGGTTTCTGCTTTGCAGAGACCAAGGTCACTGCAGAGCCTGGGGCCTGCGTGCCAGCTTCTCTGTCCCTTCCTGCCCCTTGTTGCGCATTCTCTAGCACAGGAGCCCCTGTGCCAATGGCAGCCACACCCTGGCCCCTGTGAGCAATGGGCTGCAGGTTCCCAGAAGACTTTTCAGGGACCAGTGGGGGTCTGGAGGCTAGTCTGAACCTCCTGAATGTGGACATCCTGAATCCTGAGATAATGACATTCAGGACCTGAGTCTTGGGAGTGGGGGAGGAAGAAGGGATGCCAGCTGGGTGGTCCAGAAGTCCTGAGATGGATGAAGGGCAACGCCCAAGAGAGCAGAGAGGTTTGCTTTGGGAGGAGCCTTGCTGCAGAGATGGGGGAGGGGATGGTTCTGCCACTGCAGAGGAGAGGAAGGAACTGGAAAAGCAATGCATCAAAATCCCAGCTTTTCTGGTTTTTCTCTGCTAGTACTGGCAAAGACTTAGAAACCATCCAGGTGGGTGAGGATTCTTACGCACTGTGGATCACAGACCTGTCTGAAAATCACTGAAGCCTCTGTACCCTCTCCCAAGAACAATGCAGAAGTTTTACAGACAGTTTCAGGAAGGCTCATGGAGCTCCCCAGGGTAAGAAGCCCAGTTAGTCGACCCCGCTTTCAACCCCAAAAGAAATGAAAACCAGAGAGGGCCAGTGTTGGTCAAAGTCACCCTGCAGGTGCTGCGCACAGCTTCAAAGCTGCTGCAGCTGCAACCTAGCTGACTCGGGGTGGCACGGAGTTGGGGGAGGGAGATGGGTTTGGGAGGCTCCCGGCTTTTCTGAAGGGGAGCAAGGACATTAAAGGGCCCACAAGCCACTTCAGCTTCAGGCACCAATTGGTTGTAATGGTGGTCCCCCTGGGGAGAAAGAATGTGAGAATGACCCACCCTCCCCAACTGTAGTGGGGAGGAGCCCGATAGGTGTCAGAATAGGGTTCCCTGCAGTGTGCAAGAAAGGGGGCGGGCAGCATTGGACAGGGAAGCCATGGTACTTTGAAGGGCAAAGAGCGCCCCAGCGACTAGAAGCTGGCACCGCTCTGGAGCAGTAGAGGGAACCTGATGACGAGGGGCCTCATAATGGGGTTACCAAAACTCGGGAGAAGGAGCAGAGAGGACCCAGAGTTGAAGGACAGATATAAGGACCCTGGAGAAGGCCAAAGGAGAACCTAGAGTTGGGGGGAAGGGGGGGTGTTCCACAAGAGGCCCAGAGTAAAACTGTTTTTTAACTAAGGGGCATGCGCTCTGCAGGAGGAAGCTGAGCAGTGCACCATCCAGTCCAGCCACCTCTATGCAGAGTCCACCAGCACCCTAAGTCACGCCACCCTTCCCCTCACTGACCGACCAACAGAGGGCGCCCCATCCTCCCTGTCCCCGCTCGCCTGCGAACCTCGGAACCACTCCTCGGACTGTAGCGTGCTCTGCACTGCGTGGCCTTCCAGCTGCGCGCGGATCTCGCGCAGTGCCGACGTCACGTCGCACTTGAGGGCGTCGCGCGCCTCGGCCTGCGCCTGAGTCTGCGCGGCGCTGCTGCCCTGGATCTGGCCGAGCAACTCGCCCACCTCCTGCTGGTGGTGACGCCGCAGGTAGCCGCACTCTTCCTGCAGGGCCTGAGCCTTCTTCTGCAGCTCGACGCGCGCCGCTTCGGCCTCCTGCGCAAAGCGCGCAAGTGCGCGCGCCGCCGCCTCAGCCTCCTCGCGCTGCCGGGCCTCGTCGTCTAGGCGCTGGCGCACGTGCGCGATGTCCTCCAGCAGGTGCTCTTGCTCCAGGCGCAGCTGGCCGCGGGCCGCGCCCAAGCGCAGCACAGCGCCGCGCATCTCGCGCACCTCGCGCTCGTATAGCTCGCCCATGGCGGCGCGGCCTGCCTGCTGCTGCCGCAGCGCCGCCGCCTCTCCCTCCAGGCTGCGGTTATGTGCCTCGAGCTGCCGCACCTTGTCGATGTAGCCCGCGAAGCGGTCGTTCAGCGCCTGCAGCTGTTCCTTCTCGCTGCGCGCCGCCGCCGCCGCCACCACGCAGCCCTCCGGTCCGTTGCTCAGCGTGTCTAGCGAGTCGGTGCTGGAGGCGGCTCCCGTGCCGCGGAAGCGGCTCGGCGAGGCCGACACGGAGCTCACGGACGTCCGCGCCCATGAGTGGAAGCCGCTGGAGGAGCCGGCTGCAGAGCGCGCGCCGCCCTTGCGAGTCAGCCCGTAGTGCAGACTGCCGCCTCCGTGGAGCGGCGCGAAGGCGCCCAGCAGCGCCTCAGCGCCGCTGAAGCTCATCTTGGCCGGAGCAGGTGCGGCTGCCGGCGGAGTGGGAACCCGAGGCCGGGACGGGGCGGGCGGCACTGCGGTAGCCCCCGGCCGGCCGGCCCTTTTATAGCAGCCCGGCGGGGTCCAGCCCCTCAGCAGTTGCTGGGGGGGTGAGCAGGGGAGGAGGGCCCCGCCCTCTCCGCCTCCTCCCCCAGCGGCCCGGGGCCGGCTGGCTCCGCCGCAGTGAGAGGGGCGGGGCAGGGAAACCAAGGAGTGGAGGGGAATCGACGACGCAGCGTCAGAGAAGCACCCCCGAAGCAGAGTCAGGCGGTAGAGGACTCCCGGAGTGGACCGAAGGGGAGCCCCCTGGTGCGGGTCGGGAGACCCTGCTATTATGTTCGGAATTAAAGAAGGAGCCTGAAATGCGGGGAGGGCAAGGAGACCTGATGGGAATAGGGGCAGGATGCCTTCGGGATGGAGCGATAGAAAACTCGGTAGGATGAGAGGACCCCCGAATGAGAGGGAGCACAGGTTTTTCCTCATAGTTAGACCTTCAGGATAGGGGATGCAGAGTGTCTGCAGCCGGCCCGGAATAGGGGAGGGAGAAAAGTAATCCTGAATGGAAGCATAGTGGGCACTACAGAGGGTAGAGGTAGAAAACCCCTGAGTGGAGGTACACTGTTCCCCTAGTAGCTAGAGGGGCCACCAGGAGAGGGCTCAAGGAACTTTGCAGCCGGCTCCGGAATGGAGGGGGAGGACCTGGAGTTGGGGAGGGCGACAAGGCTGCCCTGAATTGGGCGTGTGGGAGACACTGCAGAGGATGGAGAAAGGAAGCCTGGATTGGGGGACACAGTGGTCTCCGCAGGATAGGAGGCAGGAGACCCTACAACCGGCCCCAGCAAGGAGGGCCCTCAGTGAAGTGGCAGAGGGTCCCCTGTAAAGGCAGGGTGTGTGAGGGTCAGAGAACCAAGAGTGGGCGTGCTGCGGGGAACTTGGCATGAAGCTGGGAGAGTTGATGCCTGTGGGGAGTTGGGGAAGTGACAGGAGGGCTAGGAGTCACTCAGGCCAGGGTCTGCACACTGAGGTCAGCTCCACAGTTGCTGGCAAATGACCTTGGACAAGTTGTCCCCCATCCCCCCCCCACTCGGTTTTCCCATCTTTACAGAGAAAGGACCTTGCCCTGGGTCGGGCTGCAACTTGAGACCCCCTGCTCCCCCAGCAGATTCTGACTTGGGGGATCTCTGGCAGAATTGGGGGAGGAGAACCTCCTACTGCCCGTGGATATAGCAGCCACTTTCCCACAACTAGGAAGTCCATCTTTGTTCCTTTCCCCTCCCCATCTCCTCAGCTTCAACTTGTAGTCTCTCCCCGACACCCACAACAGACAAGTGGGTGCCATGATAGATTTCCCTTCTCCCCCCGCCCCCCCCGCCAGAGAAGTGGTGGGATGCTTTCAGGGTACCAGAGTCCTTCACCCCCATAAACCCTAATTCACGTAGAAAAGAGGACCCTGGTATTTGGAGGGCCCTGCAACAGCTGGTGGTTATTTGGCTTTTTCTTGGGTTTGGCTCCTGTCAAGTGCCTTGGGAGTGGGGGCGGCGCTGCGGCTGGTGCTTCAGCACCAGGGACAGGGCCTACTGCTCATTGTTGGGGAGGAAGGGGTTAATTAGCCTCTGCCTTTCCCTTGAGGGATGGGACGGAGGAATGCCATCTCCCCCTTGCCTGATCCCTGTGTTATGCAGATAGGGAGCTGAGGAGGGATGGGTGAATGATCCAGTGGAGAAACGCCGGCAGCCAGAGACCCAGCCCCTCGACCTTCTGCTAGGGATCCGGTCCCCTGTTTTCTGTGACGTTCTCCCACGTACACACCTGGGCTGTCTTGCCTCTCCATTGGGAGCTGAAGGGACACCCCTAGATGCCAGATGCCAGGAGGGAACCTTGAGACCTCCTGGGGAGTCAGTGTAGACTCCCCTCCCAGACCTGAGCCTCCCTCAGGCAGTTAACCCAAACCCCACTACATTTCCAGTTTAACATGGTTTACATTCTGTAGGATCCCCAGGATGGGGACAGAAAAATACCCTAGGAAAGACCTATGCCAGTTCTTTTCTCTTTGCCCTCCACCTCACTCCCAGACCCCTGGTTCTAAGCAGACCCTCAGAGATGGGGAAGTGATGGCACTGTCCCTTTAATCACGTTTTACAGGGAGGAGAGTGCGCTGGGGAGGAGGAGGGAGGGGGAAGGGAGTTTCTGGTTTTACATGGAGAAGCAGAACATGATGAAGCATTTTTCTCCTGTTTAAAGATCCAGCCATGCTCCAGTTTGCAGGGGGCAGAAGGGCACCTTTGCAGTTGGTGGAGGATGGAGGTGAGTGTCTGGTCTGAGGCTTCTGAGAATGGCATTTGGGGGGCTCAGGAGGACTCCCATGCTCTCACATGGCTCCCCATTACTTGTCATTCTGCTTGGAATCTTGCCATTAGAGCCCTGTTCCTTCGGGTCTTTTCAGTCATCTGCGTAATGCAGACGCATCCTCTGGGTGTGGGGAGGCTGACAAGCAGCGGACAGCAAGGGAGAGTGGTAGCAGAGGCTGGGTAAAAGAGGGGAGGGGCCAAGGTGGATTCTATCGAGGCTGGGTAAAAGAGGGGAGGGGCCAAGGTGGATTCTGTCAAGGCTGGGGGGCCACAAACATGAGATTCTAAGCAAGAAGTCCCAAGCATGATTCATGTGGCTGGGGAAAATGACATGAGGGTGGGAGTCCTGGGGTCAGTGCCCCCCAAAGGGCCCTTCAGGCTCACCTCCAGGAAGCCATCCGTTTTACCCCTACATGTGGTCAGTTATCCCCTCCATGGTCCCCAGTGCTAATCCACCACATCACACTTACCACTCCGAGTTGTCATTGGGTGAATGAATGGATGGATGAATAAATTCCATCAGTTCTCCAGCCAAACTTGTGGTCTAGAGGGGACTAAAAGTGATCCTGCCCTGAGTCCTTGAGTCTCAAATCACTTTCATCTTCCTGCCCTCAATTCTTACCATTTGAAAGTGAGTAGAACAACATATTCATTCATTCATTCATTCATTCATCCATTCTTCACATGTTTACTGAGTGCCTGCTATGTGATAGGCACACACAAAACACGGAGGTTCAGAACCCCATAAACCTCTAAAATTGCCTCCCTGGGACAAGGGTTCTCAAGTCCTTCCCAAATCCCAGTGCAGCATTTCCCAGGGCAACTTCTTGAGGATGGTGATAAGTGTTCCTAAAAAAGGAGAGGAAAAGAAGAATTTCACAGTTAAAGGAGTTAAACAGGGCTCTTGGGGCAACCCCTGGAGCCTGGACGTGGTGATGAGCATCGGGAATCTCCCAGAGGTGCCGACTTCCCCAAACTTATTAGACCACAGGCCCTTCTTGTCCCCAAGTGTCGCCCACATCGGCCCTCACTGCAGAACCCACTCAGACATGGGCTTCAGCCCCTGTTCCCCCTGGGCTGCCATCTGGGCTCCTGCGTACCCCCAAGGTTAGTGTTCTTCAGGAACAGGGCTGCAGTGTGAAGGGTAAAGCAGTACAGCCCTCGGTGAATATCAGCCAAGCATTGCTGCCACTTACTTCATTCATTCAGTGTCTACAGGATTAGACCCTGTGGTGAGCAGTGGGGACTCTGAAGAATGAGACCCTAGTGAGGGGGAATCCCCCCGTGTGTACAGCAGAGAGAACTCGGCCATCACTTTCTCCTTGGTACCTCCTCAAACTTGGCAAGGATCACTGTCCCTATTATAGATGAGTAAATGAAGGCCAGAGTAAGGTAGTGAGTTGCCCGAGTTGACCCAGTGACAGGGTCTCAAATCATCCAAGTTTAAGCTGGTGCTGTACACAGTGGGTGGAAATCCATTTCTCAGGCACAGTCGGGGCCCAGATGGCCTGAGGTTGGAGGAATGAGAGGCCCCCCAGAGAGAGAACAGGCAGCTGGCTGGAAATGGGGTCTGGCTCCTGACAGATTGCCCAGCTGAGAGCCTCTGTGACCTGTGACCCAATGTCAGCACATCCTTTACGTGGGGGCTCACTCCCAGCCTGGGCATCCTGCACCACTGTGTCACCTCTCTGTGACCACTGTTTGGGGGTGCATTTGCTAAACTCATTCTCTTCCTCCTTTCCATAGAACTTGACCTTTTCTAACATGGAAAATTCTACTATCTTGTCTCCTCCCATACAATTTAAGCTTCATAAGGACAGGGACTTTTGCCTGTCTTATTCAGTACAGCTTTCCTCAGCCCTTGGAACAATGGCTGGCAAACAGTAGGTGCTTAACAAGTAGTTGAATACCTGAGCAGTCCTGCCTGAGAAGCTGGTGAGCACCTGGTCATTTCAGCACCAGGAATCTGGACAGCTCCCGGCCGGCTCAGCCCTTGGAGGGTGGCCGCCGCAGGCTTGGAGCCTCCCAGCCAGCCTGAACTGCGCGAGGTCACCTTTGCTGGGGCTCAAGCCCTGCCCACTGCATTGCTTGCAAACTCACCTCAGTAATACCTTTTCCTTTTTGAGTTCCTCAATTACTTTTATGTATTTGTGAAGTGCCAAGCATTTCTCTTTCTCCTTATCTCTCTTTGGTGCTCATCATGCCTCACATACTCTCTCTCCTTCCCTTCTCTCTGTTCCTTCTTCTTCTATCACGTTCTTCCATCTCTCCCCCACCCCCAGTTTCTCTGTCCTCCTTATCCCTTTCCTCCTCCCGCTCCTTAGAGTTGTCCTATTTTTGCAGGCCTTGATTTATAGTAAAGGGGAGGCAGCCTCCCTCCCCCTACTCCCTTTATGAAACAGACAGCAAAAACTGAACTACGTGCAGTTTTGCATAAGCCTCCCCCCCTAGTATCCGCCCATAGTTGTAACCACAAGGGGACTGGCCCAAAGCTGATGAAAGCCTGCAGCAGGTCTGCCTGCCCACCCATCTGTCTGCCGCCCTGGGATGACACCGTGTGGGAGGCTGAATTCTGCCACAAAGGTCAGGAGCTGGTGGGTGGATTTACAGATCCGCCCCATCTCTCCCGCTCTGGTTCCCTTTGCGAGCAATTATGGATGAATGATTCTCCGGCTGTGGTTCCCGAGTCTGAGGGTGAGGCGATTCATTCGTTTTCCCTAAGGAAAAAGTTCTAGCAACTGGATGAGGCATTCGGAGTTACACACGCTCTAGGGCTGTTTTATTCTTGTTATCTAGTGCAAGAGGCTAAGCAATAATAGGACTCAAGGCTCTCAGCTAAGGAGGGGAAGAGGTACCTCTGCTTTTTTTTTTGGATGCATTTTATTTGCTTCAGTAATGGAAATCAAATAGTTGTGCTTTAACTAACATGATTTTATAAAAAAAGTATTATTGCATGGTTTGACATTTTTGCAGGGATAATCAAATATTTTCTTTAAAGCTTTGAACCAGTCATGTTCATCATTATTTCAAAACATGTTCATCATTATTTCAGTTGAGTATGACACATCAACTGAAGTTTTACATACGTGCAAAAATGTCCATCTCATCATAATTTCACTATGCAAGGTTTTCTTTTTTTTTTGATTTTGTTTATTTCTTTTTTCTTTTTGTGTCCCCTGCATCGGCAGGCGGACTCTCAACCACCGCGCCACCAAGGAAGCCCTCTTTTTTTTTTTTTTTAACTTAATTTTTATTGGAGTATAGTTGTGAGGTACCTCTGCTTTTACACCTGGCCTCTTTTACACCTGGCCTCTCTCATTCCAGCAACTCTGTGAGATAGAGACGGTTACTATCCCCACTTCATGGTTTGGGAAATGGAGGTTCGGAGAGGTTGGGAAACTTGCCCCAGGTCACAGCTAGTAAGTGGTGAAGCTGGGATTCAAACCCAGGTCTGATGGGCTCCACAGCAAGTATGCTCAACTACAAGACTGTGCTATCACCTCTCACGTTCATAGGAAGGCCCAGCTAGGTTCCCACAGGACCACTGCTTTAGAACTGGACCCAGCACTTTCCTGGTCCCATCACACTGGCTGGAGCTTTGCTCTGGGAGTTCCTTCCAGCATCTTTATGGAAGCAAGGGGGGTTGAGAACTGGCATTGTCTTGGGGAAGGAGGCCCCCAAGGCAGTACAGTCAGGAAGTTGAAATGACAGCTGACAGCTTTCTGGATGGCCTACCCTGAGGAGACAGATAACTAGACAGCAGTCATGGAACCATGATTGATGTTCACAGTGTAGATCTTGAGTCATCAAGAAAACAATTTTGGCAACCTCTGTGTGGTGAGCACTTGCCTGCTGTGTGCTGGACCCCTATGTATGTGGTGTCTGCAACAACTGCCCTAGGTCTGCAGGGTCATCCCCCAATACAGAGTAGGACGTCTAAGTCAGAGAAAGTGACCTGCCAAGGTCACTGAGCAAGGTGGTGGTGGGGCTGTGGCTCACAGCTGGGCCACCTGCACTTCCTGGGATCCACAATCGCTCTCAGAAAAAAATATTTCAGTGGTGCTTCATCTCTTTATTCTGGAGGAGAAGGCTGTCCATAGTACATTTGAGAAAGATTCTATGCCAATGAGTTTAAATTGGGGTGTTGAGGCTTAGGGGGAGAACTATCAGTTGGATAAAAGTTCATTTCTGATGGTCGGTGTTGGCAGGTCAATGAGGCATTACTGGGCCTTAAAAGAGGCCCCTACAAATGGGCACAGCCAGGGCTCTGGGGACATGAAGCTTGCTTTGCTGAGGGGCAGCCACATCCTGGCCCATCCCTTTGAAGTCAGTCTGCATGAGGACACACAGGGCCTGGCAGCAGCCTGGCATCACCCAAAAGCAGCAAACGCCAGCAGCAAGGAGACATGCCAGGTAGGTTTCTAAAACCTCTTCCTCGGCCCTGAGCCAGGCGCCTGCCACGGATGGGTGGACGGAAGACTGCGGGAGCCCATAGCAGACCTGGACCGGGCACTCGGTCACACACGCCGGTAAAAACTCTGCTGGGCACCTGAACCGCCTTCTGGCTTCTGGGCAGGTTAGTGGTAAAGGAAGGAGGAGACAGAGCTGACCTTGAGGTCTTTGCTCTCTCAGGGGGAGTTAGTGGAGAAAATGTGCTTTTTATTTAAAAATTTAAAACATTCTGCCACAATGCTTGTCACCAAAGCAAATCCCCCGGCCCGTCCATAACCTCTGAGTCAGAATCTCTGGTGGAGGGGCCTGGGGATGTACATCCTGAACCAGTGTCCCTACAGCAGTACTGCCTGTGTTGATCTGGCCTTGACCAACCTTCCAAGTTCACTGATTGAGCCCTGCTGTTAAGTCTTTTACGTACCTTATCTCATTTAGGTGTCACATCCACTCTGAGAAGCTTTGGTGAGAAAAATTGAGGCCTGGAGAGGTAAAATCACTTGCCAAGCACAAAGCTTGGCTCTAGAACACGGCCACCCGGTCCCACCTCCCTGTCTTTGCTCACAACTGGACCTCTCCTGGGAATGCTGCCCCGCCTCATCTCTTCAGTCCGAGACTTCCTCCTCCTCCATGTCCTTCCTGCTGCCTTGAACCCCATTCATCACCTAGGTGCCTGTCCTGGGACCTAGGTGATGGCATGTGCTGGAGTCCCTGGTGCCTGTGCCTTCACATCCTTCCTAGACCATGAGTCCATGAGTGCAGGGAGTGGTCCTTGTACTGGGGCACTCAGGATGTGTGCAGTGGGTAAACATATGGTGGGGATATAAACACTTGAGGCACAGAGAGAAGGACACAAGAATGTTTCCTGGCGGTGGCTTTGGAGGGGGCAGGGCTGGATGGAAAGGACAGAGAGAGCTGGTATGCCCTCCCCTGCCCACATCCCTCTCTGCCCAAATCTCTTCTGCCTTCCAGGCCCACCTCCGTGAAATTCTTTTTTTTTTTAATTTAATTAATTAATTAATTAATTTATTTATTTGGCTGCGTTGGGTCTTCATTGCTGTGTGCGGGCTTTCTCTAGTTGTGGCAAGCGGGGACTACTCTTGGTTGCAGTGTGTGAACTTCTCATTGTCATGGCTTCTCTTGCTGCGGAGCACGGGCTCTAGGCGCGGGGGCTTCAGTAGTTGTGGCAGTGGGCTCAGTAGTTGTGGCTCGTGGGCTCTAGAGCACAGGCTCAGTAGTTGTGGCACACGGGCTTAGTTGCCCCGTGGCATGTGGGATCTTCCTGGAGCAGGGCTGGAACCCGTGTCCCCTGCCTTGGCCGGCGGACTCTTAACCACTGTGCCACCAGGGAAGTCCCTCCATGAAATTCTTGATTCTGCCATAATCTCTTGTACCCGGAGCTTCTTCTCTGACATCCTTTCCCCCACCCCAAATTCACTTCACCCATTTACATAACTTCTCTTTATGCTTTAGCTATTCCATGTTAACTCTGCCTTCAGGGAGCCTTCCCTACCCCCAACGTGTGGGCTCCCATAGCCCCCTGCCTTTCCCTCATTCTAGCCTAACACTGTATTCTAAAGGGCTGTTTGTCTCCTAACTGGACTTTGGGCAAGGGTGACAGGCATCTCTTATTCAATGTTGCTTCCCTAGGACCTGGTACCAGAGTATTACCTCAGTGAAGTTTGTTGAATGAATAAATGCCAGTCCACGGTGACTTCCTATAGACTGTCCTCCACCTTATCCATCTATAATTAGAGCCATCTTGGACTGTGTTTCACAACCCAGAGTTCAAGGAAGCCAGGCTAGAGGGCCTTAAAGGCCATCAGTTGTACAGATGAGGAAACTGAGGCCAAGTGGTCCGTGGCAGTTCTGACTCCCAGCCAGTGCTTTCACTGCAGCTCACAGCTACCTTGCTTCTGGTTCTGAGGCTGAAGGTCCTTGGAAGCAGGAATAGACACGTGGACTTTATTTCCTGTCTTGGCAAGGAGGGTGCTTTGCCCATTATCACAATCATTGCCTTTTACTGGGTGCTGACAAGGTGCCAGATCTTTTACATGTATCTTTCCCACAGTTTGCAATTCTCACAATTTACACAGGGAAGGAAGGTACAATTACCCTTAATTACAATGAACAAACTGAGGCAACTTAAATAGCGTGGATATTTACCAATGTGTCTTCTAGTTTCTCTCAAAAACTTATCGGGGTTCCATTGGAGCCTCACAAGACTTGTCATCAGCCCATTTTCCAGAGGAAGTATGGAGGCTCCAGGGTTAGAGCCTGTTTCTGTGCCTGCTAATACGTAGGCCGCCTCTCTGGCCTGACAGACTCGCGCCAGCTGGGACTCCACCTTTTAATTAGGAGCTAAAGGCTGAAAGAAGAAATGATATACAGAATTTGTCAGGCTCTCTGGCCTGACAGACTCTACAAGCGGAGGCGGGTTCGCCAGCGTTCACGGTCAGCCTCGCCCCTCGGCGCCGGAAATGCCCGAGCGCTCCCTCCGGCTTCCGAAGACTGTCGAGCACTCCTCCGAAGCACGGGCTCGGAGAAGCCGGGAGTGCTCCCTACAACTCGGACCTAACTCCCAAGCAGCCTTGGTCAGAAGTCATCAGGTCAAAAGCATCATTGGAGGGCTTGGCTGCCCTGGTGGCGCAGTGGTTAAGAATCTGCCTGCCAATGCAAGGGACACAAGTTCGAGCCCTGCCCTGGGAAGATCCCACGTTGCCGCGGAGCAACTAAGACCATGCGCCACAACTATTGAGCCTGCGCTCTGGAGCCAGCAAGCCACAACTACTGAAGCCTACGCGCCCAGAGCCCGTGCTCTGCAGCAAGAGAAGCCACGACAATGAGAAGCCCGCGCACCGCAACAAAGAGTAGACCCCGCTCACCACAACTAGAGAAAGCCCGCACACAGCAACGAAGACCCAACGCAGCCAATAAATAAATAAATAAAATTTATTTAAAAAAAAATTATCCCTGGAGACCGCAGAAAGGTGGCGACGGCCTGGGTTGCCATCGCTCCCTTTGTTTTAAATAAAGACGGGACAGAGGCCAAGAGGCCACCGGAAGGGCGGGACGAACAGCCTCGAACGCAGGGGGCGGGGCTCTGGGAGGGGCCCGGCCAGCGCTCTTTGGGGGCGGGGGCTCCTGGGGAAGGGCATCGTCACTGGGGTGCCACAAGCGAGGACACCGGTGCGTCATGCCACGGGCCTGTGTCCGGGCGTCTGTGCATCTGTGAGCAGCAACCTTCTCCTCCCCAGACCTCAGTTTCTGCACCTGTACAATGGAGGGCTCTTCCAGGACACTTCCACAACTGCAAAATTCGGAATTTCGTCCAGCATTTCCAGAATTCCTGTCTCCAGGCAGGCACTGAGAAATTAGAGCTGCGTCCCCGTGGAGGCGCAGAGCTCTGAGATCTCCTTCCCTTGCTGCTTTAGCACTCCTGACACTGGAGAGTTCTGGAGATTGGGGACCAGATCCTTCCTGGTGGAGCAGGCGCCCTGCAGCCAGAGATGTGACAGACATGCGACATGGCCATGAAAGTAATAAGTAATTGTGGTAGCTCAAATATGTTGAGCACTTACTATATGCCTCGCTTTGCATTAAACCTGTCACGTGTATTATTTCCATCACCCAACAGCCCTGCCTGGTAGGTCCTGTATTTGCCATCCCCAGTTTACTGATGAGACATTTGAAGCCCAGAGTCACAAAGTAATAACCAGTCCAAAGTCACCCAGCTAACAAGTGGCTGAAGCAGTAGTCCACAGTCTTACCCACTGCACTGTACCGAGAAAAGTTTGACCTGGAAGGCAGATGGCAGAGGAGGAAAATGACAAGAGCCTACCAGTGTTAATAAAATATACCGTGAATTGAGCACTTAGTATGTGTTGGGTGCTGGCCTAAGGTCCAGCATCATTTATACTCCTGACAGTGAGCCTATACTATAGGTTTTATTATTGCCACTTCACAGATGAGGCTCTAATAGGTCATCTCATATGTCTGGTCACTGCTAGTACAAAACTGGAACTTTTAGGTCCATTGATGGTGCACCCTGCCTGCCTGTATATCACTCTTAGAAGACCCCACTCTTCTCTGAGTCTCGGTTTCCCCTTCTGTAAAACGATAGACTTGGACTGGAAGGCCCTGGACGTTGTTTCCTGAGCTCACATTCTTTGATTTTAGGGAGCATTGACATGACATCTGGAGTCCTGGGTTTGTTCCTAATTACCTGTGACTTGGGAACACCTTGTCCAAGTCGTGTGGATCTCTGGGCCTCAGCTTCCCACTTCATAAAATGTGGAGACTAGACAATCCCAGTCACCAGGGCATCTTCTGGCTTTAATATTTTATGACTGCAAATGAAGACACAAGCTGAGGTTCAGCAAACTCTGCATCCTCTGAGAAATGGTAATGAATGCGAATCTACCACCCCACACAGAACATTCCTGGTGCCGGGCTTCCAAGGACAGATGCCTACACAGGTGAAGGGGAACAATCAACAGTAACTAATGGTTCAGAATCCACCCTCGAGGTCGGACCAACCCAAGACTGAATGTCTGCACTCCCTCTGGGATACCTCAGACAAGTGACTCTCCTTTCTGTGGCTTGGTTTCTGCATCTGTAAAACGGGGTGTAACAGGACCAGCTTCATTTGAGATTTGGTGAAAAAACATATGCAAAAAGCCTAACACCATTTCTGGCTTAGAAAACCCTCAATAAACACAACTGTTACCAATTGTGTCTGCCGCACCATTCTGGACACTGGGAGAGTTCCTGAGCCTTGGACCCTGCCGATCCTCTGCCCCTTACAACCAAGATGGTGTTAGGGTCAAGGGAAGAGAGGCAGGGTCCTGCTGAATTATCGGGGGACCCAGATGTGGGATGCAGGCTTCCCTGCCCTGGAAGCTGAGGGCGTAGGCTGCCAGGCCTGATGGAGGCTTAAATAGCATTAACAAGCATTCCAGCACGTCCCTGGCTGGTGGCAGGCCCTGGGGAGGGACAGTGGGCCATGTGAGTGAGGAGGGAGGAGGTGGAGGAATGGTGTCAGAACTGCTGCATTGTGTGCCAGGGGCTGCAGCTCCATACAGGCTTGAGGTCGAGATAGTGTGCTGTGCTTCAGGCTCTGGTGAAGTGTGTTCATGCCAGTTGCGTCCCCAGGACAGGGCTGTGTAGCCTGTACAAGGTTCTCAACTTGCAGTACAGAGACTCGACTCCTGGAGGCCTGTGGGTGAGCTCTAGTGGGCCAGGAGCCCTCAAAACTGGGCGCAAGATTGTGTGGGTGACTCCCCAAGAGGCATAAGACCCACAGATGTAAAGAGTTCTAGATTCAGGTGCCAGAAGAATTGGTGTAAGACCCTGTGATTCTAGTAAAAGGCATCCTGCGATTCTGAGCAGGCTGTTTAACGGCCCACACCACCCTCTCCCGCCCCACCCGCACTCCTCCCTTCCTTCCCTTTTTCCATCATCCATTCAACAAACAATTCCTGAACCTGTTCCAGGCTCAGGACTGCGCTGGGAATACAGCCACGAAGAAGACGGGAATCCCAGCTCCCCCCATCACCAAGTAAGAAGCCGATTTTTATGAGGGTTGGTAGAGGGGCAAGTCCAGGAGCCATGGGAGCCACACGCTGGGGCTCCTGACTCAGCGCATCTGGTGGGGGAGGTTGGGGAGTCAGCAGGTGAGTCCTGGCTCAGTGCCTGTGGCCTTGAGCAGATCACTAACTCTACTGAGCCTCAGTTTCCCCCTCTTGCCCGTGGGCCTGATGACACAACTTTCAGGATGGGATAAGGGTGGAGGAGATGAGGGCTTCCTGTTTGGAATAGCCAGGAGGAAGAGCATTGGTGTGGGAGTCAGGAGTGTGGCCCTGCTTCCCGCTCTGCCTTGTCTCACTGGGTGACCCCAGACACCTCCCCAGGGCCTCAATTTCCCAACCGCAGAGAGGGAGCCAGGCTGCCCGGTCTTCTGTGGGCAAAGGCACATGGGCAGTGGAGTGCCAAGAAAGTAAGCAGTCAGGGAAAGCTTCTCAGAGGGGGTGGCATAGCTGAGGCCTGAAGGATTGAGAGCAAGGGTCATGAGAGAACTGTGTGTGATTTCTGGGCCTGGGGTTTCCCTGGCAGAAGCCCTGAGTGTGATGGAGGAATTTGGGGGTGGGGCCCTGGATTCAGGTAGAAGGGAGGGGATGAGTGGGGTACTCAGTGAGCTCCCAGGCTCCCTAACTGGGGGAGTTGAGGACAAAGAGCAGGGCCTCTGTAGTCAGGTGGGCCTGGGTTCCAATCCTTCCCATTACTGCTTCATTGAGCCCTTGGTAAGGTTTTCACCTGTCCAAGCCTCAGTCACTTTCATCTGGGAAACAGGAGCAATAATAACACTCCATTCAAAAGGTTGCTGGATATTATATGACTCCATTTATATGAAATATCCAGAATAGGCATATCTACAGGGAAGAAAGTAGATTCGTGGTTGCCTGGAGCTGTAGGTATGAGGGGCTTGAGGGCTGATAGTTAAAGAGTACAGGGTTTATTTTGGGGGTGATGAAAATGGTCTAAAATTGATTATGGTGTGGTGATGGTTGCACACTCTGAATATACTAGAAACCATCGACTCATACACTTTAAGTGGGTGAATTGTATGCTATGTGAATTATATTTTAATAAACTGTCACCAAACCCCCAAAATGTTATTGGGAGAATTAGATGAGATGCTACATACCAGGCCCATTGTAAGCGCTCCCTAAACGTTAGCTACCACTGGCATCGTTTATTCCTGGCAGCAAGACGGCCCTCCCTCACAGAGGGCTGATAGGCTCTGGGAGGAGGAGGGGAAGGGGCCTGGCCCACCACTGCTGGCTGGGGCCCTAAGCAAGGCACATAACCTCCCTGAGCCTCAGTTTTCTCATCAGTGATTTGGGGGTGATTTTCCAGGCCTTGGCCACCTCTTGAGACACCATGAGGCTCAGATCAGACCGTGGGTTTTGCCAGACACAAATGCAGGGTTGGACGTGTCTCCACTTACATGGAGAAGTGGGGAAGGGTGGTGGGTGTGCCCTCTCTCTGCCCCCCACGGGGCTGGCTTCCTGCATCCACTTATCTTGTGTACTGAGTGCAGGTTGGGTTGAAGGCTCCGGGTGGAGGAAAGAGCAGGGGCCAAAATAGTCAGAGCCCCACCCGCCCGGAGCTCAGAGTCCAGGAGGAGAGGCCTACAAGGGTCTCTGGGGCGAGGATGGAGCAAGCCAGCTGTGCAGGCCTCAGTTACCTCACCTGTAGAAGGGGGAAAAATAATGCCTCCCTCATAGGGCTGTGCTGAGCCTCACAGTGACTGGCCCAGCTTCTGCGCTGAATCATTATTGTCACTATTGCTATGATTAATGTCATTATCCTCATCCATCAAGCGCCTTTTTTCATCCCACCTCAGCTATCTTGTCACACAGTGAATTGTGTCAGGGCTACATCTCCCCTGTCCCTGCCCCAGGCCATCAGTCAGCTCCCTGAGGGCAGGGCCTGGATGCCCCCTTTCAGACCCAGCCCCCAGGCCTGAAGAAGCTTCTCCTCTGCGCAGCCTCAGGCCCCCTTTCTGCCCCCTTTCTTCAGGCCCAGCCACTAAAGCCATGTTGCCCTGGGGCCTGCAAGGCCTGACCAGGCAGGGAATGAAAGCCCAGCTCCTGCCCTCTTCTTCCGCCCAGCTGCAGGGTAAGGTCACCAGGCCACCCCCCAGCGGGCCTTTCTGAGCATTCTGCTCTCACTGCGGCTGGAGCTGGAGTGGCAGAGCCCAACTCAGCATCTCCTCCCACGTCCCTCCCTCTGCAGAGCTGCAGGCCAGGCTGGGGACCCAGCCAGGGCCGCAGCAGCCTCTGCAGCATCCCCACTGCTGTGGTGGCAGCAAGCACGGGTCGGGGGCGGGGGGGCGGTGGCGGCTTCTTCTTCTGTTGGGCACAACTCCCTGCTCCGGACCCTTAGCCACAGTGCCAGTTATAGGGCTCCCCCAAGGCTCTCGCCAGCAAACTGCCTGCAAACCACTCCCTCCTTCCCCTTTTTCCTGGTTCCCATTTGCAGACAGCCAGGTTGTTTCAGGCCCCAGCCTGCGGAGCTTCCCTGAGCACTGGGAGGAAGGAGCAGGTCCCATCCCAGCCCTGCCGTAGGCGGGCTGGGCAGCCTGACGACGTGAATTACGGATTCTCTCTGGGCCTCAGGTTCCCCTTTTGTACAGTGTGAATGACCTTGAAGGTGTCCTCACTGCATCCTGCTTCTGATTTACCCCCACCTCCCCCAACCCTGAATTTCTCACCTTGGAACTGAATCTCCTCTGTGTCTGAACAGGGACCTCGGCAGCCAGGCCAGGCAGACAAGGGAGAGGAAGGACAGGGTGGGTGATGGGGATGGTGGAGAAGCCCAGCCTCGGAGCCCCATGGTCTAGGGCAGTGCTCCCCTCCCTCCAGGCCGGTCCTCACCTCCCTGAGAGTCAGACCTGAGTTATTGGAGGTGTATCCCTGTGCCAGACATGGTACTAGCAGGTGACAATAAACAAGGGTCTCCTTCCCCTCTGAGGCCCAGAGCAGCCCCCTCAGCCTGGGGTGGTCAAGTCCAGGCCCCCTGTGAACTGTGTCAGAGATGGGGGATGGGCTGGCAGTGGGCATGTTGTGACCAAGGTGGTTCCCAGATGTGGGGGGGTGGGGGGGACATCACTGAGCCTCCAGGCGATCTGTGATCCCTGCTCAGTAGTCAGGAAGTGGAGAAGCCAGGGCAGGCCCCAACCCTGGGCGTGGGCAAGGGGCCATGGGACTGTGCAAGGGTTTGGCAGCCTGTTTGCTCATTTGTTCATCCACTCGGCAAATATTTAAGCAGCAGCATCTCCTTGAAGGCCGCTGTGTACCTGGGCCAGCAGAAGACAGCTGAACAGGGCTGTGCGCCAGGTCGTGTCCTAAGCACCTTACATGAATTAACTCACTTTTATCCTCACAGAAACAGTATGGAGTAAGCACTGTTCCCCTCATTTGGCACAGAGAAGTTAAGTAACTTGCCCAAGGTCACACAGCTGATAAGAGGTAGAGCTGGGCTCTGAAACCAGGCAATCCTTTAAGGTCGATGACAAAAGACTTTCCTCTGCTTCCCACTGCCCTCAGCACCAAGCCTCCTTCCTGTTTGTTCTGGAACAACCCATTGGGTCTTCTACCTCCAGCCCTTGCTCCTACTGCTTCTCCTGCCTGCATTTCCTTTTCTGACCCCCTTTCTCCTTTTTAAAAATGTTAAAAAATTTCTTTATTTATTGGCTGCGCCGCACGGCATGCGGGATCTTAGTTCCCTGACCAGGGATCAAACCTGTTTCCCCTGCAGTGGAAGTGCAGAGTCTTAACCAGTGGATCACCAGGGAAGTCCCCCCTTTCTCCTTTAACTGACTGACCAACCCCTGATCATCCTTCAGTGCTCAGGTGTGGCAACACCTCCTCCAGGAAGGCTTCCTTGTTGTCCTTCCCTCCCCGGGCTGGGTTAGGCTCCTTTGCTGGCCTCTCTTAGTTCTCTTTCCCTCATCCACCACGTCTCTCTTTTGTAAGCATCGGTTAATGTATCTGCCTCCCTCCCCCACCAGACTGTGAGCCCTTCACCCTTACCCTGGCACCCTGTGCCGGGCACCATATGCGGTACCGAGATCGCTAGGAAATGTTGAATGACCAGTCTTGGCTGTTAATAGTCTTGTGGATAGTGGGCAAGTTCTAGTGTCTCTGTTTCACAGAGGAGAAAACAGAGGCACAGAGCAGTGACATAATCTACACAAGTCACAGAGCTAGTGGCAACAGAGCTGGCGTTTGCTGGAATGGCCTCCATATTGAGGATGAGATCCTGGAAGGTGACAGAGGACTGTGGCAGTAGCCCATGCCTGGGGTCTGTCAGGCAAATGGCTAATAATAATAATAAACAATCCCATTCTAGGAGCTCTTATTGTGTGTCAGGTGTCATGCTTAACTCTTTGCATGCATGCTTTTATTTATGCTTTACCCTTACCCTATGGAGTAAGTGCTATAATTAACACTCTTTTACAGTTGGGGAAATAGAGGCTCAGAGAGGCTAAGTGACTTACTCAGAGTCACACAGTGATTTACCAATCCAGGATTTAAATTTTTTTAATTATTTATTAATGGTTCAAGAGTCCAAGGGCCCAAAGGGTAGACAGTGAAAAGTCTGCCTCCTCTGCCTTGATCCACAGCCACCCAGCTCCTCCCCTGGAGGCAACCAGGATGATTCTCAAGTGTCTTTCAGAGCAGGATTGTGTGTTCACAGGCAAACCTGAATGTGTGTTATTCAGAGCCAGGTTTAAACCCAGGTCTGTGAGTGGCTCAGGGCTTGACATAGAATGTCTGTCATGCCCTGGTGGAGATGTGGGGTCACTGAAGGCCTCCATCCCCCCACCGGGGCCCCTCTCCCCGCTGCCGTTGTGCCCACCCCCACACCCCAGCAACTGCCTCTCCTCTTCAGGCTGCAGCAGAGTCTGGGCTCTGGTCCAGGGCCCTGCCCGGCGACTGGGAAGGGCTGCGGCAGGCCTGGAGGCCTGGGGAGAGCTCTTCTGCCCAATCTGAGACCCACTTCATTATCCCTCATGGACGCTGCTCAGTGTGTGGGAATAACGCGTGCAAAGGCTGGGAGGCCAGAGTGAACAGAGGGGGAGTGTCAGGGCAGGCGGGGCAGCCTTGGTCTTTGGCAACCAAACTGACTTAGGTGTGGGTCCCAGCTCCAGCCCTTCCTGCTGTGGAACCAGGTGAGTCCACCTCCCTGAGGAGCCTCTGTTTTCTCATGCATGAGAATTAAGAGACAAAGTACCTCAAACTGGGGAATGTAGTTGGCCCTTGATAAGTGATTAGTTGGGTTGTTTCAATTATGGAAGCCTCTGCTCTGAGCTTTTCCACCACCCCCTTCTTATATCTGACCGCTGAAAAGCAGAGACACGAGACCCTCAGAACTCTTCCTTCCTTCCCACATGCAGAAGGAATTGAGTGTGAATAAACATTAGGTGGTATTATTATTGTTTTTGTTGTCATTGTTCTTATTTGGTGCCCAGCTCTGTGGTGTCCTTGGGTGTGCAGACCCCAAGAACCCCCACCCCCACCCAACTCTCTGGGATGACACTTTGTGGGGAAGCTCAGTGGCAGGAGTTTACCCCTGATGGGGAGCAGGGCAGCAGGGGGTACGTGCACGGGTTTGGAGAGTGGGGAGGGGGGGAGCTAACAGAAAGCTGGGGGAGCTAAGAGCACAGAGCACAGGGCTTGGAATCGGGTGTCTTGGTCAGTAGCCTTGACCTGCCTGAGCCCCAGTTTCCTCCTCTGTGAAATGGAGGTCATCTTCCCTCTCCCACTAACATCAGGGGCTTTGGGATGCTCAGGTGGGAGAATTCATAAGAGGGTATTTGCCACCTGCAAAGTGAAGGTCACGCAGGCTGATGTAGGCTGCAGACCAGCTTGGTTCAGCCCCAAGGATATTAAAAGGCTTTAATTTACAAATGGATAGTCGTCATGGTTGCCCAACATTGTGAATGTAATTAAAGCCACTGAACTGTACACTTAAAAATGATTAAAATGGGCTTCCCTGGTGGCGCAGTGGTTGAGAGTCCGCCTGCCGCCGATGCAGGGGACACGGGTTCGTGCCTCGGTCCGCGAAGATCCCACGTGCCTCGGAGTGGCTAGGCCCGTGAGCCATGGTCGCTGAGCCTGCGCATCCGGAGCCTGTGCTCCGCAACGGGAGAGACCACGACAGTGAGAGGCCAGCGTACCGCAAAAAAAAACAAAAAAACAAAAAAACATTAAAGTGGTAAATTTCATGTCATATTTTTTACCACTTTTTTTTTTTTTAATGTTGGGGGTAAAAGAGGATTTGAATTAGTTACTGTATCAGTCAGAAAACCAGAGCCCACTTTAAGGGGTTCCATAGGGGCAATTTTGAAAAGCCATACAGGAAATGGGGGAGTGGTTACTGGAACTCCTGGCCTGGGATCATGGAGAATGGGCTGCAGGCGGGGCAGTGGAGCTTCAGAGGACACCCAGCCACTGCGCAGAGAGGGGGAAATACCCTGGCTTCTTCCCACCCTCCAGTCTCCCTTCTGTGCCTCCCATTGGCCGAACCAAACCAGGGCCAGTTGGCAAAGGAACTTGGGAAATGTAGTTCACAAGGGTCAGCCCCCGGGATGCCAAGCAGAGCCGCGGAAGGGCAGTTTTGAGATCACATACCAAATGACCAGAACTGTTGTCTACATTTAACAACCAGGTGGGGACTTCCCTGGCGGTCCAGTGGTTAGGGCTCCGCACTTACACTGCAGGGGGCACAGGTTCAGTCCCTGGTCAGGGAATGAAAATCCCACATGCTGCGTGGCACTGCCAAAAAACAAAACAAAAAAAAAAACAACCAGGTGATGTAGCATAAAAATCTGAATTTATAGCTTCTCCTAAGACACCCTTGGGCCCGTTTTCCCAGTAATCACCCCAAAGAAGGTGGGTGAAGAAAGGAAGATGGGGGTTGGGGAGTGGTGAGGCCCATCTCTGCCTAGTCGTGCTGGTGCACTGGCCTTGGGGGGCCCTGCTGAGAAGTCCTGAGACGCCCAGGGTCCCTAGTATTCTGACTTGCACTCAGTGAGGCATGAGGGGACCCCAGGTCCTCTAGAGTGGGGTAGAGGGGGGGAAGCATGAGGACCCTGAGCTAGGTGGACTGAACAGGCAGCCAGAGGGGCCTGCGGGGCAGGACTGGCCCCTAGAAAGAGTGCATCGGGTATCTGGGACTGTGGGAACCTTCCTATCGTAGCTCTTGGAGACTGTCTGGGCCCGTGGGGGTTCTGTTTGTCTGTCTGGTTGCTGTTTTAGTTCACTTTCTGAGGCTGTCAGGCCCTGTGTTCAGATCAACTCTTCCAGGAAAGCCCAACATGTAAACGCATGGCAGAGCTATCCTGGAGGAAGAGGTTAGGTGGCCCAGAGTTTTCCTCTGAAAATCCAGAGGCTTTGGGGGATATGGAAGCATTCAGGAAGGGTCTCAGACCTGCCCAAGGTTGCACATGTTGTTTGAAGAGAGGCGTGCTTAGGCCACGGGCCTCTGGTCTCCTAGGAAGCAGAGAGCACCGGCTCCGGAGTCAGTCAGACTTCGGGCAAATCCTGGGTGTAGCCCAGTGACCTCAGACAAGCCCCTTCACATCTCCTTAGAAAGGGCCAGTACCTCCTTCACGGGGTGTGGGGTGGGGTAGAGGGGCTTATGCCTGTCAGGTGCCCACACAATACCCAGCATCAGGGTTGTCTTGGTTACCAAGGGGCTAGTCCCAGGGCTGCCCTCTGACATCCACCCCGCAGTGGGGAGAACTCCCCAGATTCCCTCCTCTGCTCTTCCTGCCCCCTCCCAGGCCACGCAGCCAGCAGGGACTTGTCCTCTGCAGGAATGTGCAGGGAGAAAGTCTCCTTTTTTGATGAAACAGCGATGAGGTGATGTCTGGGTTTTTTATATCCCCATTGCTGAACTGGTGCCAGACACAAAAGAGTCCAGGCCAGATTCCATTAGCCACATTCGTCCTCTGGGCTCCTGGTCTTGTGGGAACCTTCTGGGGGTCCAGCTTGAGACCCAACAGCTGGGAAGAATTTGGGGGCGCAATGAAAACGGTAGCAAGACCTAGTGACTCCTCTGGGGACCCAGGCAGGGTCTTTAAGAGCCTGCCTCATTCAAGAGTCTTTTCTTTAAAAAAATTATTAAAAATAAGTAAATAAATTAATTATTTTTCCTTCTTAGCAAAGTAAGAAACCCTTTGAGGCATGAACTGAGGATAAACTCCATTTTGGAGGGTAAACTGAGGCCTAGACAGGTTAATTACCTTGCCTGTAGGAACCCAGTATTAAGTGTCAAGTCATGGTCTTAATCCTGTTGATCCCTTGCTTATCACACTTCAGAAGCCTGAGTCCTCAATACCATCTGGGTCCCTGGTTGACTCAATGTGCTCAACAAAAGAAACAATGGCCTGGTGAACTCGGGGTTGTTGGTGATACTATAATAGGATCATATTTTAAATGGGAATAAGAGAAATCCCTAAAAGCATACAATTGTTACAAAAATATTCAGTTCCAAAAATGTCTGAGGTACACAGTAAAAGCTCCTGAAACCCCACACCCTAGACACAAGCTCTGGAATAATTTCTTATATAGATTCCTTTAGATTTTCCTATGCATTTACAAGTAAATGCTAATATTTATGTTTTTAAAAAGATGATACGATACATTCTGTTTTGCAGCTTGCTTTTTGAAAATAACAGTAGCTCTGGAGACACAGAGGTTCCTAACCAGGCAGAGTCCAGAGTTGTGGCAGATCTGGTGGAGGAGGTAGCCGGTAATGTTTGATGCAAAATTGTGTGTTGTGTGTGAGCACTTTTTAGAGATAGTGATTATGACTCTCATTAGGATCTTTTTTTAAAAAATTTTTTTATTGGAGTATAGTTGATTTACAATGTTGTGTTAGTTTCAGGTGAGGATCTTTAAAAATGATTCAGACCCAAGCCTCTTGTTTTTCAGATGGAGAAAGCGAGGCTGGCTGAGAGGGAAGGGCGTGGTGAGTGGGGAACCCAGCCCTGCGGGATGGCCTGGAAGGATGAGGGCAAGAAAGCTGCAGTCGCCTGCCCTGGGCATCCTGTCTGGGCCACAGACAGGAGCTGTGCCCTACAGAGCCAGGAGGAGGGCAAGGGAGTCAGCCCTGCCTGAGCTGCCGGGCAGTGCCTCTGCAGTCCCTGTGGGGAGAAGATTTACAGCCACTAGGAGCTGGGGAGGGTACAGAGGAAAAGCCTGGTGCAGCACTTTGCCTGCAGTGCCTGCAGTGGGCCAGCTTTTGGGCAGGCCTGGCTCCTCCAGGCTCAGAAAAGCCCTCCAAGGGGAAGGCATGGGGGTGGGTGAGGGTGAGGGGTTAAAGGATGCTGTCGGGATCAGAAACACCCCCTCTCCCCCAAACATACACAGAGCTTGTGCTGGGACCCAGACCCTGAGGAAGGTGCTGAGCACGGGGCCTGGCCAGCTCCTGTTACTGATCCATACAGCCAGCAGGCTCTACAGAGCTTGGGCTGCTCAGGACTTCTCCAGCTGCCGCGGTGGGAAGGGGTGGGGTATGATATCACCAGTAACGATGGGCACCGTCCATCGATCTCATCTCCTATGTGGGCCTGTGTACCCCAGCCTTCAACGCCCACAGCAACCCCCTGGGGCGAGTTCCTGTTATTCTCCCCACTTCACAGTGGCTCAGCAAGGCTAAGAGCCCACCCAAGGCTATGGGGTCAGCAGTGGCACCGTGCAGATGTGAGCCTCATATGCCCGGTGCCTGAGCCCCTGTCCTCAACCAGAGCTGCTCTCCTCTGCCCTCCCTGGGCGGAGCGGGGGCAGGGAGCTGCACCCTGGTGCAGGAATAAACTATACAAGGTGAGGGTGGAGGAGTTATTGTTGTTTTTGAACTTAAAAAAAAAAAAATATATATATATATATATTTATTTATTTATTTATTTGGCTGTGCTGGGTGTTAGTTGCGGCTTGAGGGATCTTCATTACTGCGTGCGGGATCTTCGTTGCAGCATGCGGGCTCTTAGTTGCAGCATGTGGGATCTAGTTCCCTGACCAGGGATGGAATCCCATGTCCCCTGCATTGGGAGCACGGAGTCTTAACCACTGGACCACCAGGGAAGTCCCTGAACTTTTTTTTTTTACCACAAGTACACATCACTTTTGTAGTTAAGGGGAAAAAAAAATTTTTTTTAATCTGTATTTCTTTTTTTTAATTTTTATTTTATATTGAAGTATAGTTCATTAACAATGTTACATTAGTTTCAGGTGTACAGCAAAGTGATTCAGTCATATATATACATGTATTTATTCTTTTTCATATTCTTTTCCCATTTAGGTTATTACAGAATATTGAGCAGAGTTCCCTGTGCTATACAGTAGGTCTGTGTTGGTTTAATCTGTATTTCTGAAATGACTAGCAAATAGCTCAGCTTAGTGCTTTACATGCGGGGCCCAATAAAGGCCCACTGAGGCTGGACACCACAGGCCTCCTGCCCATGGGCGCCCTTCTCAGGCGACACCTTCCTCAGACCCAGCCTTGGGCCAGGAGAAGCTTCTTCCCCTAAGTTCCTGGCCTCAAAGCAGGGTGGGCTTCCTGGCTGAGGAGGCTTACAGGCTGCTGGGGTTGTGGTGGGGTAGGGGTGGGGTGGGGGGCTTGGGAAGGGTGGACAGCCTAGATAAAGGCTCAGAAATGTGGGCGAGTGTGAGCTGATCTTGGAATAAGATCAGCTCAGGAGAGCTTCTGGAACACTGCCAAGAGCAGAAAATTCTAGGCAACAAGGCCTGCTCACTGTTGGTGAAACCGCTGCGGATAGAGGGCCAGGGTGACACGGGAGGCAGGAGCCATGGTGGGGGCCCAGGCATTTCAGCGAATCCAGACCACCCTAAGCTGCTGCTCAATCACGTCATTTCTTCCTTCAGCCCAACAGACTCTATTTAGCCCCGCTTGGTGCCAGACCGTGCTCCTAGCCACTAAGACAGGAGTATGCAGTGACGTGGGAGGGGCAGGCACACACAGCTCAGGGTGGTGGTTAAAAGTCAGGCTTTGAAAGGAGCCTGACAGGGAATTCCTTGGCGGTCCAGTGCTTAGGACTCAACGCTTTCACTGCTGGGGCCCCTATTCCATCCCTGGTCAGGGAACTAAGATCCTGAGCACCATGCAGCACAGCCAAAAGTAAGTAAGTAAATAAATAAATAAATATAAAAGGAGCCTGCACATCCCTGCAGAGGACAATTCCCTACTGGCTGCGTGGCCTGGGAGGGGGCAGGAGGAGCAGAGGAGGGAATCTAGGGAGTTCTCTCCACTGGGGGGTGGGTGTCAGAGGGCAGCCCTGGGACTAGCCCCTTGGTAACTAAGACAACCCTGATGCTGGGTATTGTGTGGGCACCTGACAGGCATAAGCCCCTCTACCCCACCCCACACCCCGTGAAGGAGGTACTGGCCTCCCCTTCTAAGGAGATGTGAAGGGGCTTGTCTGAGGTCACTGAGCTCAGCTCAGTGCCTGGCATACACTGAGCCTCAGTCGATGGTGGTTCTGATTTAGAACCACAAATCTAGTCATTGAGGAAGGTGGAAAGGGCCGTGCTAAGTGGACAAAGGCACAGGGTGGTAGGGGAGCCCAGTGGAGGGGCAGCAAAACTTTCCTGGAAGAGATGCAGCTGAGCTGAGTCTAAGGGAACCTTGGAAGTATTCTCGAGGACAGAGGGTCCAGCACAGGTAGAAGGACATGAGGAATTCAACAGGTGGTCCCTATGGCCAGAGCTCAGAGTGGGAGGGCGGGGGAGGAGGGGGAGAGGCTGCAGAGGTCACAGGGCCAGGTGTCAGGTGGAGAGCTGGACCAGGGAAAGTTCTGAGAAGGGCTCAGGCAGCGGCGGTATTTGAAGGCTCCTTCTGACAGAGGCTGGATCTGGGGGAGCTGGGGATGCGACGATGGCGGGGAGGCACTGCTGGGTGGCTGTGTGCCACCCTGGGCTGGGTGCAGACAGAGAGGGACCACAGAACAAGCTGGGGGGGCTCACTCTTTGGCTCCCTGCCATGGGTCCCGAAGCCTCCTCACCAAGGTTTCATGCCAGTACCCTTGAGAGCAGCTCAGCATCCCCACTTCACCTCCAAACCCACCTCTAGCTCCCATGTGGTGGTGCCTAGGTGTCTCAGGAAGGTGGGCATTGGCTGGGGTGGGTAATCGTGATAGCCCCAGGCTGTGTTCACTTCTCTCCAGTGGCTCCGGGAGGTTGGGACTGTTACTCTCCCTGGTTTACAGAAAAGGAACCTGAGGCTTGGGGAGGTCGAGAACCTTGGCCAAGGTCCCACGGCCTCTGAGTGGGGGCAGACAGAGCCAGGACCCAAATCCAGGGTTCCAGTTCCACTGAGAGCCCCTAAGTCCCCCAGATCCACAGGCCAAATGCAGCCTTGTATTACTATTCATTAGTTCATCCATTCATTCATTCATTCACTCATCATCACCCTCATGAGCCCCAGCTGCTCTGCTAAGCACTGGCGAGGCCTCAGGGAGGAACGCAGGCAGCAGACCCTGTACTACCAGGGGGTTGCCCTGACTCTGTGTGCAAAGGATAGCAGCTCCAGCAGCAGCCAGGTGGTGGGGACTGGGGAGACCAGGGACACCGCCAGCCCCACCCCTTGATGGCATCCGCCAGATGCTACTGCTAAGGGACACAGCGTAGATGCGAGCAACGTCCTCTTTGAGAACAGTATCTCCTCAGTACCCAGGCAGGTAAGCCACGTTGGGGCAAGGGGATCCGCCAGTTTGGGGGTTACTGGGTGAGGAATCGGGCAGGAGTTTGGGGCTGGGGGGACACTAAAGCAATATCTTCTAAAGGGCAGCTCATGAGAAGTTATGAGGGGTTCCATTATTTGTGGGTTTGGGAAACTGGAAACTGAGGCTCCAGTAGACAAATGCCTTCTCACCTTGGACACTCAACAAAGAAGTGGTGCCGTGTGCATTCCTGCCCTTGCCTGAATTCAAGTCACTCTGCCACCCTGGTGAGGCCTGGGAGGTGCTCTCCTGCCCTGTTGTCCAAGCCTCTGGAGCATCCACATTGTGTCCCCCGTGCTGCAGCCCCACGTGCTGTCCCCCCACTGGATCCTATCAGGCCAGAGCTCTGCCACCAGAACTAGTGCCTGTGGGTGGGGCACAGGGAGGCTGAGATTAGGCAGCTGAAGGAATAGGTGAGCATATGGGGGAGGGGGTGGGCTTGACAAAGAGGACCAGCCAGCACGGCCGGGAGCACACTTTTCCCATCTCAGAGCTCTTTTCAGTGTAGGGGTCTATGCAGCACGTGGCATTTCACACTTGGGTTTTTGTCCACATCTTCTCATGCAGCAGGTGGGGAGGGTGCTATGATCATCTCCACTGTGCAGATGAGGAAACAGAAACTCAGGGAAGGCAAGTGACTTGCCCCAAATCACACAGCCGGGCCAGGTCATCTGGCTTCTGACATCCTGCTGCACAGTGAGTGGCCCAAGAAAGTGTCCTCTTTTTGGCCCTCCGGCCGTGGCTTGGCAGGAGCTGAGGTGGACGTCATCCTGGTGCTTCACCAACACCACAGTGGCCACGTTTATCACTGGGGACCCACCGCAGGTGAGGCGCTGTGCTGAGGCTCCACATTCATTATAAGGTAAATCCTCCCAGCAACTTCCAAAGGGAAACATATTGTCCCCATTTTATAGGGGATGGAAAGGAGGCACCAGCAGGGTAAGAAACTCACCCAAGGCCACATGGCTAGGGTCAGCACTGTAGCCCAGGTCCTCTTTCTCCTTTTATAAAATTGAGATATAATTCACATAACATTTACCATTTTTTAAAGAATAAAAGAAGCAATTTTATTAGATGAACTCATTTACTTGGCACATTAAATCAGACAAGGAAAAATATATGCGTTGTGTAAAAAGAATCACATACTCATACTCCTTGAACACTCAGCAATGGTCAAAAATAATGAATGTGGAATGGATCCCAGGATTGAATGCCAAAGACACGCTGTACAGAAAAACATCAGGCTTCTAACTTCACTGAATCCGGTACTAAGCGTCCTCCTTATATTCCTCAGCATCTTCCAAGTCTTTTTCACTCTCTAACAACTGCAGAAGATCGGTAGAGGCAGCTCCCATCCTGCACTGGCAGTCTGGGATCAGCAGCTCTGGAGACCCCCAAGGCTGGGGCAGCTGCTGGGCGTCTGGTCATACGGCTCTCCCAGGACCTGGTGGAGAAGTGGGATGTGAGCTGGGCCTGGCAGGGGGGCTGAGAGTCTGGTGAGATCCTGGGGGCAGAGGCCGGCTCTGAGACTGCCAGGATGGGATGGCAGAGGCTGCTGCCCAGGTGAGGCAAGAATACCTGTGCAGCCTGGGGGCAGCCACACCTGGCTGGGGAGCTGGGCAGGCAGCTTCCTAGGTGCCCAGCAGGCCTGCTGTGCAGCTGTGGCGACCTGGCTCCTCTAGGGGGCAACCTGAGCCTGTCATGAAACGGGAGTTCTCAACCCAGGCAGCATCTCACCTCCTGCTTCTGCAAGGATTTACCCAGAATGTGGAGAGCCAGGGCTGTGGGATCCAGTGAACTGTGGTTCAACCTCAACCACAGACAGTGATGCATTTCGTCCAGAACAATGGTCGATGTCCACGGTGTGCTCCCTGGGCACCAGGCATTGGGCATGACCTCCTTTGGTCCTCATGGCTGCCCTGTGGAGTGGTCATCAGAGGACACAGAGGCACAGAGAGGGCTAGTGATTTGCTCAGAGTCACACAGACAGAAATGGCAGAACCTGGGTCCCAGCCCAGGTCCATGTGATCCTGGGCTAGACTCTTCCCAGCTGTGCTGTCTCCCAGCTCAGCTCCTTTCCAGCTGTGTGAGCCTTTATGTCCTCACCTATGAAATGGGGATGACAACTGTGCCCACCCTAGGGGGCCATCATGCAGAGTAAAGGACACAGCCCAATTAAATTACGTTTTTCCTTTTTTTGGCTGCGCCGTGCGGCATGAGGGATCTTAGTTTCCCGACCAGGATCAAACCCACGCCCCCTGCAGTGGAAGCGTGGAGTCCTAACCACTAGACCACCAGGGAAGTTCCAATTAAATGACTTTTGTGCAGAGTCTGGCACATGATGAATTCTTGGCAAGTGGCACCACCATCACCATCGCCACCATCATCTCTATTATTACTGGTAAGCTGGGAGTCACCTGAATGATCTTCCAATCCACCCACTTATTGTACAGATGGGGAAACTGAGGCCTGAACAGGGGTCGGTAGGTCACATGATCGGTAAGCAGTGAAGGAGTAACAGAAATCCTCACGCAGCTGAGGCCTGCCACATCCAGCCTCCCACCCTGCATGGTGCTGGCCTCAGACCTTCCAACGAGTGTAGCCCTCCTGGGGGTCCCAGGTGGCACCAACCCAGCTCTGTACTCCAGCTGCCCAAGGTGGAGCAGGTGGAGCCAAAGCACCAAGGGTTCCTACAGATACAGTGGGCATTTGCCCTGCTCAACCTTGGAGACCCCCATTCCTCTACCCTGGATTCTTCCTAACTCCCAGGCACCCTGACACCCCTAGGGACATCACTGCCATCTGGGCATGGCCTCAGCGCCCCCTGTTGGCCACCCCAAGCCTGAGCTGCAGAGTCTGGCCATCACAGATGTCCAGGTCTCTTTACCCAGCTGAGTTCCGGAGCAGGGTCCCACCCTGGATGCTGAGGCCGAGCCCTGCTCCTGAGGAGCGGATGACCCCATCCTGGTGGTGGTACCCACCCACGGAGTCACAGCACCAACTTTGTCCCCAGGGTGCCCCAGTTCCAGGATGCCCATTTACCAAAATACCCTCTATGACACAGAGCATCTGATTTTTATGTAAGATTCAGTAGGTAACTGCAGCTTTTTGTTGTCAGCATCAGCTTGGGAAACTCTGTCCTCCTCCTCCACTGATAGCTGCAGGACAGATAGGAAAGCTGGACTCTGAGCAGGCCTGGCGGGAGGACCCCGATGCTGGTGACCCTTGGAGGCCCTGAACTCTAAGGGCCCACCTGCTCTGAACCACTGTCTCTCCTCTGATGCAGTTAGGGTTCAAGTGGAAACACCCGGCCACAGAGAGTAAAGGATTTGTCACAAGTGTTTGAACTTAGGGTGACTGTAGGGGCATCTTAAGCTGTCTCTGGAAGGCTGTATCCTTGAGTCTGTTGCTGGAGCTTGAAGCCACAGGGTAGGCTGTCGGAAGGGCAGACGGATGTAAGGTAGCGGGGGAGCAAGAACGTGCTGGAATCCACAGGCACAAGCCCGTGCAGACAGGCTGAAATCCAGGTCAGTTCTTACTTCCAGGCTGCTCCTCACAGAGCCAAACACACACCATCGGCCTAGGAGTTGAAGTTGAAAGACCCAACCCTGGGGAAGGTGGGCCAGTGGCAGGCATGCAAGGACCTCTTCTGTGACCCACCCAGGGAAGGGAGCTGTGGGAAATGTCACTCAGTCTAGCCAGAGTGACACGTTACACGTCCACCACAGCCTTTGAGGCAGCCATCACAATCCTTCTAGATGCTGATGTGGACCTGTCAGTTCCCTCGTGCTCTCCCTAAATTCCAGTCTCCATCAGGGAGAAGAGGCTGGGCTTGGAGGCCCACAGACCTGAGCTCAAACTCTCCACCTGGATGGGCGAACTGAGCTTTGAGCCTCAGTTTCCCCATGTGTGAAACAGCAGTAATAATAGTACACTGCCTGCAGCAGTAATATGAGGATTGAAGGTAACGCACATAACACACCCAGGATGCTGTGTTCAGGTAACCTAGTGCATATTAACCTAAAGAAAGCATAATGAACAAATTTAATCTGTGGTTAGTAAAATCATGATCCCAGGGTAATTTGTTTGGAAAAATGGTTGATTCCAGTGCTGGGGCAGAGAAAATACAAGATGGGTCTGGAAACTTCTTCTTCTTTTTTTTTTTTAACAGAAGAAATGTTTAATATTATCAAAATGTGTAACATTACATTTTGAACAGTTTTTCTTTCATATGGTGGCTGGGTATTTGAGGGGTTTGCCAGGGAAAGGTTGTGACTCTATAATCTCAAAGCTTAATTTGTGGTTGATGGGACGGGACATCATTTCAGATCTTTATTTTTTTTGGCCACGCCACACAGCTTGCAAGGTCTTAGTTCCCCAACCAGGGGTTGAACCCCGGGCCCTTGGCAGTAAAGCTCGGAGTCCTAACCACTGGACTGCCAGGGAATTCCCCATTTCAGATTTTTAAGCCAAAGTTGTATTGATTTTATTGGAGCACTGGATCTTCCATGAACAAGGACTCCTCTTTTCTTAAACCCTATTTTTTAAGTTGAAGTGTCGTTGCTGTACAATATCATATGTCACAATATAGTGATTCACAATTTTTAAAGGTTATTCTCCATTTATAGTTATTGGAAAATACTGGGTATATTCCTTGTGTTGTATAATATATTCTTGTAGTTTATTTTATTTATTTACTTATTTATTTGCGGTACGCGGACCTCTCACTGTTGTGGCGTCTCCCGTTGCGGAGCACAGGCTCCGGATGCGCAGGCTCAGCGGCCATGGCTCACGGGCCTAGCCGCTCCGCGGCATGTGGGATCTTCCCGGACCGGGGCACGAACCCGTGTCCCCTGCATCGGCAGGCCGACTCTCAACCATCGCGCCACCAGGGAAGCCCTCTTGTAGCTTATTTTATACGTAATGGTTTGTACTTCTTAATCTCCTACCCTGTATTGCCCCTTCCCCTTCTATCTCCCCACTGATAACCACTAGTTTGTTCTCTATACCTGTGAGTCTATTTCTTTTTCGTTATATTCACTAGTTCGTTGTATTTTTTAGATTCCACATATAAGTGATATCATACAGCATTTGCCTTTCTCTGTCTGCTTATTTCACTTAGCATAATACCCTCCAAGTCCATCCATGTTGTTGCAAATGGCAAAATTTCATTCTTTTTTATGGATGGGTAGTATTCCATTGTGTGTATGTGTGTGTGTGTGTGTGTGTGTGTGTGTATACCACTTCTTCATTCATCTCTTGATGAAGAACCTGGAAATTTCTTGAGGTACCAGAAAGTAAGGAAGTGCTGAAAAAAAAAGATGAGGGCTATTGACAGGAGCCAACCTTAAGGGATTCCCAAAGGCTGAAGCTGGACAAAATGATCCACAAAATAAATAAGTATAGAATTGGATTATAACTCAGAAAAAATGTTCCTGAGTTCCTAAGGCTAATAATTGGATTTAAATTTAAAAATCGAATATGAATAGAAATAAATAATTGAATAAATAAATTAATGGGGAAGAAAGGGCAGCTCTTCCTTACAGTAGAATTCCAATTAATACATACAGAAGAAATGAGGGAAATAGAAAATCATCATTAGGCAAACACCATAGTGATAACTGTTGCAGTCAAGAAACAGTGAGGGATGCTAAAGTTAGTGGGAAAAAGTGCGATATGAAATAGGATTTTGTATAGTCTCACAGTATTTCCCCACAACATATTTATTAATTACAAAGGAAAAATAGTAACTTTACAGTGGAGAAACATGACAGATAAAACCTCAACCAGGTGACAATGTTTGACATCACCAGTAATAAGACCTATGGCAATCATGTACCATGTATCCCCTGATACCACGTACCAAGAAGGGCGCATCATTTTTGTGGTATTACCAAAAATGCATGATGCTTAACGTTGATAAATTAAGGGAAAGACTGAGAAACTGTCACAGACCAGAGGAGTTGAAAGAGACATGATGGTGAAGTATAATGTGGCATCCTGGATCCTGATGCAGAAAAGACATTAGTGGGAAAACTGGTGACATTTGAATAAAGCCTAGCGTTTAGGTACTAGCACCGTATGAACAGTTTTGATGTTTTGGTTTTGATCCTTGTACTACAGTTAGGTAAGATATAAACATTAGAGGAAGCCAGGTGAAGGGTAAATGGGAACACTCTGCTATTTTTGTAACTTCTCTGTAAGTCTAAAAGTATTTCAAAATGAAAAGTTTAAAATAATTTTATAGGTTCAAAAGGAAGTTCAGTGGGAAATCTCCTTCCCTCTGGTGTCCTTCAACTATGCAAGTCCCTTCCCCACAGGGATCAATGTTATCAGTTTCTTTTCCTTCCAGAATAATCTATGTGTCTGCAGCAACTAGTCTAGATCATATCTGTGGGTTTTTTTTTAATTTTTTTATCAATGTTATCAGTTTCTTTTCCTTCCAGAATAATCTATGTGTCTGCAGCAACTAGTCTAGATCATATCTGTGGGGTTATTTTTAATTTTTGAATTTTATTTTATTTTTTATACAGCAGGCTCTTATTAGTCATCAATTTTTTTTTTTTTTTTTTGCGGTACGCCGGCCTCTTATTTTGGAGCTTAATCCTTTGTTGATTCATTGGCAAATATTTTCTCCCATTTTGAGGGTTGTCTTTTCATCTTGTTTGTAGTTTCCTTTGCTTTGCAAAAGCTTTTACGTTTCATTAGACCCCATTTGTTTATTTTTGTTTTTATTTCCATTACTCTAGGAGGTGGATCAAAAAATCTTGCTGTGATTTATGTCAAAGAGTGTTCTTCCTATGTTTTCCTCTAAGAGTTTTATAGTGTGTGGTCTTACATTTAGGCCTCTAATCCATTTTGAGTTTATTTTTATGTATGGTGTTAGGGAGTGTTCTAGTTTCATTCTTGTACATGTAGCTGTCCAGTTTTCCCAGCACCACTTTTTAAAAATAAGTTTATTTATTTATTTTTGGCTGCACTGGGTCGTAGTTGCTGCACACGGGCTTTGCTCTAGTTGCGGTGAGTGGGGACTACTCTTCATTGTCATGCACGGGCTTCTCACTGCGGTGGCTTCTCTTGTTGTGGAGCATGGGCTCTAGGCACACAGGCTTCAGTAGTTGTGGCTTGCAGGCTCTAGAGTGCAGGCTCAGTAGTTGTGGCGCACGGGCTTAGTTGCTTCGCAGCATGTGGGATCTTCCCAGACCAGGGCTCGAACCTGTGTCCCTTGCACTGGCAGACGGATTCTCAAACACTGTGCCACCAGGGAAGCCCATCCCAGCAGCACTTACTGAAGAGACTGTCTTTTCTCCATTATATATCCTTGCCTCCTTTGTCATAGATTAGTTGACCATAAGTGCGTGAGTTTATCTCTGGGCTTTCTATCCTGTTCCATTGATCTATATTTCTGTTTTTGTGCCAGTACCATATTATCTTGATTACTGTACCTTTGTAGTACAGTCTGAAGTCAGGGAGTCTGATTCCTCCACCTCTGTTTTGTTCACTCAAGACTGCTTTGGCTATTCGGGGTCTTTTGTGTCTCCATACAAATGTTAAGATTTCTTTGTTCTAGTTCTGTAAAAAATGCCATGGTAATTTGATAGGGATTGCATTGAATCTGTAGATTGCTTTGGGTAGTATAGTCATTTTCACAATATTGATTCTTCCAATCCAAGAACATGGTATATCTCTCCATCTGTTTGTGTCATCTTTGATTTCTTTCATCAGTGTCTTATAGTTTTCTGAGTACATTGTGTCATTTAAAGCTTGTGTTTCCTTATTACTTTTCTGTCTGGATGATCTGTCCATAGGTGTAAGTGAGATGTTAAAGTCCCCCACTATTATTTTGCAGAATTGTAGTTCTTCTTGCTTCTGCTGTCTGCCCTCTGGTGGATGAGGCTATCTTAGAGGCTTGTGCAAGCTTCCTGATGGGAGGGACTGGTGGTGGGTAGAGCTGGGTGTTGCTCTGGTGGGCAGAGCTCAGTAAAACTTTAATCCTCTTGTCTGCTGATGGGTGGGGCTGGGTTCCCTCCCTACTGGTTGTTTGGCATGAGGTGACCCAGCACTGGAGCCTACGTGGCTCTTTGGTGGGGCTAATGGCGGACTCTGGGAGGGCTCACACCAAGGAGTACTTCCCAGAACTTCCGCTGCCGTTGTCCTTGACACCACGGTGAGCCACAGCCACCCACTGTCTCTGCAGAAGATCCTCCAACACTAGCAGATAGGTCTGGTTCAGTCTCCTATGGGGTCACTGCTCTTTGCCCTGGGTCCCAATGCACACCCTACTTTGTGTGTGCCCTCCAAGAGTGGAGTCTGTTTCCCCCATTGTACACCAATATTTCTATAGCATTATTCACAATAGCCAAAAGGTGGAAGCAACACAACTGTCCACTGATGGATGGATAAATATAATAAAATATGGTCTATCCATACAATGGAATGTTATTCAACCATAAAAAGGAATGAAATTCTGACACATGCCACAACATGGATGAACCTTTAGGACATTATGCTAAGTGAATTAAGCCAGACACAAAAGGACAAACACTATGATTCCACTTACATGAGGTACCTAGAACAGTCAAATTTGTAGACACAGAAAGTAGAATCGTGGTTGCCAGGGGCTAAGGGAACGGGGAACTGGGGAGTTTAGTGTTTAATGGGTTTAGAGTGTCGGTTTGGAAAGATGAAAAAGCTCTGGAGATGGATGGTGGTGATGGTTGTACAACAATGTGCATCTACTTAATCCCATTAAAGTGTACACTTAAAAATGGTTTAAAAGACAAATTTTATTTTATCTATAGTTTGTCAAAATTTTAAAGTTCCCTTGCTGTTGTTTTAGTAGAATTTCAGAAAGGAGCAGAATCACATGCCCATGTTGAATCCACTACCTGACCCAGAAGTCTCAGGAGTTGTTTAAAAGAAAGGGTTTTATTTGCCAGGTGTAGGGGTAGTTTTCTGGTTTTATTTTTAATTTCTAGTTTTGTAGATTGTTATCAAAGAAGGATGTATGAACTCCAGTTCTTCTATATTGGAATTTATTGACATTTTCTCTGTGCCCTAATCTATGGCCTTTAATAAACGTAATCACTATGCTTATTTAGTGCCTGCTAGCTGTTGCTCTAGGAATATTACCTACAACATCTACTGTAATTTTCTTGACATCTGTATAGAGTATTAGTACCACTTTCCAGATAGGGAAGCTGAGGCTCAAAGAAGCTACGTCATGTGCTCACAGACACAGTCAGGAAGTGGCTGAGCTGAACTAATATTAACACAGATAACAGCTGCCTTGAAGGAGGGTTTCTAGGTTGTCAAGCACTCTACAGAAGTTGTACAATTCAATCACTGTAACAGCTTTGCACGAAGGCTCAATCAGCCCCATTTTCCAAATTGGAAAGTGAGGTCCAGCTGGGGATTTGAACCCAGGTGCGTTTCAGAGTCTGGGCCTTTTCGATTGCACCAGTGGAGGGTCATCCAACCCTCTCAGGGGCACCTGAGAGAGGAGGGCAGAGCCCTTTGAGAAGCAGCCTGCGGTGGCAGAGAAACCAGGAGGGTTGAGCCCCATTTTGTTCCTGGGAAGCCCAGGGATGGTGTAATGCGAACATTTGCAGCAGGGGGAGATGGGGGCAGCGTGGGGGGGGGGGGGGAGGGGGAGATGGTGCTGCCCACCTTCAGCAGGTGGGACACTGGCCTAGTCAGTGAGGCTTGTGGACAGTCACCTCCTGCTTCCTTCCAGAAAGGCTCTGCGGCAACTTTTAGAAATGTGTAAGATAAAAACAACAGAAAAAACAAGCACACACAAACTGAAGTAGAGGAATAGTAATTACAGGAAGAAGAATCTAGAAAGAAGGTCTAGACGTAGAAAGGCTGACGTGGGGCTGCCCATGCAACAATTCCATTGGAAGGGAAGGGTGGCAATTAATGTCACCCGTGCGCCCTCTAGTGGGCACAGACGGAAAGAATATTTAATTTGTTCAACCTTTATTTATTATGCACCAGTGTGGAGAGAGGGTGGGAAGGGTGTGCTCTGAGCTTCTGTGTGTCACAAAGAGGAAGGAACTTGCTGAAGGTCACACAGCACCAGGTCAATTCTCGACACCACCTTCCTCTGATTAGATGAGACCTCATTGGCAGGTGAGGATGGGACAAGGGAGAAAGCCTGGGCCCTGCAGTCACCAGCCCTGGCCTGGACTCCCAGCTCGGCACATTGTTGCCTTGTGAAGTTGGGAAAGTTCCTCAGCCTCTCAGGGCTTCAGTGTGCTCACCTGTAAAGTGAGGGTTATCATTGCACCCACCTCTTGAGAACAGTGAGGGTTAAATAAAGTGATGGAGGTCAAGGGTATACAAAGTACTTGGCCCATGATGGGTTCAGAGTTCTCAGAGTAGAGAAATTGAGGCCCAAAGAGGTGCACAGGCCTGTCCAACATCAGTCAGCTCAGTAGGGCAGGGTAGAAGATGAAAAACGTCCTCCTCCAATCAGGAGGTGATGTTGTTAGTAATGGTGTATTTGTTGGGAGAAGCTGGTTCTCTCTCCAGTTGGGCTTGGCCATCATCGGCTCTGCTCCACCCATCCTGGAGTCTCAGAGGGCCAGGGTGAACCACACGTGCCCCAGGAGCGACTGTTCTAGCCACAGCGGTCAGCGTTTGATGGTGAGTGTGACTCGGCCGTGTGGCCAGCTGGGTTTGGTGGTGGCGGTGGAGAGGGAAGCCCCCAAACGCCCCCTTTCCCTGCTTCCGTCTCCCACCTCTGCAAGCTGTAACTATCCAGCCTTTGGCCTCCTCTTATTAGTAGTATCCTTTTAGCTTTCCTGTCAGGCTGAGCTGTGGGAGAGAAGGCCCAGGCCCACAAGGGAGTCAGGGAGAAATTGGCTCTGCCCACTGGCCTAAGTCTTCTCATCTTTCCTTGGAGACAGTCATGGGATTGAATTGTTGGGAGAGTTCAGTGGATTAATACGTGAAAAAGCCAAGCACAGTGATTCATTCACAGTAACTGTTAGTAGGAGGAATATCATCCTTCACAGTTCAGGCTGGATGTCACCTCCTCCAGGAAGCCATCCTGAGTGGTGTTATAATTATTCCTTTGTTTGTCTTTCTCCCACACTCCACCATAGCCCCAAGGAGGGATCGTGCTGCCTTTTGCTCATTGTTGTATTCCCAATATGGCTGGTTTAGTGACAAATATATTTTAGGTGAATGAGTGGGACTTGTGAGAGCACATATCCAAGGGCTCTGGGGCCAGTCCCTCAGCGCTGCCACTCACACACTGTTTGGCTTAAGCTCTTGGAGTTGCAACAACCCTCCACCTGGATAAAGTGGGGCTGAAGTGAGAAGGAAATGAGACCCTCTGCACACTGCCTGGCCCACCAGAGGTGCTCCATAAACATTCATTGTTGCTCTGCACTTCCTGCTTTGGACTCCCATAGCCCCCAGCCCATCCCCTACCACAGCACCAATCACACTCGTGTCTGCTGCTCTGTCATCCTCCCCAGACAAACAGTAGGGTCAGCAAGAGCAGGGCCTTTGCCTCAGCCATGCAACTATCCAACACCCAGTCCAGGGCATGATTCAGATCAGGGACTTGGGAACTGCTTTCTGAAGGACCCAGATGTCTGGTTCCCTTGCCTTCCTGCCTCTGCACTGTTGTCCCTGGATCACCTTTTCCTTCTGTCTCATCCTATGCAACTGTGTTCTTACTGGGCAAAGCCTAGCACAAATGTCACTTTCCTCAGGATATCCTTCCTGAGCAAACTGACGCTGTGACTTCTGTCTCCTTGGAAATCTTCCATCTCTGACTGCTTCTACCACTAACTTGTCACTTTCACATAAGCTGTCCAGCTTGGTACCTTTAAGTTCCTTGGTTTGTTTTGTTGGATAATTCTTCTCTTTCCATGTCACATTCCCAGTGAAATTTTGTTTTCCAATGAGGCTGATGGCATTTGCCAACATTTATTATTAGGGGAATGGTGGTTCCTCCAGACAGCTGTATATAGCACATGGAACATGGCATGTACATATAGAATTTTATTTGTTTCCTGTCTACTTCATAAGAGGATTTTAAAAGTGGAGTAAGGTCTGTAATGTAGTTAATGGTATTGTTCCAATGACAATATCCCGGTTTCAATATTATACTACCAATATATAAAATGTCACCATGGAGGGAAGCTGGGTGAGGGGTACATGATACCCTTTGTGTACTATTTTTGCAATTTCCTTCCTGCATCGGCAGGCAGACTCTCAACCACTGCGCCACCAGGGAAGCCCTATAATTATTTTTAAAATAACATTTTATAAAAAGTAGTTGAGGAACTTCCCTGGTGGCACAGTGGTTAAGAATTCACCTGCCGATGCAGGGGACACGTGTTCGAGCCCTGGTCTGGGAAGATCCCACATGCCGTGGAGCAACTAAGCCCGTGTGCCACAACTACTGAGCCTGCACTCTAGAGCCTGTGAGCCACACCTACTGAGCCCGTGTGCACAACTACTGAAGCCCCCATGCCTAGAGCCCGTGCTCCGCGACAAGAGAAGCCACTGCAATGAGAAGCCCGCACACTGCAACGAAGAGTAGTCCCCACTTGCCGCAACTAGAGAACGCCAGCGCGCAGCAGTGAAGACCCAATGCAGCCAAAAATAAATAAATAAAATAAATAAATGTTAAAAAAAAGTAGTTGAGGCTGATTAAACATAGAAAACTATATTAAATATTAAAACAGTAATATCTGGATTAGATGGGACATACAGACTTGGCTGTGCATGCTTATTTATCAATATATTTTATAATATTAAAAGTTTGGTGACAACCTAAGTGTTCAGCTGTAGGGGATTGTTTTTTAGAACAGTGATGGCACCCATACTGTAGAATTCCATGCAGGCATTGGAAAGTACCAAATAGAAATGTATTTATTGTTTTGGGAAAGCTTTACCAATATCTTGGTGAGTTAAAGGTACCGCATGATATGTCGAGTCTGGAAGGGTATTCACCAAAATGTTGAAAATGATTGTCTCAGGTCGGTGGGATTGCAGATGATTTTTTTATCTCCTTTTGCTTACTAGTATATTTCCATTTCTCTACAATGCAAATATTATTTTAAATATTTTAAAGAGAATGATCAGAAATTATCTAGGAGGAGGAGAAAGTTAATAGTACTAGAGTTGGGAGCGAGATAGCTATAGCAATTGAGGTCCTGGCCGACCCAGCAAAAGGGGAAATGGGACATTATGAAGTTCTCCTTGGAGGGTCTGAGGTTTTCCCGTAAAACGCGGAATTCCCCTAAGGGCTGCACTGAAGGGCTGCAAGCGCTAGACTAGACTTACAGCTCTAGTTTAACTCTTCCCTTCACAAGGTAAGTGCTCTTGAGCAACACCTGCCCCTTTCAGAACCTCAGTTTTCCCGTCTGTAACACAGAAGGGAAACGGATCTCAAAGTCTCTACGAACTTTTCCATCTCCATCACGTTAAATTGCTTAACAACCGGTTAGCTTGCCTGGTTTTTCTCCGCGCTCTACCGAAGACAGCGGCGGCGAAGGACGTGTCGGGGGCGGAGTTAATTCCGGTAGGCCCCGCCCCTTCTGGCCCCACCCC
>NW_020175443.1:603352-606269 GCF_003031525.2 Neophocaena asiaeorientalis asiaeorientalis | reverse complement strand
CCACCGGAAGTGCCCGCGCGCGGGCAGCTCATTTCCGCCCGGCAGGTGACAGCCGTGGGGCTCGGAGCTGCCGGCGGCACGGACGCACGGGGAGAGCAGGGGGACAAGGCCGCAGATATTTTACTGCCGCGTCGAGCAGCGCCGTGGCTCCGGGAGCCGTTCGGACCTGTGGGTGAGGAAACGGGAAGCCCGACGAGGCCGGAGAAGTGGTGGGGCGGGGAGTCAGGGGTCTGAGGTGAGGGGTTTCTGGGGTCAAAGGTCACGGAGAGGACAGGGAGCTGGAGGGACTAGAGTGGCTTCCCAAGCCAGGACGAGGCAGAAGGGCTGCGGGTTCATTCATTCGCGCCCCCTTGGCCGCCGGCCTGCACCCCAGCCACCCCAAGTCCGCATTCCCTCCCAGGGCGCCCTCCCGGAGAGACTCCTAGATTTAGGCCTGAGGGAGCCTGCACCTGGCCAGACAGGAAACTTCTCTTTGGGTACTGGTTCCCCCTGCACAGTCACCCCCGTGGCTATCCTGACGCCTCCTCGTCGTTCAGGGCCTTATCTCTTTGCCAAGGTTCAAAAAGGAAAAAAAGAAAAACTAAGAAATGGCCCGGCACCGCCTCCTCTGGGGTGGGGTTGGGCTTGGTCTGTCCGTAGACGCCTCACAGACAAGTTAACTGGGGACACCTGTAATAATGCCAAAAGTACTGATGGAAATGCTAGCTACTGGTTACTGAGCTCCTACTGTGTACCAAGCCCTGTGCTAGGCACTTATAATGCCGCATTTAAGCTTCCCAGCAACCTTTGTGAGGTAGCTGCCGTTGTTATCCCCATCTTATCCACGAGGAAACTGAGGCACAGAGAGGTTAAATCACACCTGTAAGGTCAATCGGGTAGTATAGACAAGAGCCAGGGTTCCCACCCAGGCTCTCACGGACCTGTAAGTGCAGAGACAAAGGAGAGGCTGGAGCAAGGTTGGGGTGTAGGGGCTATTTAATATATTTAGCTACCATTAAACCATTAAATTTGCACCTATATAAAGATGTAGCCTTCTTGCTTCTCATCTGATCTTCATAAGGAGTATTTGATTCACTTTCTTCAGGATGAAACAGTCCTGTAGGCTATTCCTATAACTGATTACCTTTCAGGGCAAGAGAGGAAGTTTTTCCTGACTATTGAGAACTGTGAGACATAAAACAGGCTGGCCATGAAATGAATTTAAGAATATCCAGGACTTCCCTGGTGGTGCAGTGGTTGGGAATCCGCCTGCCAATGCAGGGGACACAGGTTTGAGCCCTGGTCCGGGAAGATCCCACATGCCGCAGAGTAACTAAGCCCATGTGCCACAACTACTGAGTCTGCGCTCTAGAGCCTGTGAGCCACAGCTACTGAGCCCACACACCACAACTACTGAAGCCTACGCACCTAGAGCTCGTGTTCCACAACAAGAGAAGCCATGACAATGAGAAGCCCACGCACCTCAACGAAGAGTAGCCCCCGCTTGCTGCAACTAGAGAAAGCCTGCACGCAGCCATGAAGACCCAACACAGCCAAAAAACTAACTAAAGAAATTAATTTTTAAAAAAAAAGAAAAAAACAATATCCAGAACTTCTTTTGAGAGTGGTTGAGCTGCATTCTTTTTGGAGTGAAGAGAGGAACCACGTGACCGCTAGGGGATCTTTTGGCCCTGGGTTCTTGAACATTCCCAAGGGAAGGGTCTGTGTCTCTGAGAAAAGTACAGGTCCCATGGCTTCTTGACTGGGGAGCCACATCTTGTCCAGGTAAGGTGGTTTCATGGCCAGAGGATGAGGCTTTGTGAGTCTGAGCCTTATTCCTTTGCAGAGACATTCACTTGCTCCAGTTCTGCCTCAGTTTCCCTGATAGCAGCACAGACCTGCTGATTTCCTACTCACTCCTAGGTATTATAAGCCTTAACGAACCCTTGAGGGTTTCCACATGCTTCTGAAGAAAGCTGTGATATAAATATTACTGTAGTGCCTGTTTTTAAACTCTACGATCTGTTCTCCTAGTTCCATTGAATTCACGGAAACTTAATATTGTTACCTTATCCCCATCCTTCCAAGAGAGGATTTGAGATGAAGTGACTTGTCACAGATGGTAGGAACATGAGCAGAGCTCAGAGCATCTGGCTCCCTGTCCTGAGTTGAGCCTACCAGGCTCCTTCGACCTCTTAGAGCAGCTTCATGAAGAGTGACTTCACTAGTTTACAAAGACTCAGATCCCTTAGAGGTTGTGTAGAGATTATCTGTTGAGTGTGGTTTGAGCAGAGGCTTCACCTGAGCGACGTGAATAGCTTAGAGTTGTGATGGAAAAAGCACTCCTCGACTCCCCATCAGTTAACCCTGGGTTCCAGTCCCAGCTCAGCAGCTTCTTGGTAGTGTGACCTGGAGCCTTCTTTACCTCAGCTCTCAAATAATACCTTCCCCTCCCCACCCCCCCACCACCGAACATTGGCATATGTCGGGGCTGGACAAGGACATTTGTCAGAGCCTGTTGTGGTGGTGGGTGCCTTGATCCTAGGCAGTTGATGCCCACTGGGGGCCTGGTTTGGGGGGTGTTACTTCCATCTGCAGACAGAGACCTTTATGTACACAGGACTTCTCCCATCCTTCTTGTTTCACTTCCTAAAAGTGTTTCAGAAGAAATTCGGTCTGTTGGTCCTGCTGGCTCTGGGCTTGGACTTTCATCTTTTTCTAGTCATCCTTTGAAGCTGTTGCATGTCTTGACTGCTCACTTCCTGAAAACCCCCACGCCTGGCACCAAAGCCTGATGTGCTGATGGTGAGCAAACATTGCTTGGTTATGAGTTTTGCGCTTTGGTGTATTTCTGAAAACTAAAGGGGCATCTGTTGCTTGTAGGTATTTCTTTTTCTGAACAGGTCTTTTTTTTTTTTTTTTTTTTTTTTTTTTTTTT
>NW_020175443.1:546116-603324 GCF_003031525.2 Neophocaena asiaeorientalis asiaeorientalis | reverse complement strand
TTTTTTTTTTTTTTTTTTTTTTTTTTTTTTTGTGGTACGTGGGCCTCTCACTGCTGTGGCCTCTCCCATTGCAGAGCGCAGGCTCCGGACGCACAGGCTCAGTGGCCATGGCTCATGGGCCCAGCCACTCCGCAGCATATGGGATCTTCCCGGACCGGGGCACGAACCCGCGTCCCCTGCATTGGTAGGCGGACTCTCAACCACTGTGTCACCAGGGAAGCCCTGAACAGGTCTTTTTGCCTAAGATAGGTCACTGATAAATTATCAGAGCACAGGAATGGTTTTTGTGTTCTTCTTCACTTCACACAGAGAGGAACAAATAACTCCAGAGAGAGAATATTACTTGGGCAAGTGGGGAATCCTTTAAAAAAAAAATTCTGCTTGAATATCCATCAGTGGATCCTCACTGCTCTCAGGCTGAAACTCACATTCTTTAGCGTGGCGGTCAAAGCCTTTTGAGCTCTGACCTCTGCGGGGTTCTCCTGCCTCATCTCTCCTACTACTCACTTCCAGCATCTCCCCAAGTTCCAGTCAAACTCGACTGCTTGCCACTTCTGCCAGCCCCAGATGTTTACCTCTGTGTCTTTGCTTTGTGCTGTTCCCACCTCCTGAGCACCAGTTCCTGTCACACACACCCGCTTCTTTGCTAGACCACTACTTGGTGCTTCCCATCTGATCATCTCCCCCACCTTGCAGGCCTGAACTGGTTGTCCTGTGGCATTGATCACAGTGGGTTGTCATTGTCTGTGTACTTGGCTGTCTTCTAAGTAAACAGCTCTTAATCCCTGGAGAGGACTTGTTTTAACTGTCTGTGTCTCCAGCACCTAGTGAAATATCTGGCACATAGTAGGTGCTCAGTAAATGTCTGGTGAATGAATGAATGAATATCACATTGAATTTTTAGGATTCCTTGACTCCTAAGGAATTCAGAGCACTTCCCAGATGATCTCCTGTCCATCATCATGTCACCCCAGGGGGGTAGGGAGAAATCTGCCCAATGGTGGGAATAACTACTCTCGAACTACTGCTACCACCCAGCCAGCCATCAGAGTGCTTCAGGGCCTCCAGAGACCTGGGGGTTGGGGAGCAGCAGGAGGTGCTGGTGGTAACGGCTCTCCCTGTGTAGTAGTAAAAGTGGCTAACATTTATCAAGCACTCGGTGGGCTGGGTACTGCTGAGGGCTTTGCATGTATTCACTTGTTTTAGCCTCACAGACCCCTCAAGTATGTGACATTGTAATTCTCGTTTTGCAGTTGTGGTATGGTTGTGCCTGTTAGGTTGTGTAGACCCCTTGAGAGCCCATGTTGTACCCTCTATGGCCACCTTTCCTTTCCCAATCCCTTGTTCTTGAATTGTCTCCTGTTATTTAATGGAGCTGAGGAAGGGCTTGGCTATGGTTCTAGCCTCCCAAGCCTCATGCTTTTTGGGTCTTTGGCCTTGGGCTTGACCTCTGACCTCCATTAAGAGGGTCTCCCTGAAGTTGGGAGGCCTTCTCTAGTTAAGTATGGTTGGTTGACTACAGAATGCCCAGAGGTCATCATCAGCCAGGATGCCTTAGTCATTGATCCATAGTCTCCTCTGTGGACTTGAGCTGCAAGATTTGTAGGTTTGGAAGTCAGGTCTCAAAAGCTTTAAAACTGGGACTTCAATGGCAGTCCAGTGGTTAAGACTCCACGCTTCCACTGCAGAGGGTGCGGGTTCAGTCCCTAGTATGGGAAATAAGATCCCACAAGCTGTGTGGCATGGCCAGAAAGTTTAAAAAAAAAAAAAGTTTTAAAACCAGCCCTTCAGTGTTGGTTTTCAGCACTGACATTCGTTACAGCTGAGCTCTATAGAGGACTAGCCTTGGGTGACATACTTTTTTTTTTTTTTTTTGCGGTACACGGGCCTCTCACTGTTGCGGCCTCTCCCGTTGCGGAGCACAGGCTCCGGATGCACAGGCTCAGTGGCCATGGCTCGCAGGGCCAGCGGCTCCGTGGCATGTGGGATCTTCCCGGACCGGGGCACGAACCCGTGTCCCCTGCATCAGCAGGCGGACTCTCAACCACTGCGCCACCAGGGAAGCCCGGGTGACATACTTTTTATCACACCCTAATTGCTTTTAGGGTCCTAAACATATTTAGAGTAGAATGACAAAATTTCATTATAGCAAGCTATTGAGTCTCTTCTGTGGTTTTCACTCTCTGATCTCTAAGGGCTGGGTGGCTGGATGTTGAGACACTGAGGACAGAGCCTTCATATGCCCAACATTCATTTATTCGTTCGTTCCTTCATTCATTCAGTATTTATTGAGCCCTGCTGTGCACCTGGCACTGGGCTAAATGTGGTGACAGGTAAACAAGCCAGACAGTTTCTGCCCTTGGATTGCTTACCACATTCTAGTGGGGGAGAGAGACAAAGAAGAAATAGAAAACAAATGTTATAATTAGAAAAACAGATAAATCATGAGGGAAATGAGGCAGAGCAGCTCACCCCTGTTAAAATGTAAGCCAGATCTCAGGACTCTTGCTTAAAACCCTCCAGTGGCACTCAGCTTATTCAGAGTAAAAGCCAGAGTCCTTACCTTGACCTGTAAGGCCCCCTCCATTCTCTGACCTCATAACCCACTGCCCCCCTCACAGCTCACTCTGTTCAAGCCACATCGCTTCCCTGCTGTTCCTCAAACAGGCCAGGCATACTCCCACCTTTGCACTATTTTTTATGCCTGGAAGGCTCTTCCCCAGGCAGTGTCACCTCTCAAGGAGGCCTTTTGTGGCCACCCTGGTTAAATTTCAACCTCCCACTCGTCCTCCCCCACACTCCCTATCTTCCTTCCCTGCTTTCTTTTTCTCCATAGCATTTATCACTGTCTGAGATACTATATATGTTACTTATTTATCTTGCTTGTGGTTCCTGTCTGCCATTAGGATGTAAGGTCTATGAAGGGAAAGGTTTTTGTCTGTTTAATTCACTGCTTCATCCCCAGCATATAAACCTATTTATGGCTCAGTAAATATGTGAATAGGAGTACTGGGCTATGAGGACAGAAAAATACCTACTTAGTGCGTGCAAGGATGGTATCTTTGAAGTGATGTCACCTAAGCTGAGATTTGAAGGATAAATCTAGAAGCTGGAGAGATAATCCAGGCAGAAGGATCAGCAAGTATGAAGGCAGTGAAGAGCTTGTCAACTAGAGGAACACAGAAGGCTGTGGGCCTGGAGGGTTATAGGCAGAAGGAAGGGCCTAGCTGAGCTCACATCATAGCCTGTGTCAGAGTCCCCTCTGCACACCTCCCCCAGTAATTTGTTTCCCCACTTCTGCAGCTCTGGTCACTCTGAGCTGATGCCCAGGGCTGGGGATAGTGATCTGATGGTGATCTGAAGGAAGTGGCCTGAACATTCCTCCCATTGGAGATGTTGCCACCTGACCTTCTACCCTTTGCCCTTTCTTCTCTCTCTTATCATTTATTTACTTACCTTCCATTTACTGTCTGTAAAATGGGCTAGGGTGTTTGGCATTCTCAATTTCAAAATAGCTTGACAGCCAGAACAGATGTAGCTCTGACCCTGGCAAACACCATGAAATCAACATTGGGAAGCTGCTCTCTAGCTGAGGTTGGTTTACAAAACATGAAATTTCCCCAAGAGGAGGATTGAGCACCAGTCATTTGAATATTTACTGAGCCCCTACTACTTGCCAGGTACCAGTCTAGGAGCTAGGAATACGGTAGGGAACAAAATGAACAAAATCCTTGTCCTTATGGAATTTCATTATGGAGGGGAAAAAAATAGATAAGTGTTTTATCCTATGTTGGTGATAAGTACTTAGAGGAAAAAACAAAAAGAGGAAAGAAGGATAGGAAGTGTGGGGGATTTGTTGGGAGCGTGTTCAGTTTTAAATAAAGTGGTCGGAGAAGACCTCAGTGAGAAGGTGACATTTGAGCCAAGACATGAAAGAGGTGAGGGATACATACACTACCAAATGTAAAATAGATAGCTAGTGGGAAGCAACTGCATAGCACAGGGAGATCAGCTCGGTGCTTTGTGACCACCTAGAGGGGTGGGATAGAGAGGGTGGGATAAGGAGGGTGGGAGGGAGGAGATATGGGGATATATGCATATGTATAGCTGATTCACTTTGTTATAAAGCAGAAACTAACAGACCATTGTAAAGCAATTATACTCCAATAAAGATATTAAAAAAAAAGAGGTGAGGGACTGGGGTTGGGGGGGAGGAAAGAAATAGGTGCGGGAGATTAAGAGGTACAAACTTCCAGTTACAACATAAATGAGTCACAGGTATGAAATGTACAGCGTGGAGAATATAGTCCATAACTATGTAATATCTGTATGGTGACATAACTAGACTTACAGTGGTGATAACTTGGAAATAAGTATAAATATCGAACCACTATGTTGTGTAAAAGGAACTAACATAGTGTTGTAGGTCAATTATACTTTAAAAAACAAACAAACTTATAGAAAAAGAGATAAGATTTGTGGTTACCAGAGGTGGGGGTTGGGGGGAGGGGAATTGAATGAAGGCAGTCAAAAGGTACAAGCTCCCAGTTAAAAGATACATAAGTATTAGAAATGTAATGCACAACATGATAAATATAATTAACACTGCTGTATGTTGTGTATGAAAGTTGTTGAGAGTAAACTGTTAGATTTCTCATCACAAGGAAAACATTTTTTTTCTGTTTTATTTTGTATTTATATGAGATGATGGATGTTCACTAAACTTATTGTGATAATAATTTCATGATGTATGAAAGTCAAATCATTATGCTGTACACCTTAAACTTTTACAGTGCTGTATGTCAATTATATCTCAATAAAACTGGAGGGGGGAAAAAAGATGAGGAGCTGAGCCATGAGACTTTCTAGAGAAAGAGCCTCATTGGCAAAGTGAACAGCATGTGCAAAGGCCCTGGGGTTGAAACATGCCTGTTGTGTTCCAGGATCAGCAAAGAGGCCCATATGGCTGGAACTGAGGGAGTGATGGGGAGAACAGTGGAAGAAGAGTTTGAAAGAGATAATGACAGGGAGGGTGTGTGTGTGTGAGAGACAGAAGCGGGTATGCATCTCATCCAGGACTTTGTGGGCCATGAGGCCATGGTAGGGACTTTGGCTTTTACTCTGAGTGAGACAGGGAACCATTGGGGGATTTTGAGCAAAGGGTTGCCATTGTCTGATTTAGACTGTCATAGGACCATTCTGGCTGTTGCCGGGATGGGCTGTCAGGTGCAGTGTGGAAGCAGCTTTGGTAGCAATCTCAGTGGGAGGGGATGATGGCCTGGGGCCAGGTGGTAGTGATAGAGCTGGTGAGAAGCCCCTTCATGGACTCAGAATTCATTTTGAGGTTAGGCCCAACAGGAATTGCTGATGGATTAGATGTGTGATATGAGAGAGAGTGTGTTATCAAGGGTAACTGAGGTTTTGGGCCTGAGAACCTGTCAAAGATGGTTTTGGTAATAACTGGATAATGAAGACTGCAGGATGAGTCAGTTGGGGGATAGGAGGAAGCAAGTGGCAGTTTTTATCATTTTAAGTTTGAGCTGCCTGTTAGCCATATAGACATTCCAGTGATATCAGGCAATTTGAAAATATGAGCTGGGAGTTCAGAGGAGAGGTTGGGCCTGGGGATGTAAAGTTGTGAGTTGTCAGCACATAGATGGTACTTAAAGGCACGACACTGGATGAAGCAAGCAGCTGGAGGAGGGAAGAGGGCCTCTGGGAAAGGTCAGAGGAACCAGGCCTGAGCCCTGGGGCACTCCAGGTGTTGAAGGAGAGAGAGAGGAGGAGGAACAAAGGAGACTAGACAGTGGGGTAGAAGGGAAAGTAGAGAGCATGACATCCTGGAATCCAAGGGAAGAAAATGTTTCAAGGAGGATGGAGTGATCAGTAGCATCAAATGCTTGTTAGCATGAGACTTGTCATAAGATCACTGCGTCTTCTGCTGGCAGGGTCCAACTCACCCTGGCATCCAAGGCCGTCTTTGAATCTCATCCTTCCCTGACTAACCTCATCTGCTCCTTTCCCTGCCATGATCTTGCCTTCAGCCAAGCAGGGGTCTCACAGACTCCTAAATATGTGTGCTTGTTTTGGCCTTGGATATGTCACTCCTCTCTCAGCATCTCTAACTCCTCATTTTTAAATAGGTTACTGGAGAATTAAATGACACAGGGGCTCTAAATTACTTATCACAGAACCTGTGCCCCAGCCAGTGTTTGTGTTGGTTTAGTTATTCTCAATTCACTCCCTGTTATGCTGTCATCTTGTGGGTCTTCTCCATGTCACCTTCACCCCACCCTTTCCAAATCCGATACATATTTTCATGTCCAGCCAAGCCCCTTTTAATCCAAGAGGGCTTCCTTTGATGCTCCACCCATCTCAAAGTCTCCTCCTCAGAGCTCTGGTGGCAGTTACCTGGAGGGCATGATTACTCTGCTGTTCCCCTGAAGTCCTTCACCTGCCCTCTGAATCTGTAGGAGCCATCAGGAAAAGATTGTTCTTTGTCTACTGTGTGTGAGCTCCTGTGTGGGGCACAGTTGCAGGCTTGGAGCTGATGGTGCTCCACACTGTTAAACATGCTATATCCAAAATGTGACAGATTTTCAGAAAGTGTTCCCAATGTATAGGCGGGAAAACTGAGGTCTCAGGAGCCTAGTTCTTTAGTCTTTGGCCTCTGTTTCCTCATCTTCATTGATTTAAGGTTTGTTCAGAAGAAGCCCCTATTATTTCGTTTATTTATTTATTTTTGGCTATGTTGGGTCTTCATTGCTGTGCCCAGGCTTTCTCTAGTTGCGGTGAGTGGGGGCTACTCTTCATTGCAGTACGCAGGCTTCTCATTGCAGTGGCTTCTCTTGTTGCAGAGCAGGGCTCTAGGAGTGTGGGCTTCGGTAGTTATGGCTCACGGGCTCCAGAGCGCAGGCTCAGTAGTTGTGGCGCACAGGCATAGTTGCTCTGTGGCATGTGGGATCTTCCCAGACCAGGGTGCGAACCTGTGTCCCTTGCGTTGGCAGGCGGATTCTTAACCAATGCGCCACCAGGGAAGTCCCTCTAGCTTAGTCTTGACTGTCCTTGAGCAGGTTTCTGAAAGCTATTCATCAGGCAAGGGTTTAACAGTGAAATTCAGCACTGAAGTTGGAAGCCACCAACACAGACTTTTAAGGATCAGTTTTCCCTGCCCGGATATCCTTGAATTCAGAAATGGGTCTTGGGAGCTGGATCAGACCTTGTCAGATGTCTTTCTCCCCGTTTCGTTTCTTCAACTTCTCTGGCTGGTTTCACTACACCGATAGTCTCCCTGGTTCCATCACTGGATGCCGATGGCGTACAGTCCACTGTGCTGGTGCTGCCAACTTCATGCTTCTTGTCCGACTGCAGAGTATGGGCTGCTCTGACATGAACCACTGCCCTGAGACTAGAAAAGTCCTCCCCTGGCCATTGGCTGGCCATTTGGGGAATTGCTTGGCTTGTTACTGTTTTCCCTTCTGAAGACCTAATGAGGTTTGCTGGCCCTGGCTGCATTCTGAATTTGTTTTCTTTTTTGTCCCCTTGGAAACGTTTTCTGTCATGCTCTGTGAATGATCATGCTCCATTTTCTCTCGTTTGATACCCAGGAAGAACACGCTGGTGAGGAAGTGGATTCCACCTCTAGCAAGGAATCATAGAACATGAGATGCAGGAGGGATCTTGTCCTTTAAACTTTGTCTTCAAACTTTGTTCTGTGGAACTATGGGGTGTCTGAAGGGCCCCCGGTGAGGAGGGGGAAAAGTGGGCATAGTGAAATGAGTCAGGCTCTGGGCCCTCACCGTTACTTCAATCAGAGCAGTTCCACTTTTATTTTAAACAATTTAGAAATGGGGTGCTGGGGGGTGGGGCTTGAAAAGCCATTGATCTGGTTGAATTCTCTTGTTTGACAGTTGGAGAAAGGAAGGCCCAGAGATGGGGGGTATTTGCCCAGGGTCACACAGCTGTTGGTAGCAAAGCTAGAATTCCTGGCAGCCATCTTGGCATTGGATCAGCCGTGCCATGTTTGTGGAAAGTTAGCTGCAAAGCCGCATGTTCCCGGTTTGCCCAGTTGTCGCTGTCTGGCACTCATCAGGGAGTCCTGTTGTTTTGATCTATTATGGGCCCTTGGTTTTCTAGCTTCTCTGGGAACCTGTCCTTTCATTTTGTCAGCAAACATTTGGTGAACTCCTGGAATATGTCAGACATTGTGCCAGTCACTGGGTTGACAGCATTAAACAGGAAAAATCCTAAATTAGAGTTGTGAGGAGGGCTGTGGAGAAGTCCACAGTATGATTGACTCAAATGTCGAGGAGGCTTCTGCCCTTCTGGGTCTGGAGAGGGGTCCTCTGGGGCAATGGTGTTTGAGCAGAGACTGAAGGCGGAGCCCGGGGATGGGGATAGTGTTTTGAATTAGATGCACCATTGTTTTCTAAACTGCATTATGTTTAAAAGAGATGATACATGCATAGGATATAAAATTCCCAAGATAGACAAAGGTAAACGATGAAGGGTCAGTCTCTTACCCCAACCATTGGTAATCCAGCTTCCTTTCTTGAGGCAACCACTGTCCACTTTTCTTATTTACCCTTTCAAGGATAGTCCATGCATTTGCAAACACTTGGTATTTATGTTTTATTAATATTTTAATTTTTAATAGAAATGGTAGTATACTACATATAGTTTTTCATCTTGCTTTTTTTCACTTAACATCTTAGAGAGTGTTACATACAAGTACATGTAGAACTGCCTCATTCTTTTTCATGATTGCACAGTATTCCCCATGTCTGTATGTAGTGCCGTAATTTTTTATTTTTTTAACATCTTTATTGGGGTATAATTGCTTTACAATGGTGTGTTAGTTTCTGCTTTATAACAAAGTGAATCAGTTATACATATACATATGTTCCCATATCTCTTCCCTCTTGCGTCTCCCTCCCTCCCACCCTCCCTATCCCACCCCTCCAGGCGGTCACAAAGCACTGAGCTGATATCCCTGTGCTATGCGGCTGCTTCCCACTAGCTATCTACCTTACGTTTGTTAGTGTATATATGTCCATGCCTCTCTCTCGCCTTGTCAGAGCTCACCCTTCCCCCTCCCCATATCCTCAAGTCCGTTCTCCAGTAGGTCTGTGTCTTTATTCCTGTCTTACCCCTAGGTTCTTCATGACATTTTTTTTTTCTTAAATTCCATATATATGTGTTAGCATACAGTATTTGTCTTTCTCTTTCTGACTTACTTCACTCTGTATGACAGACTCTAGGTCTATCCACCTCATTACAAATAGCTCAATTTCATTTCTGTTTTAAACCAGTTAGTCCTCTGTGGGAGGACATTTAAGGTGTTTACAGTGTTTTGCTCTTATAAAGGATGCCACATGAGTAACTGTATCTACATAGTTTTATACATATAGAAGAAACTCCTGGAAGCAGAATTGCTAGGTCAGTGGGTAAGTACCTTTGCAATTTTGGTAACTGCTGTTGCCAAATTACTATAGAGGTTGTAGCAATTTAGACTCTCACTAGCATCGTATGAGGGTATCTATTTCCCCACATCAACACCAACAAGGAGTGTTAGCAGACTTCTGGGCCTTTACCAATCCAATAGCTGATGGATGGTATTTCATTGTAATTTTAATTTCCATTTCTCTTACAAGTAAGCCTAAATCGTTGTATTTCATTTTCTATGAATGGGTCACATCCTTCGCCATTCTTCTCTTTGTAGTCACTTTTTATGTATTAAGGAAAATAAGCTTTTGTGATGTGATGCAACTTTTTTTTGGTGTGTGTTTCTTTTGTTTTGTACGCCATTTGGTTTTTATTGGTTTTGGCCATGCAGGAAAACTTGATTTTTATATAATTGAATTCATAGATCTTTTAAGACTTCTTGATTTTATGTCATACTCAGAAAGGCTTTATTTCCGTTGGATTATACAGTGCTCTATTTTTCTTCTCCAGCATTGGGTTCTACTTTGTTATTTTTTTTTTAAAAACTAATGTTTGTTTAATTTACACCAAGTGAAATGCTCAGCTCTTACATGTACAGTTTGGCCAGTATCTGCATCAAAATACAGATCATTTCCGTCACCCCTAGAGTTCTTTCACCCACGCATAAATCAGTCCTTCCCACCTAGAAGCATCCACTGATCAGACTTCTGTCACTATAGGTTAATTTTGCCTCTTCTACTTATTCTAGAATTTCATATTTACGATGTTTATGTTTGCAGTTGTCAGTGTCTTTCATTCTCACATTATCCCGTCAGTGGTAAATTCCCCATTTTTTTTTTTAATTTATTTTTTTATTTATCTTTGGCTGCTTTGGGTCTTTGTTGCTGTGCACGGGCTTTCTCTAGTTGTGGCGGGCGGGGGCTACTCTTCATTGCGGTGCACGGGTTTCTCATTGCAGTGGCTTCTCTTGTTGTGGAGCACGGACTCTAGGCACACGGGCTTCAGTATTTGCGGCTTGCGGGCTCTAGAGCGCAGGCTCAGTAGTTGTGGCGCACGGGCTTAGTTGCTCCGCGGCATGTGGGATCTTCCTGGACCAGGGCTCAAACCCGTGCCCCCTGCGTTGGCAGGTGGATTCTTAACCACTGCGCCACCAGGGAAGTCCCTGAGTTCCCCATTTTTAAGAGATGAAGTTGAATTGTAAAGACGAAGTAAACTGTAACCTCAGCTCAGTATTCTTCAGTTAATTATTATTAGCAAGTTTGAGACCTTGGAGAAAAGTTGAAATATATTCAATATTTTCTTTTTTAAAAAGTAATTAATTAATTTATTGATCTTGGTTGCGTTGGGTCTTCGTTGCTGCGTGCGGGCTTTCTCCAGTTGCAGCAAGCAAGAGCCACTCCTCGTTGCTGTGCACAGGCTTCTCACTGCGGTGGCCTCTCCCATTGCGGAGCATGGGCTCCAGGCACACGGGCCTCAGTAGTTGTGGCATGTGGGCTCAGTAGTTGTGGTGCACGGGCTCTAGAGCACCGGCTCAGTTTCTGGCGCACAGGCTCAGTTTCTCTGCGGCATGTGGGATCCTCCTGGACCAGGGATTGAACCCATGTCCCCTTCATTGGCAGGCATATTCCTAACCACTGCGCCACCAGGGAAGCCCCTCAATATTTTCTCCAAAAAAATTTTTTTTTTTTTTTTTTTTTTTGTGGCGCTGTGCGGCATGCGGGATCCTAGTTCCCCAGCCAGGGATCTAACCCATGCCTCCTGCACTGGGAGCATGGAGTCTTAACCACTGGACCACCAGGGAAGTCCCATAATGTGTTTTTTAATAGATTTAAATTCATTTTGTTAGCTTAAAACACAGAAAGATATTTTTAATCTCCTGGTCATAAAATTACATTTAGATTTGTGATGACTCAAAAATTTTAAAAGCGTTGAGGACTTTTTTTCTTAAACCCAACCCTATCTCCAGTTGCTAAAATTCAGTCTTTAGCTGACAATATTTTTTGTGAGTTTTTTTCCTTTCCTTTTCTTCCTAGGGCCTCATTTTTCCACTCTTAAATTACATCTTTGTCCCTGGCCAGTACGTCAGTGATTCTCACCAAGGACTTCTTTATAATTCTAGAAAACGTAGGAGAAAACTACTCTGTTTCAGGCCTTATTACTCAGTTCATTTCTTTACACCTAGTGACAAGGGAAGCAGCCCTTGTCAGTAGGATTTAAAACCAAGAAAAAAGTGAGATTAACAGGAACTGGCCCTGGGATTGTGGCATCAGAGTCATCTACTGAGAATGGATGTGGGGAGGGAGGACAGAGGTGGGGACAGCAGCAGTGTCTCCTCCAAAGACAAACTGGTCCCAGGTGTGCCCCGCTTTGAATTTGGACAGTGCCATCCCCTTCAGGCATTCCTTGGCCTGTAAATACTGAAACTGAGGGGTATCCCAGCATAGAATGCTGTATCCTTAGCAGAAATGACTCATCACATTGGCCAGAGCAGCTTCTGAAACAAAAATTCCCTCCAATTATTGCTTTTTTTAATGCGCTCTTCCACTTCCAAAGATGGAATCCAAACCCTAAGCTTTTTCTTGCCTACATTGGCTGCTTGCTTTCAATTGTGGCTCATGTACATGGTCAGAGTCTTGGCCCCTGTGGCCTCCATTAGCAGGGATACAATGCATAGCAACGGCTGAGAGCAGGGCCAAGAAAAGCACCAGTCTTTCCTGTGGCATCTGCAAGTCTGAGCTCAAAGTCTGACTGAACTGTAGGGTTTTTTCCATTCCTGCAGAGAGAATGAAAAATCTCTCTTGCGCTGATACCCTAGGCAACTGCGGTGAAAGAACATGCAGAGATAGCCACCCTCAGTAGATCCACATGGTGCTGGTGATCTTTCATGGTGAGGTGAGGTTTTTTAATCGGTGCTCTGGGGTGGCTTTGCAAAAGCATTTTCATTTCTCTCCATCTTCTCCTTCCTCCTCTACCTTAATTTCCTGTATGTGAAACAACTTCAGAGGGATACAATTTCTGCATCAGCAGTCCCACTGGGCCCTCTGCAGAGGGATATGCGAAATAGATACTGTGGAGGAAAGAGGCCGCCAGCGCCAGCCGTCACATGGGGTGGCAGTTTAAGTTTGTGAGTAGTTGCTTAGCACCTGTAAAAGGAAGAGTGTCATCAAAAGCTCCAGCTGTAGGGGCATCAGCAGCTGTGGTGGCTTCACTAGCTGACCTTGCAGCTCTCTTGCTTTTTTTAATCCCCCAAAGAGAAATTTTCCCACCCTTTCCTCCATCTGGGTGGTTGCATCCAACACAGATCTGCCAGGCTGTGTTCTGGGAATTCAGGGCCCTTGGATGTTGTGTTGTGCCTGCAGATGAGGGGAACGCCTGTGACACCCTCCTCTACCAGAGAAGGAGGAATTTCTGGGCAGCGCTGAAGTTGGACATCTAAGGTAGTTTTTGCTTTGTTCACTTTGATTTCCTTCTAGATTTAACGTTGGAGGGGTTTGTACGTTACTTTCTGTGATTTTTTGGCCTGTGATTTTTAGCCCCTCTTGCCTTCATTGATCCCTCTTCTTCAACTAAATTTAACCTTGGGAAACCCAAGGTACTCTCCTATTCTGGATACCTCTGGTTATGCTCTCAGGCCTGTGACTTCTGAAGCCATACAGCCTTTTATTGTGTGACAGATATGCCATTGCCTTCTTTACCTGCTCATTCTCAGAGCTCCACAAAGAACCTCTAGGTTGGTGAGGTTTCTCTGAGAAAATGGCTTTCTCTGTGCTCAAAATGAGATTATTTTTAATGTATGTAAACTCCGGTAGGAAACAAATGCTTAGTTACCTCACAGCTGTCGGAGAGCAGGCTGAGGGTTCATGGGCTTTTCAGTGGCTACTTTTCATTTCTTTCAGCAACTATTGACTGAACCCTGGCCAAGCTTGTGTGGAGGATGGATGCAGCTGTGGACCAGGCCGACTTGGGTCCTTGCCTTTGTGGATCTGTTTGCAGCCCTGACTTCCACTGCCGAGACTGGCAGTTAGTGGCCCCGCAGTGGCACTGGCATCAGCAGACACAGGGGTCTCTTCTGCTCTTTCCCACAGCTCCCACAGAAAAGTGCCATCATCCCTTTTCAACCTGACAAAGCAAAAGGAATGTGGAATTGTGTCTTTTTCTTTATACTTTTGTCAGTGAAGCCTTTATTCCTTTATCCTAATGGGATCCACAAAGGCTTTAAGGCAGCCCTGAGGCAGTACTTATTGGTTCCCTGTTGGTTACTGAAACAAAACCTATGGGCAGGTGTCTCAGTTGGGAAACAGCCCTGTTGCCATCCTGCCATAAATACAGGCTTAAACTGGAAAAATACAGTTGGACTGCAGGAGAGCTGTGTTGCCATTGTTTCCAGAGATTTTTTATAAAATAAATTTATTTTATTTATTTATTTTTGGCTGTGTTGGGTCTTTGTTGCTGCGTATGGGCTTTCTCTAGTTGCAGAGAGCAGGGGCTACTCTTTGTTGCAGTGCATGGGCTTCTCATTGCGGTGGCTTTTCTTGTTGTGGAGCATGGGCTCTAGGCGCACGGGCTTCATTAGTTGTGGCTCATGGGCTCTATAGCTCAGGCTCAGTAGTAGTGGTGCACTGGCTTAGTTGCTCCGCGGCATGTGGGATCTTCCCGGACCAGGGTTTGAACCCATGTCCCCTGCGTTGGCAGGTGGATTCTTACCACTGCGCCACCAGGGAAGTCCCTCCAGAGACTTTTGAGATGTTCCTTGACTCCTCACATCCATCCCAAGAGTAACCTTAATCTCCCCCCACCGATAGCAATGAACTGAAAGAAGATATTAATGGTTTACATGTTTGAGTCTCTTCTGTAGAGGCAACAGAAGGGACCAAGTGAGTGAGTTTTCTCCATGCAAATGTCTGTTCTTTGGGTTGTGTGGTTTTATGTACCATATGAAACTATAGGTAGGACTGGAAGTTGAAAGTCTCATGGCTTTTTGGACTGAGTCCTTAAGCCACTCTCAGGGTTCTGTCTTTTCTCTCAGATGGGGAAGCAGAATTCCCTCCTCTCTAGAGCACAGGTCCTGAGCTCAGATGGACCTGAAATTGTCTCCCAGTCCAGCCACTTACAAGCCATGTGACCTTGGGCAAGTTACTTAACATCCCTGAGCCTCAGTTTCCTCATCTAAAAAGGGGGTAAAAGCAATTACTTTATTGGTAGAATTAAATGAGATAATGTTTGTAAAGCTTTAATAGGGGTTCAGTAAATGATAGCTTCTTAGTAAATGTTAGAACAACCCCTGAAGCCTCTGCCATGCATCCAGGGTACTTGGCTCCTGTGTAGCTTCTTATATCTCTCATCTGTTGACCAAGAAAAACTATTGAAGTTACATAGTAAATGCTCAGCAAATTGTTGAATGAATGAGAGGGCCTTGGTACTTTCTTTGCCCTGTTGCCTTAGACCAGTACTTCACAGTGTGAGTTTTAACCCTAGGAGGTGTCCTGAGAGATGCTTTGAGAAAACTGACCAGTCAGATTTGGGGAGTGCTGTAGAGTCTGCAGTGTGTAGTTTCTAGCCCTCTCTAGAGATGAATAGAGCCTATCACTGTTTAGAGAAGCTTGGGAAAGTTGGGTAGAGAAGAAATCTCTCTAGCTTTTTAACCTTGGTGTTTTCCAAGCGTCTTTGACTATATAGGCAATGATAGCGATAGTACGTCCATGAGGCTGTGATGAGGCTTCAGTGAGTTCACATGTGAGAAGCACTTAGTGCTGGGCAGAGTGAGCACCACAGAGGGGCTGCTGTAACCATGATTGTTCAGTGCTTTTTAATCTGTGGACTCTTCCAAAGTATTGAGCCATTCCCTACCAATGGACATTTAAGTTATTTCCAGTGGTATATTGTTATGGACAGTGCTGCAGGATATAAAACCCTTTTATCCTGTGCAGATATTTCTGTGGGAGAGATTCCTAGAAGTAAAATCGCTGGGTCAAAGAATATGCACATTTTAAAATTTGATAGATCCTTCGGAATTACCCTCCAAAATCTAATCAGCCATTATCTAACAGTTCATTTGCCCAGTAAAGAGATGAGAAGCTATCTCCCCTCATCAGGCATGCACTGGATCCCTCTCCCCTCTTGTGAAATGAAAATGGAATGGAACACAAGGGCAAGTTACCTCTTTTCTGTCTTGCAGAGTCTGGCCACAGATAAGGGACCAAAATGACGGACTCAAAATATTTCACCACAACCAAGAAAGGTACTGTTTGTTTCACTGTGGGGTCTTTTCTTTTTTTTGGCTGCCTTTGGTCTTCGTTGCTGCACACGGGCTTCCTCTAGTTGCAGCAGATGGGGGCTACTTTTCATTGCAGTGCACGGGCTTCTCATTGCAGTGGCTTCTCTTGTTGCAGAGCACGGGCTCTAGGCGTGTGGGCTTTAGTAGTTATGGCACGCGGGCTCAGTAGTTGTGGCTCGCCGGCTCTAGAACGCAGGCTCAGTAGTTGTGGTGCACGGGCTTAGCTGCTCTGTGGCATGTGGGCTCTTCCCGGACCAGGGCTCAAACCCATGTCCCCTGCATTGGCAGGCGGATTCTTAACCACTGCACCAGCAGGGACATCCCCATTGTGGGGTCTTATCCTCTTCTTTCCTTGCCCGACCCTTCTGCTTGCTCCCTGTGGTAGTGGGGGGTGAGGGCGTGTGGAGGCCTGGAAGCAAGTGGCAAGAATCACTGAGAGCATTTTGAACCTTGTGGATCCAGAAATTTGAACTGTGGATGGTGTAAGAAGTACGACTACTTCTTTCAGAATTCCAGAAGGAGAAAGCATTAGCTCCACGTATAGAAAAAAGCCCTCTTTTGTTCCCCATGGCTTTAAGTTGTTAAAAATGACGCCCCACCGCCCAGAGGAAAGAAAGCACACAATCCTGTCAGCAACTGCACAGTGGTATCTGTGCATGTTTGGTCCTTATCGTTGGGCACATGTTTTACGTGGTTGAAGTCAGAGTTTATATCCTGTTTTTCATCTGGCATTATCATAAACGTTTCCCCACAGTTCTGAAGACTCAGTCTGTTGAGTTGCTGCATCAAAATTTGCTAAGCTAGTCTTGTATTGTTTGGGTATTACAGTTGATTTTGCTTTTCGGGAAATGGAGTTGGTTGTAGTGGCTGACAAATGTGCTTTAACCCTGTAAGCAATCTTTCTGGCTGGCCCTTCCTTCCTCCTTCCTTTCCTCCAAGTGAGATTAACACTCGCCTGCTGACCAGATGAGGAGAGTTTGTTGTTGGGTCAGCTGAGCCAGGACCTGCAGTCCCCTCGTCAGGTGGTTCATTTCTCAGTCCAGCCAGTTTTCCTGTGTCTCTTCCATGTGCAGTGGAGGAGACAAACGGAGTCTCTGACCTGGCTTTGCTTGCCCTTGGGCAGAGACGACTATTTATTTATTTATTTTAATTTAAAAAATTTTTTATTTTATTTATTTATTTTTGGCTGTGTTGGGTCTTTGTTGCTGCACGCGGGCTTTCTCTAGTTGTGGCGAGCAGGGACTCCTCTTTGTTGCAGTGTGCGGGCTTCTCATTGTGGTGGTTTCTCTTGTTGTGGAGCACGGGCTCTAGGCGCATGGGCTTCAGTAGTTGTGGCTCCCAGGCTCTAGAGTGCAGGCTCAGTAGTTGTGGCGCACGGGCTTAGTTGTTCCAGCCCCGCGGCCTGTGGGATCTTCCTGGACCAGGGATCAAACCTGTGTCCCCTGCATTGGCAGGCAGATTCTTATCCAGTGCGCCACCAGGGAAGCCTGAGAGGACAGTTTATTAAGTAGTGATCACTCTAAAGGGCAGTGGGTGCTGTGATAAGGGAGGGGCGGGGCCCGTGGGAGGGTTGGGGTGGAGCTAGACAGATAAAGTGGGGTGGAGTGAGTGCTGTCCCAGGTCCATTAGGGCAAGGAAAGCCTAGGCACAAGTTACTGAAGAGTGTGATGGAAGAAAGGTTGGAGAGGTTTGTGGTGCCTGGTGAGCCAGGTCAGAGCGGGTGAACAGTGCCGAGTAAACTGAGGTGTCAGTAGTGGGGGTTTTTTTATGGGTTTTCTTTTGAGGAGAATATCTAGAGAAATATCTGGGACCAAATTTGACATCATTGATGGTTTTAGGCAGGGGGAAGTCAGAGGCAGATTCTAATCAAGGATCGAAGTGGGTGAGGCTGTGGGGAGGCAAGGGGATCAGAACCACAGTTCGCATGAGAGATGATGCTGCCTGAGCTGGGGAGGAAGGCGGGGGTGTTGGGGATAGAATTGGATGCCTCGTATGTGATTGAGGAGGTAGGCTTGGTAACTGGTTGGATTTGGGGCACATTATAGGAAGGAAGCATTTCTGAAGCAGGCAGATCCCGGGATCACCTCACTAGCCTTCTTGGGGCCAAGGTGACTCAGGCCTAGATCCATCAATTGACTGCCAGTTGTACTGAATCTGCCAAACACCTCAAACAAAGCAGGGGCAGCCCAGCAGCAAGGCCCAGGGTCAGTGACATGGTCTGTTGGATCCCATAGCAGGGACACAGCCCCCTTAGTCCCTTGGAGGAGAAGGGCGTGTGTTCCTTCAGCTCTCCAGAGCCTTGGATTTGAACTGCAAGGTCTGCAGATTCCTTCTGGCTCTGTTGAGCAATATCCTCAATGTGGCCTTGCCCGGGCTGTGCTGCATGATTGTTCTTAATTAACCTGCTTACTGTCTCTCATCTCAAGTCTTTGCTGAACACCACATTGTTCAGTCATTAAAATAATTTTTTAAAAAAGAACAGAACAAAAAACAACAACAACAAAAAAGAACAAAGCAAAAAAACGCTGTTAGTTTTCTTTTTTTCACTGTAAATCCATCTAGAACTTCTTCTAGCACTTCCCCCCACATGATAGTTTCTGCTTCACCCCCAACCCAAGTAACTTGAGAGGGAAGCCCGGGACTCTCCTACAAAAGAGGGAGCCAAGACAGAGGTTCACGTGGTAAATTAGTAATAATAGTGACCACCTTTAATGCAGGCCACTGAGTGCCAGGCACTGAGCTGAGCGTTTTGCATCTGTTATGTGAGAAGAGTCAAGGCCCCAGGCAAGGCAGAGAGTACAGACAAGGAAATGGTTTCAGAGAAGCAGGGTGAATGTCCTGGCTCGGCCAGAGCACATGGGCTTTGGAGCTGGCAGACCTGTTTTTGAATCTTAGCCTTCCTCCTCATGGCTGTGTCCTTGGGCAAGTTCCTGAACCTCTTCTGGCCTCCATTTGCTCATCTGCAAAATGCGGGCAAGTGTGGAGTTGTTGTGAGGATGCAATGAGAAAAGGTGTGGGAAGAAGTTAGGGAGGTGCCTGACTTAGAGAAAGGCTCAGGAAAGGCTGGCTGCAGCTGGTTTAAGGGCAGGAGGTCTGTCTCACTCCAGCATCTGCCCTCTTAACCTGTTATTGGGGTTATCAGGCCCCTGACTACCTCTCCATGGCAGGGCCCTGAACAGTCCTACTTCCTCGTTTGCTTTTTCCAGATCATCAAGTTCTTAAGAACAGTTTATTAAATGCTAGAGCCCTCGTGGGACAGCTGAATTCCCATTTTCAGAGCCGAGCAACCACTTGTGGATCAGGAAGTGAAACCCTGAGTGAGCTCTTTTAACTCGAAGCTCTAGGAAAACAGGAAAAGCCTATGTGTTGAAACTGAGCAAATCCTGCCCTTTTCCCTCAAACCTTAAGTCCCCAGGTTCCATCCCACGCTGCTTGAGGGCTTTGGGTGCGGGTGGCTGAGGAGAGCTTTGCTTCCCTCGGCATGTTTTTAGCCATCTGGCTGAGCAGGACCTGGCAGCAAATTTTTTGTCTCCCTCAGAACCTCTGTAGCTTGCATGGCTCCTCTCCCCTCGATCTGACGTGATCTCCAACCTTCCTTCCTGATAATTCAGAGTTGTTTCTGCCTGCCCACCAGGGCCAGGGCCTGAAGCTGCCTTCAGCGGGCAGCACAGAGTGTCTTCCCTGCCTCCCTCCCATTCTTTTGGAAGTTGGAGACTGGGAATCGCCCCTTGGCAGAGTGGAAATGGATCACTCATGCTGCCTCCTTTTTTAGGGGAGATCTTCGAGCTGAAGGCAGAGCTGAACAGTGACAAGAAGGAGAAGAAGAAGGAGGCGGTGAAGAAAGTGATTGCGTCCATGACCGTGGGCAAAGACGTCAGGTGTGCAGGGGTAGGCTGGCTGGCAGCTGGAGGCAGCTGACAGAGGGAAGCTTTTGAGCTTGGGTCCAGTTCGATCCCTCCTTTAAGATATCCCTAGGGACCCATGTCTCCCCTGGTGTAGCTCCCTTCTCAGATCTTTCCAAATAGAAAGTTTTGTTTGCAGAGGGGTCATGTGCTCAGATGTTGATGGGGTCAGGCAGTAATGCAGCAAGTGAAGTGGGCTGGGTCGAAAAGGCAACAGGCAATGCAGTGGATGTGCTGTGAGCCCTGTCAGGAACTCCAGAGGATGCTGCCTGCTGGGGAAAATGACCCCAGTGGGACCAGGTCTTTTGGTTTTTAAAAAGAAAAGGGAATCTGGATTTTTCATTTTAAATCTCCTTGTTTTAGATTGCCAGATGAGGGAATTCCCTGGCAGTCCAATGGTTAAGATGAAAAAAAAAAAAAAAAAAAAAAATTGCCAGATAATACTAAACAAACAAATAAACACTGTGCAAGTAAAACACACCTGCATGTTGGGCTTGTTAAATTTGTTGTCAGTTTGCATCCCCTGGTGTGCATCTGTTGCCAGAGTACATCACATGTAGAATTGTGGCCACTCCTTTGCTCATGCATCTCCCCAGCCTGGAATGTCCCTTCCCCTTGTCCATTTACACTGCTGCCTCCCTCATCATGCCAGCTGACTACCCTGAACACGCAGCATTTGCTGTGTTCCTGTCGCCTGGCACTAATTGTAGACTGTCCTCTTCTTATGTATACTTGTGCTTACCTGCCCACCACATTGTTGAGTCCCCAAGGACAGGAGCTGGGTTCTGTGACAACTTAACACTTGCACAGTGTTTGAGAGTCAGCAAAACACTTTTAAATGTTTTCCTAGCAATTCCCATACTGTAGGTAAGGATATTTTTCCTGCCAAAGAAACCAGAAACAATGACTGCCCCATGGTCACGTGGTTAATGGAGGAACTGGACTCATGCTCAGCCCTTCTGAAATCCAAACCCAGGGTGCTTTCCCCCATTCCCTCTCCTTTGGGCCCTTTTGGTGCCCAGTCCTGTGCCTTATAGGCCTGGGTGCTGACGTGGAGCAGCTCCCCATCTGGATCCCTCAGCAGGAACCCACAGCTCCGGACTTCTCCATGGATTTCCCTGTCCCATTGCCGTGCTCATAAGGGGCCTCCTGACAGCACACAGTAGAAACAGTTCTGCAGAGAACCCTGCTGAGGACACAGTGGCAAAGGAATCAGGTGTCTGCTGGAAAACTGGGCCTCCTTCCAAGACAGATTCTTCCCAGGACAAAGCTGCTTTCCTTCAACTAGAACACCCCTGTCACAGAGGAGGCACCCCTGTCATCTCAAATGAGCTTGTTTTGCTGATGTGACGGGCCCAAAAGAGCAAGTCAGGCCTCTCAGCTCCCCCCTTTCCTGGTTCGTCATCTTCCAAGGTGATGCATCAGCTTCAGCACTGACTGGACTCTCCTGCCTGTCGGGGCTCAGGAAATTCACTTTGACCTCTTAAGTCTGTGTTACTGGGTCCTCGCCCATAAAATCACGAAAATTGAGAAGGGGGGTGATAGATAATTCCAGAGACAGAAAATTGACCACTAACCATATTTCACATGTCAAGGGGCCTGTGACCCTGGGACTGTGGGGTACCATGTTGGGAAGGGTTCTGCCCAGTATAACAGTGGTCCTGAGCATGGGCTGTGACTCAGACCTGGTGCCTTAGGCAGTTGTTTGATATTTGTGAACCTCAGTATTGTCTTCCGTAAAGTGGGGATAATCCACTGACTTCTCAGGGCTGTTAAACGAGATCATTATGTAAAGCCCCTAGCACCAAGCCTGGTGTGTAGCACGTGCTCTGTACACATGGGCTGGTTCTTAGTGGGTGCCTTGTAGTGACTGCAGCCCAGCCTACCCCTGCTCTCCTAAGCCCTCTGCAACCAGCAGCCCAATATAAGTGGCCATGTCAAGTATCAGAGAAGGAAAAACAATCGTTTTCATTTCTGTAGCAACTCCTAGATGTCAAGGACTAGATACCTTAAGTATGTTGTCTCTTTCAGTTATCACAAGGGCCCTGTGAAATGGGGTTTTGTTATATCTTTCTTGCAAATGAGGAAACTGAAGCTGGGGATAAAAGAATTTTCCCAACTTGATTCAGCCAGCAAGAGGCAGAGCTGGGTTTGAGCCAGGTCAGATGGGCTCTAGAGCTCATGTTTGAACCCTGTGTAAAGAACAGAGGACTTCTTTGCTTTTAAAATCACCCTTTGGAATTCCATTTCTACCAACAGATGTTCACGTTAATGGAGCTGTTGCCCTGCCTTTTACTAAGAAGTCCTGTTATGTTTTCCTTCCCTCCTTCCCACTCACCCTCCTCCCCAGCCCCCATTAGCTGCCTGAAAAGTCTTCCTCTTCTTTTTTTCACCTTTCCCACATTGACGCTACTTTGACCTGCCAGTGCCCTCTTCCCCGACGTGGTGAACTGTATGCAGACGGACAACCTGGAGCTGAAAAAGCTGGTGTACCTGTACTTGATGAACTATGCCAAGAGTCAGCCCGACATGGCCATCATGGCCGTCAACACCTTTGTGAAGGTAAGTAGAAGCTTGGTGTGGGGCTGGGTGCTCACTGCTCCATCTCCCCTCAGTCTCCAGGGGTGGGGCGCTACAGCCCTGGGTAGAAACACGGAGGATCCTTTCCAGGCCGTCTGACTTCCAGCCTGGGGGCCTCTTCCTCCAGCAGAGGGCTCCCGTTGTCTCCAGAAAATCTGATGCTACAGACCCTGCTAACTCATTCCATGTGAGGTCGCCCCAGGCCTTTCGATCCCCGTGTGCCCTGGGGTGAGCCATGGCCCTGTGTCATTTGCCAGCTGAGGATGCAGCATGTGTTTGAGGGCTTCCGTATTGCCCTTCTAGACTTCACTCCTTTCTGCATGTTCTGTCCTCCAGATTGAGGAGAAACAGGGACTTGCGTTGTCAGCTCTATGCACCTTTAAAACCTTAGCTCCCCAGCCCTGTCGATGCTTAGATGTGGGCAAATGAGGGTTCTGTGGCCCAGTGGGAAGATTGAGGGTTGTGGTGCTGGGTGGACGCGGCTTGAATTGTGGCTCTGCTCTGTGACCGGGTGAGCTCCTGACCTTCCTGAGGGCCTTAGCTCCCTCACCTGTGAAATGGGAACAGTATTGTGTGTCTGCTGTGAGGATCAGAGGGAACAGTACAAAGCCTGGTATCTGACAGATGCTACGTGCTAAACACACGGCACTTACTTTCGGTGCTGTTGGCCGCAGTCGGTGGGAGATCCCACAGCAGCTGTCTAATGTTGCTCAGCTCGCCCCTGCCCTCGGCCAATGGCTGGTTTCCCTCAGGACTGTGAGGACCCCAACCCCCTGATCCGGGCCCTGGCTGTGCGGACCATGGGCTGCATCCGCGTTGACAAGATCACAGAGTACCTATGCGAGCCACTCCGGAAGTGCCTGAAGGACGAGGACCCATATGTGCGCAAGACGGCGGCTGTGTGCGTGGCCAAGCTCCACGACATCAATGCCCAGCTGGTAGAGGACCAGGGCTTCCTGGATACCCTTAAAGACCTCATCTCTGACTCTAACCCCATGGTAAGTCTCTGCCACCCACCCTGCCACCTCCACCACCTCCAGGGTTGCTTGGGAAGACCTCTGCTTGACCCTCCACCAGGCAGCCCCAGTTCTTGGAAGTCAGAGCCCTGCTGGGTGGGCTAGCTGTTTTCCTACCCGCAGTGGTTTGGGCGCCATCTTTGGAGTGAGCTAGACCTGAATTCCCTTCTCTGCACAGCCCTCTCTAAGGAGCTGTGTGATCTCAGGCATCCTACCTAACCTTCCAGAGTCCTCTTTTCTTCATTAGTAAGATGGATCTAATTCTGCATGACTGCCGGGGGTGTTGGGAGGCTTAAGCCGTTAAGGTAATGTGCCTGGCATAGCCTGGCACAGCCTGGCACACAGTGGGTGTGCACCCAAGACTAGTACCCTCCTTCCCCTTCCAGTCACTGTCATTGTCACCGTCCTCTCACCAAGACTGTCAGAGAGCTCTGAATGTGAGGTACTTCTCCCTTTCCTCACTTCTTTACAGGGTTGTAGAGAATCACCCTTGAAGTAGTGTAGCCTGGAGGACAGGGCACCAGAAAGCAGCTGGGAGGGGAGCTGGTCTCCTCACGGCTGGTGATGGCAGCAGTTTGGAGAACAGTTCGGTAGGGCCATGTTTAAAATGAAGTATACAACCCACCCGGCCCAGACGTCTCATTCTGTGTCCCTCTGAAACACTGATCACACGCGGGTGCCAAGTGGCCAGTACGACGATGGCCGTGGGAGCATTGCTTGATTACGGGAAAGTTGAAAACCACGCAGAAAACACATAAAAACAGCTGCTCTGGTGGAAATGGGTTGCAGCCCCAGAGATTCACCTGGCAACCCCTCTGTGCTCCAGCCCCTGAGGGGCTCTGCAGGAGGAACCTTCTAGCTCTGAGAAGCACAGTTGTCAGCTCCCACAGTGAGCTGCTGTAGCTGGTAGAGCGGGACTGCATGTTAGGTAACAGGGAGCACTATCTGTTGCAGGAACCTGGAGCTAGATCTTTCTTGTTTTGTGTTTTTCTTTATTGTCAGGTGCACTGACTTTAGTTTCAGCTTACAGAGGAGTCAGTAGGGTGCGTGCTTGGAGTGGGTCTTGGTGCTCCAGACCCTGCCCTTCAGGTCATATTCCTTTCAGGATGTTTGAGCTCTGACTGGCCAACATCATTAGCCTCACTACCTCCCTGTCCTGAGAGCAGCATCCCAGCCTCTGTCACTTCTACCCTCTCAACCAGGTGGTGGCAAACGCAGTGGCTGCCCTCTCGGAGATCGCCGAATCTCACCCCAGCAGCAACCTGCTTGATCTGAACCCGCAGTCCATTAACAAGCTGCTGACAGCCCTGAACGAGTGCACCGAGTGGGGCCAGATCTTCATCCTGGACTGCCTGGCCAACTACACACCCAAGGACGACCGGGAGGCCCAGAGGTAGGAGGCTGCCCTTGCTTGCCAGCCTTGCCAAGCCCTGGGGTGGGAGGCTCCAACCATGAGCTGGCCGCAGGCCTCCGGGGGGCTTCTTTCCAGGCCTTGCCCCACAGACCATCCTCAGACACAGAGCAAGCAGGTTGACAGTGGTGTTGCTTCAGGCAGTCAGCTCACTGCTCACTGAAGGCACAGAACAGAAGCCAGGGCCTGACCTGGGAGCTGACAGAGAGGTCTTGGTCACTGCGGGCTGAGGAAAGAGGTGGACAGCAGCATGAGAGCCACCACTCGTTGAATTCTTACTGGGTGCCTGGGGCTCTGCTGGGTGCTTCCTACGCGTTAGATAATCTTTAAAGAAACTGTGAAGGCAGCCCCATCACTGTCCCCGTTTTACAGGTAGGGAAACTCTGACTTAGGGAGGTGGAAGAAATCACCTAGGTCACCCAGCTGGGTCTCCCCTGACTCTTGGTCCTAACCAACATGGTATCCTGCCCCTTTTTTTTTGTTTTTGTTTCTTGCGGTACACGGGCCTCTCACTGTTGTGGCCTACTCCCGTTGCGGAGCACAGGCTCCGGACGCGCAGGCTCAGCAGCCGTGGCTCACGGGCCCTGCCGCTCCGCGGCACACGGGATCCTCCCAGACCGGGGCATGAACCCATGTCCCCTGCATCGGCAGGCAGACTCTCAACCGCTGCGCCACCAGGGAAGCCCTCCTGCCCCTTTTGAATGCCCTCACAACAGAAGGGCGTGAGTTGACATTCATCCAGTGTTTACTGACTGCCAGGCACTGTGCTCAGTGCTGTACATGCAATGTCTCATTTAAGCCACCAGCAACCGTGTGAAGTTGGCATCATCATCTCCATTTTTTTAGATGAGGAAACTTGAGGCTCAGAGTGGTTTTAAGCTGCTTGGGATCATTTAGCAGGAAACAGAACCAGGAGCTAGGTCTTCCTCCTACAGAAGACAAGCTATCTTGATAACTAAAAACAGGGTGTTTCCCCTTGCTTGTCTCTCCTATTTGTCCCCCTTGGAATGGACTGCAGCATCTGTGAGCGGGTCACCCCCAGGCTCTCCCACGCCAACTCTGCTGTAGTGTTGTCTGCTGTGAAGGTGCTGATGAAGTTCATGGAGATGTTGTCCAAGGACCTGGACTACTATGGCACGCTGCTCAAGAAGCTGGCCCCGCCCCTGGTCACACTGCTGTCGGCCGAACCGGAGCTGCAGTACGTGGCCCTGCGAAACATCAACCTCATCGTGCAGAAAAGGTACTGGGACCACCACATATGGGTAGTGTGTGCCCTGGTGGGGGGGTCTCCTGCTGGGAACAGGGGCTCTGAAGGGAAAGTGACCTGTCACCGTGCAGGATGTCTCAACAGCTTAACCCAGGGGTTCTGAGCCATCGGCATCTTTGTCCCACAGGGGACATTTGACAATGTCTGGAGACATTTTTGGTTGTCACAGTGGGGGCTGCTACTGTCATCTAGTGGGTGGAAGCCAGGGATGCTGCTCAACATCCTACAGTACACAGGACAGCTCTGCCCCCACATAGAACTATCCATGCCAAAAAGTCTGTAGTGCTGACGTTGGGAAACCTCGGCTTAGCCTAACCAGGTAGCATGCCAGATAAAAGCTAGCGTGCACTTCTTAACCTTGGAGAGTGGATGGTCCACAGTCCACACAGCCTTCCTGAAACAGGCTGTAAGATCGTGTATGTGTGCGCACACTCATTTTTCCTGGGTAAGAGTCCATAGCTCTAGAGGCTGGAGGACTCCAAGATGAGGCACCATGGATTTTGCATTAGCCTCAGGGCCACTCAGAATGCTGAGCAGCCAGTTTCAGTCCACCCAGTAGGAATGACCACAGTAGTGAGCCACTGCTTAAGGGAAGGTACCTGACACCGGGGTGGGTTGGGCTAAGAAACAAGGACCAATCCAGTAAGGGTGCCGGGCAGCTCCGTGGAGTGGGGCCAGACTCTGCAGTTCTACTTCCAGCCTCTTTGGTCAAATGGCTGGATCAGCAACTAACTCAAAAGCAGAACAAGGGCCTCTTGTGGACAGGGAGCATGTGTGGAAGACCACACATGCTCCCTGTCTTTATAGCTTCAGTCTGGTTCTTAGTACACACATGGGGGCCCAGAAAAATCAGTGGAATTCAGACATTTGCGAAGGTTTGGGAGGTAAATTGGGGCAAGCTTTCTGAGTGCCTGAACAAAGGGATGAGACTAGGGATTCACAGTTGCAGTGTGGGGTTTAGTGAGGTGTCGTGACCTGTGGATCCCAATCAGCAGGAGGGGCTCCCTGTGCTATATTTAACAAGGCAAACCTCCTAAGAAGTTGACCCTGTTGCTGAGGCACTACCAGGCCCAGACCCAACATGCTGTTGGGTAGCTTGTGCCGAGTCCTGATGGCAGAAATCACAACTTCTGCCGCCCAGCTCAGGATCCTGCCTCGCTTTGCCAGGACCTCCCCGCAGCCTGCTCAGCAGCACTGAGGACCACCCTGGGCAGGGTCCCTCCTTTCTCTTTGCTGGATCTTCTCGCCTCTTCACCATCTGTCCTCATTCCTTTTTGTTCCTGCTCTCTTTTCTGGGAAGGGTGCGGGAGTAGGAGTCAGGTAGGGGAGGTGACTCTCATCTTGCTCCCACCCTTATTAGCACTAGATGTGTGACCTAGGGCAGGCCCCTCCCCCCTCAGGTTTCCTCAGCTAAGAAAAATGAGGTGGGTGGTGCTGGTGAGGAAGGAGCAATGACACTGGTGACAGTTCCTGCCTAGCAAGTGCCTTCTCTGAGGCAGATATGGACCATGCTAGATGCTTTGCATCTACCTCTCACAACAGCCCTGTTATGTAGGTCTCTGTGCTGGGGTTCCCAGGACCACCCCCCCACCCCCCACACACACACACACACACTTAGAGATTCACTAGAAGGACTCACAGGAGACAGCATATCATTGTTTTCATAGCTGAGGTTTATCATCGACCTTGTAGGGCTGCACAGCTGGATCATGAGGGAGAAAGACAGGTGGAGTCTGGAGGAATCCTCGTGCAGGCTTCCCATGGCGGGTCACACAGAGCATGTTCCTCCCCCAGCGACAGTGCAGCAGCATGTGTGTAATGTTTCTGCCCAGGGATGCCTGTTTGAGACTTAGCACCCTGGGTTTTTTTTTGGGGGGAAGGGGTCATAAAGGCACCCTCTGCCTGACACCTACCAAAATTCCAGGCTCCTAGAAGGAAAGCAGGTGTTCAGCAAAAACCATGTTGTTTATACAAACAGTCAAGGCACAGTTAACCACCTTCATCATTTAGGGAATGGTGAGAGCACTCCCAAAAGCTGAATTCCCAGATGCCAGGCCTTTCTAAGACTGGCAACTCGGGCCTGCAAAGGTAATGCTTCTGACACAGAACGCGTCCTATTTCGTGAGTGAGGAAACGGGCCTGAGGTCAGCAGCTAGGATTGGAACTGAGGCCTGACTCCCAAGCCTGTTGCCTGATGCCTGTGGCCTCTTGAATGTGAACTGTTTCTTGCTCATATTCCCTCTTCCCTTCCTGGAATGTGGTTGGACACACAGGGGCCGGTCAGAGCCTTGGTTGGCAGGTCCTGTGCCCAGGAGCGTGCAGCCATGGGGGCGACTACTTTCATGGATGTCAGTTTCCATGTCCGACCCCAGAAATGTCCTAGCAAACGTGGAAGGGTTTTCTCACAGGGCCTGTGACTTGCTCTTTGCTCTTCGGGCAACTTGCCCACCACCAGGCCTGAGATCCTGAAGCACGAGATGAAGGTGTTCTTTGTGAAGTACAATGACCCCATCTACGTGAAGCTGGAGAAGCTGGACATCATGATCCGCCTGGCCTCCCAGGCCAACATCGCCCAGGTCAGCAGAGGGTGGTGCCCAGCGCACCGGGCTCTGTGAGCAAGCTCTCCACAAATGTTAACTGATATTTTTGTGATTAAAGAGTTTGTTCTCTCTGTTATTACTTCACATCCATTGAAGTGGTAGTTAGGTGGATATGTTAGCTAGATCAACCAAACTAAGGATTGTCCATCCCTGCCAACTAGTCCTTCCTGTTTTCCTCTTGGGGCACCTGACAGCTCTCTTCCTCCCTTGGAACTTCCACTTCGAACAGGAGGCAGAATCCCACCCTTCTAGGGGTGTGTGCATACCCACAGCCCAGGGGTGTTCCAGGAGGTTGCCCTGCCAGATTCCCCCAACTGCATCTTTGGGCCACAGGTGTTGGCGGAGTTGAAAGAGTACGCGACAGAGGTGGATGTGGACTTTGTACGGAAGGCTGTGCGAGCCATTGGCCGTTGCGCCATCAAGGTGGAGGTGAGGCTCTGAGACTCGGTCCTTGGCGGGGGGAAGGAGGAAAGGAAAGGAAGCTGAAACCAGGAAACCAGTCTGATTCCAGCAGAATCTGCCAGCTGCTCATGGTCCAGGAAGGCCTGAGGGTCACAACTGGAGCCCCCAAGGTACCCACGGTACAGATTTGGTTGGGCTCCTTCTCATCTGTAATCTCCCTTGGGCCTCTGAGTTGCTGCAGGTGAAATTAGCCCGTCATCGTCAGGGGTCTGCAGCAGCATTAGCTAAGACAGTGTGGCAGCCCAAGCTGGTGGTGGCCCTGGTAGACTTAGCTCTCACTTTGTGGAGCTTTGGGGCAGGGGCTCTGCCTATTGGACGTTTTGGCAGATACCATGATTCAGCTGTCCATGTGCCCTTATCTTCAAATTCCCAAGGGTCATTCAGACCCCTGTGTCCTGGCACTTCGTCCCTCCCATTCTTTGCCTCTGGAGAGGTTCCTTGATTACTGATCTGACTCTCCTTAAATGGGTCTCCTGGAGGCTAGGGGATCTGGGACAGCTGGTCACTTCAGCCCAGCCCCTTGAGACATTTTCCATTTGGCACCCGTGATGGCAGTCTGAGAAATCTCTCCCATAGAGCCTAGTGCAGCGTGTTGGAGTAGAGGGGTGTGGGGAGGGCTGGTCCAAGCAGAGACCTCCTAAATGCTTCTGGTCACGGGAGCCCATTTTGTGGAACAAGTAGAAGTGAAACCCTGCTCTCAGGGCTTGGCATAGAAGAGCTCCAAAGACCCTCCCTGCTCTCAGAAGCTCTACTGGCCTTCTCCTCAGTCTAATTCTATCTCCCTGTGTCCCTGCCATCCCAGGACCATCATTTTGTACTCATTCTCCCCTGTTACCTGCAGAGAGGGTTCTCCTGTTTTCCTGCTGTGAAAAGGAAGGTGGGCAAGGTGTGACTGAGCCCTTGACCAAGGCATGTTGGTCAGAGGTTCTGCTGGAAGTGGGTGCAAGGCCTTGCCCACACTCTCCTCTTCCCACACAGCAATCTGCCGAGCGCTGCGTGAGCACGCTGCTCGATCTCATCCAGACCAAGGTCAACTACGTGGTCCAGGAAGCCATCGTGGTCATCAAGGACATCTTCCGCAAGTACCCCAACAAGTATGTGGCTGCCCCCCCGCCCCATGAGGGTGTTGTGGCTCTGCCGGGGACGGACTGGTGGGGAGGAAAAGCAAGGAGCCTCTCCCTCTTCCTTATTTTTCTGCCGTAAACAGCATTCTCAAAAGAAACCCTTTATTTTTTTCTTATTTCTCCTGAGCCGCCCCTGCTCTGCTCCCCAGGCCCAAATAAGAACTGAAATGTAAAGGATAAAACTCAAATCCTGTTACTTGCCAGCCTCTCGGGCTCTTGTGGGACAGCTGCCCGTCTCTGTTGGTCCCTCCCGGGCCTCCCCTGGGTGGCCCGGGCTCCCTCAGTGCTCACGTGCCGGCTGTGCCCTGGTCTCCAGGTATGAGAGCGTGATCGCCACGCTGTGCGAGAACCTGGATTCCCTGGACGAGCCTGAGGCCCGGGCCGCCATGATCTGGATAGTGGGCGAGTACGCCGAGCGGATAGACAACGCGGATGAGCTGCTCGAGAGCTTCCTAGAGGGCTTCCATGACGAGAGCACCCAGGTGAGATGTTGGGTGGCCGACTTGGGCATGGCCAGCAGCTCAGCACCTGCGGTCCCTCCTGCCCTGAAACCCTCCTCTCAGCCAGGAGGCCTCAGGGCCCTACCCTTCCTAAAACTGCACTGACGGTGCGGACAGACACAGGAGTGCCGTATGGGTGACAGGTGTGGCCCCTTGCCTCCCACACTGCGGTACCTAAAGGGGACATGTGAGGACACTCTGTGGTGGTGGATATTAAAGACTGCAAAAGTTTCTGGTTTTGTTTTAATTTTGTATTTATGTTTGGATAGGTAGTACATTGACTTAGTTCAAAATTGAAAAGACACAAAAGGATATATAGTGAAAATTCTGTTTCCTACCACTTTCCTGGTCACAAGTTCTCCTGGAGAACACCATGTTATTTATTGGTTTCTGGTGGGTACTTCCAGAGAGAGAGTTTAGGAACACACTAGCCAGTTCCTCTACAGAGACATGAATAGTCAATTTTCATCGTTTGTGGCACTTATATTACATAAAGTCAAACACTGATTTAGTAAGTGCTAAACCATTGCTTCCAGGAGAAATATAGAGTTGGGTTCCTACAAACCCCAGTCACAGCATTTTTATCAGCTGGTCAAGGTAAACCTTGTTTTATGTGTGTCTCTGTTTAGAGACACCTTATTTATTAATATATTACTGTTGATTCATTAGCATTGAACTCGTGGCCAGCAGTACTGTAACTCACGCCTGAACAAAGCTCGTCTAACACATGTATTTTCTCTAAAAGGCACATCACAGCCTTCTTGCGCTTAGGAATACCAGATAGCGCTTTAGCACTACACTGGGGGTGGGGTGGGGGCATTTTAAACAGCAAAATCACCAACAAAAAGCACCAAAATGTGAAAGACATGGCACTAAGTAGACTGTGAAGAAGTCACTTGTTTACAATATGAGAGTTGAGACAGACGGCAGGGCACCGCCTCACTCGACCTCAGCTGGGAATGTGTACTTCAGGCAACTCAAATTTTTCACTGCTGTGCATGTCTGTGAATGACCGTGAAAACGCCACAAGCACTGATTTCAGGGTCACCAGTAAATTTTAGCAGGCAGACAAATTTGCAGATGTGTCCTCTGTGAATAATGAGGATCAACTATATATATATATATCCTTCTCACTTTTTAAAAAAATTTCTTTATTTATTTTTGGCTGTGTTGGGTCTTCACTGCTGTGCACGGGCTTTCTCTAGTTGTGGCGAGCAGGGGCTACTATTCGTTGCAGCGCGCAGGCTTCTCATTGCAGTGGCTTCTCTTGTTGCAGAGCACGGGCTCTAGGCACACGGCTTCAGTAGTTGTGCTACACAGGCTCAGTAGTTGTGGCTTGCGGGCTCTAGAGCGCAGGCTCAGTAGTTGTGGCACACGGGCTTAGTTGCTCTGTGGCATGTGGGATCTTCCCAGACCAGGGCTCGAACCCGTGTCCCCTGCATTGGCAGGCGGATTCTTAACCACTGCGCCACCAGGAAAGTCCCCTCACTTATTTTTAAATACTGATAGTAAACTATACAAATTGAAACTGATCAGTACCTTTCATTTTTCCCTTAAAAATACATTGGAAGGCCATGCCATTATTAATTTGTGCCATTATTAATTTACAGTTTCAGAGGAGTCCTTCATGCAGAAGGACGATGTTTGTTTAACCAGCCTCCCCTGACGGATATTTAGGTGTCCAACCTTCTGCTCTTTTAAACAGTACTGCTGTGAATAACCTGTGGAAAGCACACCTGCATGTGCAGCTGGAGGGTGAATTCTTAGAAGCACGATGCTAGGTAGAAGGACCCGTGCATCGCAGGTTCAGGTTGCTGTAGCAGATTTCCCTTGGTGTGGAGATTGTTCTGGTTTACACTCCTGTCTCAGAGGTGGGAGAGTCCTCTCCTTACCTCCTTTGCCAGCCGAGCGCATGCTCAGACTTTATTTTTGCCTATCTGATTGATAACGAATGGTACCTTGGTATAGTTTTGTTTGCATTTCTGTTTTGAGTGGGGTTGAACATCTGTACATTTGTATTCCCTCTTATGTGAACTGTGCTCATGCATGTGGGGCCTTTAAAATGTCTGTGAGCACAGAAATCTTAGCTGCCCAGCTGGCGCAGTGGAACCCAGTGGATCAGACTTTGGACCTTGAATCGAAGATACCAGAGTCCAAACCCCTCTTCTGCCCCTTCCTGGCTTGCTGCCTTTATGCTAACCCTTTACCTGTCTGAGCCTCAGTTTCCTCATTTACAAAATGAGAATCATAATACTTTCCCTCATCCTGTGCTGTGAAAGTTAAATGGGATGCTTTGTGTAATGTCCCTAACACGTGCGCAGCCCCTAAATTAGAAGCACTCATTAATGGTGGTGTCAGTGTTGGTCGGAATTGGTTTAAAAGCACACTTGTCCAGGCAGAAAAGGGGACCTATAGGTTCCTGTAGCTGAGTCCAAGGAGCGTTCTCTCTTCTGCACCCCTGGGTGAAGGTGCGTGGGTGGTGGCAGTGGGGCTGTCTCTGCCTTCCTTGGGTGGCATTGCCCTTGGGCAGGCTCCCCACCAGTGAAGCTTGCGAGGTGTCAGTGCTTCCAGGCTATGTCCTTCTCACTTAGCAACCCCGTAACTGCCTTCCCCTCAGTGGTTCCAGCAACAGTTCAGGCCTGTTTGCATTACCCTGAGCCAGTCCCTGTCTCTGTGGATTGAGAGGGCCAGAGAGAAGGACAGTTCTCTGAGGGAAAGCCAGCGTTTCAAAGCCAGAAGATCGAATGGATGCTGGGTGGGAAAAACAACAGGTGTCTGTCACAAAATAATAATAGTAATTCTCACTGACTCCCACTGCCACCTGCCACATCCAGCTGGCAGCCTGCCCCAGGGCTGCCTCCACTTCCACCGCACCAGCCTCCCTCCCTTGTCAGAGAAGCAAAGCCCAGTCTGGGCTGGTTTCTGCTCCTGTAGTCAGGTCCTGCTGGGATGACTGCAGAGGATGCCCTGTGGGGGTGTTTCTGCCTGTGGCTCCTCCCCCATTGTAGGGTCTGGAGCGTTCAACCCACCAAGCCCATTTCCTTATCTCTAGCACAGGGTTCCTGCAAAGCTTATTGGATGTTGTATGTAAACTGTCCGCTCCAGCGCTCAGCAAACAGTAGTTGGGTGGTGGTGGTGTTTTAATTAGGTGGCCTGTTTCCTTTGCCTCCTGGGTTCACAGCACAGTTCAGAGCTTTTATAAGAATACTTAATGCTTTGCAGTTTGGGAACTTATTTATTTATTTTTGGCTGCATTGGGTCTTCATTGCTGCGCGGGCTTTCTCTAAGTTGCGGCGAGCAGGGGCTTCTTATTATGGTGGCTTCTCTTGTTGCAGACCGCGGGCTCAGTAGTTGTGGCGCACGGGCTTAGTTGCTCTGCGGCATGTGGGATCTTCCCGGATCAGGGCTCAAACCTGTGTCCCCTGCATTGGCAGGCACATTCTTAACCACTGCGTCACCAGGTAAGTCCTAGGAACTTACTTTAGATTGTCTCTTTGTGCCCCCTCATCCTGGCTCCTAAGCCTCTCCAGCCGTGGACAGGGAGCGCTGCATCTGGCCTGTCTGAGGGCAGGGGCAGCGGCATCTTGGCAGGGGGACTGCCTGAACCTGCAGGCTAACGGGAGCCTCAGTGTGTGTGTGGGGAGATGAGGTAGGGAGCTGAGGCGGCCCTGTTCCCAGGCGGCACTGCAGACCCGACAGTGATGAATGAGCGCTGGCAGCCAGCTGCCCGGGATTGGGGAGAACTTGGTAAAGAGTCCCTGTGTGGCAGTTGTGGTGACGTTGACGATGATGACAGCTGTTGTGCATTGAGCAGAGGACACAGTTCTTTCCGTTTGTTGTCTCATTGACTCTTCCCATCAACTCTGTGAGGTGTTGCCTCCATTTTATAGATGAGGAAACAGACTCAGAAGTTAAATGGCTCGTCCAGGGTCACCAGCTGGGAAGTGGTAGAATCAGAGTTCAAATGAGGTGTGATCTAACTCTGGCTCCAAGTAAGCTGCCATAGATTGGTCTTCAGAGCTCACAAGAACCCCCTGAGGTAGGCCACACATCTCCCTCAACGACTGAGGGTAAGTGGCTTTCTCTAGGCTACCCAGCCAGCGACTCGAGCCAGGTCTGGAAGCCAGTCCCCGAGCCGCCTCCTGCCTTGGACACAGCTAGCCTGCTCCTCTGCCATTGGCCCATGTGTCACCAAATTGCAGGGACTCTGGATGCTTAGTCCCAGAAACAGACTGCATCCCCTCAATCCTGCATACCAGGGCAGCTAAGCCATTTGTTTTTGTAAGTGCCCTCCTACCGGACAGGCCCAGGAGGTGCAGCCAGCCCCGTTGCCACCCTTCTGCCGCAGGCCTGTCCCTAGCACAGTCTGGGGAGCCTCAGGCTGTCCTCTTGTCGCAGGACTGACAAAATGCGATGGGGCTAAGGAAGGTCTATGCACAGAATTGTTCTTTCAGAGGTATGTTTTTAGTCAGCAGGTTTTTCTTAAGTGCCCGTTGCACACCAGGCACTAGAATGAACAATAGCCAGGGATGCAGCAGTGACAGACACGATCCCTGACCTCAAGGGGATCTCTCCATAGGGTGGCCCAGTGGCTGGAAAGCATCTCCAGTACTGTGGGGTGGTGCCAGTGAGGGGGACAGGAGGCTACAGAAGTGGGGAGGGGGCACAGGACGTACGTTCAGGTGAAGACAGTGGCAGGTGAGAGGTGGGGCTGGTGGGGGCGGGGCAGGAATGGTTCCCGCCCTCTGGTGGAAGCACAGTTCCTCACAACAGGCTGACTGTGTGGGCCCTGCTGCCCCAGTCTGCTGGGCATCCCTGGCACCTGTTCCACTTGTTGGCAGATGGTCTTTAATAAGCATACCAGGCACATGTGTTGCCTCCGTAAGCTGCGAGCTCCTGAAGGCTGTGAGGCCTGGAGCCCTGATGGGTTTCTGGGACCCTAGCACTGGGCAGCAGCCCCCACCCGCCTGGGGTTGCCAGATAGCACCGTGGCCAGCTCCTTCCTGAGCGGTCGGGCGAAGGTCCAGGCTTCTCAGCACTACCTCTCCCCTGCTGGACTTGGCCTGTTTGTGTGGCCAACCCCAAACCCCGGAAAGTTGTTCTCAGCCTTTGAACATCGTTTTACCTCTCTGAGGTCCTCACCTGGTTTCCTACTGTCCCCACAAGAAGCTTACACACCTTCCTCGCCTCCTCTCTGTCTTCCTGCAGGTCCAGCTGCAGCTGCTGACAGCCATCGTGAAACTCTTTCTGAAGAAGCCGACAGAGACTCAGGAGCTGGTGCAGCAGGTCCTCAGCTTGGCCACTCAGGTGGGTGCGCAGCCTCCCTGCTGTGCCCAGCACAGCCCTTGTTCCACGGAGGGAGCTTCAGTCCAAGGAGCCAGACCTGGGTGGTCTTGCCCCTAAAACTGGCACCACTGGGATTTGGTCCAGAGCATTCTAGGATCCCTGCTCAGGGAGCTCAGTCACAATTAAATAGAGGTGGGGCAGGGGCAGGTGGTGACTTTGAGCCAGACCATACATGAGAGAGGAGAGGGAAGTCCCTGAGAACTGGGAGGGCAGACGGTGGAGGAGGCAGGGAACGGAGGCAGGAGTGGGCTGGGGGGAAACCGGGGGGCTGGGCCACATCTATTCAGGCGGTTTACGGGTGTGCTCCCGCCAGCGCTCAGGTTGCCATCATCAGTCGCCCTGTGATCCCACCCATGTTATGGGACTACGGATGGGGCTCCCCCTTCCCCTCACCTGGTTGCTCCAAGTTTCACTGTCTTCTCATCACCTCCCAGGACTCAGACAACCCGGACCTGCGAGACCGCGGCTACATCTACTGGCGCCTGCTCTCCACGGACCCCGTGGCTGCCAAGGAGGTGGTGCTGGCGGAGAAGCCGCTCATCTCGGAGGAGACAGACCTCATCGAGCCCACGCTGCTGGACGAGCTCATCTGCTACATCGGCACGCTGGCCTCCGTCTACCACAAGCCGCCCAGTGCCTTCGTGGAGGGGGGCCGGGGCGTCGTGCACAAGAGCCTGCCGCCCCGCACCGCCTCGTGAGTACCAGGGGCCACTCGCTGGCCTGAGCCTCCCCATCTGCTTCCTCGGTTCAGTAGCACAAGCACTCGGGCCTGAGTCTGAGCAAAATTATGATTCTAGCAACTTTTTAGTGAATGCTTACTACATACCAGGTATTGACTCGGTGACAACAGCTCTGAGAGATGTCCCCTCTTAAGAGATGGGGACAAGAGGCATAGAGAGCTTGAGTGCCTGGTGCAGCATCCCAGGCAGCAGAGCTGGGCTCAGACTCGATTCTGCCTGACTCCAGAGCCCCGTTCCTCTCGCCTTCCTGCTCTGCGGCTCCCAGGGTTGTTGGCCTGGTTGTCCAGTCCTCTGGGGACCAGCACCCGCTCTTCTCTTTAGAGTGGGCTGAGTGAAGGGAATACAGATGGCCCTCCCTTCCCTCAGCCCATGAAGCTGGATGTCTCGGAGAGCCAACATGATGGATCAGGCGTCGGAAGGGGGAGGAAGGGGGGATATAGACAGGCTTCTGGGGTAGTGAAGAGACCCAGGTGCCTCTCCTGAGGGTGGAGACTGGGGGCTCTGACCTCCCTGAGATAGCCTGACCCCCTACCCTGCTGAGCCTCTTTCCCTGTCCTGACAGGAGTGAGAGCACAGAGAGCCCGGAGACGGCCCCTGCCGGAGCGCCCCCTGGCGAGCAGCTGGATGTCATCCCCACCCAGGGCGACCTGCTGGGCGACCTCCTCAACCTGGACCTCGGCCCTCCGGTGAGTGGCCCACCCCTGGCCACCTCCTCGGTGCAGATGGGAGCTGTGGACCTTCTTGGCAGCGGCCTCGACAGCCTGGTATGTCCTAGGGCCCCCTCTGGATGAGGTTGATAGTGATCTTTGGAGAACCGATCGTTGAACACCCTCTCTGCCAGACGCCAACCAAGGGCTTCAGGCACATTTGCCTGCGAAGGTGATCATGTAGCTCCTTACACATCGGTGAGAGACTGAGGCTTAAAGAGGTCGGGTGACCTTCCTTCCAAAGAGAACACAGCTGCTAAGTGGCAGACACAGGATTTAGCCCCTTGCCGGGCTGCTGAACCCCAAGAGACCTGGAGCAGTGTAGGGCCTGTCCTAGCCCCTTCCCCTGAGTCTGGCACCTCGGCCCTGTAAGGCTGGAGGAGCCATACCTGCATCCACTTACCCCACATGCTGCACTGGTTGGGGGTAGCAGCCCAGCAGGCCTGAGAGAGGCCCATGAGAGGTCAGGGACAGTCCCTCTTCCCCTGTGAAAGGGGGTGGTAAGACTGGCCTGGGTGTTTCCCTTGGATTTCTTCAGGCAGCTGGTAGAGCCAGGTGAAGGGGGCAGTGGGGCCCTTGTCACTTGGCTATGCCTGGCTCAGGTCCCCAAGGCCACAGCATAGGAAAGGGTAGGAAGGACGAGGGTGGTCAGGTGAGGCCAGTGGGTCATGCCCTTCATAGAGACAATGTGGGCCCCTCATAGGCCCGGCACAGCTTCACACCAGGCCCCTTTTGGGTGGAGCAGCAATGACTAATTTTCTCCCTCTTTCCCTCTCTTTCTTATCTCTCTGTGTCTTCTTTCCTGGCTTTTCTCTCTGCATGTGGCTGCCTGTTCTCTTCACCCTGCCTGCTTCTGCTTGGAGATGGGGGATGAGCCTGAAGGGGTATGGTTCAACCCTTGTGCCACCAACCCTGCTGCTCCTAGATCGCCCCACCAGCATCCCAAGGGTCGGATGATGTCAAAGCAGTCCCTCCCTGCTAGCCCTGGCCTCTGTCCAGTGTCCTGGCAGCCTCTGCATTGACTGCCCAGCATCCAGCTGCCCTTGGGCCCCCATGTCCATTAATTCCTCAGCCCATCCTCACTACCCTACAATGAAGTTGCCTTGTCATCCTGAGGCTCGCCGGCCCTCTCAGTCCCCACAACCCCTCTCTGACATCCTGGGGTGTGTGCTTTCATCTGCTGAGCACAGCCCCCTCACAGTATTGTGTCTCAAGTACCCCTTTATCCATGGGCTGTTAGTTTGTGAGTGTCCCCAGCCCTTTCCCTCAGGGCCTGCGGATCACGGGAGGGCTCGGCCTCTCCTCTCCACCCACCTCACTCTGTCTTGTTTCTGCAACTTAGAGTTGATGTGATGGCAGCCCTGCAATACCCCCTCCTGGCCTGCCCCCGTTTTCTAAAGGGCCAGGTGGCCACACTCATCCTGGGGCCCTGATGTCCTAATTTTATTTATTTATGGCTGTGTTGGGTCTTCGTTTCTGTGATGCCCACCTTTGATCCGTTTCCCTTCCTTTCTAGATCGGGGCCTCCAACTTCGTGTCACCCCCAGCAGCAGCAGTACCAGCCAACCTAGGAGCACCCATGGGCAGTGGCCTGAGTGACCTCTTTGACCTGACCAGTGGTGTGGGCACCTTATCAGGATCATATGTGGCTCCCAAAGCAGTAAGTGCCATGGCTTCTCTTGTGGCAGGACATGTGGCTCCTTAAGTGGCCCACTGTGTGGGATCGGCCCTGGCCAGCCAGGATGGGCTCCTGGAGCAACAGTTGGCCAGCACGATGCTGAGGGCAGCAGGGAGCACAGGGAAGGGATGCTAAGTCAGGCGTGGAGGCCTGGGGAAGGCTTCGCAGAGGGTGGTGTTGCTGGAGCTCAGGCCTTCAGATCAAGTCAGAATTAGCAAGGCAAAAATGGGGAGCGGGCTCCAGGCCCAGAGTTGAGGGAAAGCCCACACCTTCCAGAAAACTGGCAAAAGTCCCATCTAGTTGGGTCAGTGGTTCTCAGTGCTGTCCCACCCAATGCTCCTAATTGATAACAGGGGTTTTATAACGCCCCCTCCTTTCATAATAAATGAGATCTGTGGACTGTACATCCTACCTATACATATAATTTCAAAAATGGTAAGATGTTGTCATCGCATAAAAGAGACTTAAGGGCTTCCCTGGTGGCGCAGTGGTTGAGAGTCCGCCTGCTGATGCAGGGGACACAGGTTCGTGCCCCGGTCCGGAAAGATCCCACATACCGTGGAGCGGCTGGGCCCATGAGCCATGGCCGCTGAGCCTGCCTGTCCGGAGCCTGTGCTCTGCAACGGGAGAGGCCACAACAGTGAGAGGCCCGTGTACAGCAAAAGAAAAAAAAAAGAGAGACTTAAAAGGAAGAGAGTAAAATGATGTATTTCAGTGTTGTGGAGGCTTGGGCATGCCCACCCCAGATCTGATCACATTGTTGGGTGCTGGCAGCAGTGCAGAGTCACAGTGACACCATAGCTATAGAGAGTGTTTGTAGCTCACGTGCCATGAGTGGTGTGGCCAGAGGTGCCATTAGTTTCTGAAATGGTGACTGACTTCCAGTTAAGTTCCAAACAAAACAAGAAACGGGCTTCCCTTGATTTTCACCATCATTAGTTTCCTGGAAATTTCAGGGCATGTTGAAACCATGCAGAAAATACTCAAAGGCTGCAGGACAGTAGCTCATTGTGAAGACCGTTGTCCTCAAGGTAGCATCCCTGACCCCAGCCCACTAAACACAGTGTCCCCCCACACACACACCATTGCCTGCCTGGCGGTGCCTCACAATGCCCACTGGGCCACCCAGGGCAGTACCCCTGCCCCCAGACTCCCGCCTAGACCAGAGCTGAGGAGGGAGGAAGCTGGCAAGGTCGGCTGCACCAGCTTTGAGCCTTTGTTCTTGATCCTGGTGCAGCAGGAGACATTGGAAGGTTTTAAGCAGGGACGAAGCAGATTTGCACTTGATAGCGATCCTCTGGCCACCGTGTGGAGGCCGGACTGGAAAGGCTAGAGCAGAAGCAAGGAGCCGGTGGGGAGACTGGCAGGAGTTGGCTGATGGCTGCCGGACAGCAAGGCACTTGTAGGGGTGGAAAGGAGGCTGGACTGGAGGCTGGCGTGGCAGGACGTGGCAGGACATGGGGCTGGTGGGGAGGGGGATTCCAGCTGGAACAGTGGGCAAGGGGCAGGGTGAGTGAAGGAGAGCTGAGTTCGGGGTGTGAGAACATGTGGGCCTGGCACTAAGGAGAGCACAGTGTGGGCCAGGCTTTTAGCCTCAAGGAAGCTGCCAGAGGGGACAGATGTGGCCTGATCCCTCACAACACTCAGGTCACACATCATGTCTGCCGCTTCGTTCCCAGCCAGAGCCGCTGTCTATTCCAAGGTCCCCTCCCCAAAGCAGGACACAGCAGGGCTTCAGGAGCACAGGGACATCTCCCTCATGACTGGGGAGCTATGAGCCAGCACCTGCCCTGCCCTGCCCACTACACCACAGTGGTGGTGGCCAGAGTCCCCAGCCAGGATTCCTGGCAGGATCTGGGCCTGAGGGGCCCCCAGCAGACGGCAAGTCTAGTGCTAGCAACCACACACTTCCGTGCTGGGTACTGCATGAACATGGCATGGCCACCATCCCACTAAGTCCTCTCAGCAGCCTTATGATGCTGTTATTCCCATTTTTGCAATTGAGAAATCTGAGTGCTTTTTCCTAAGGTCACATAGCTGGTAAGTGACAGAGTCTGGAACTAAATGTAGGGCTGTGGCACCAAAGCCTCTGCCCCCAACCCTTATGCGATCTTTTTGTTTTTCTTTAAAGATTTAATTTCATTTATTTTTGGCTGCATTGGGTCTTCGTTGCTGTGCACAGGCTTTCTCTAGTTGTGGTGAGCGGGGGCTACTCTTCATTGTGGTGTGAGGGCTTCTTTTTGCAGTGGCTTCTCTTGTTGCACAGCACGGGCTCTAGGTGCGCGGGCTTCAGTAGTTGTGGTTTGCGGGCTCTAGAGCCAGGCTCAGTAGTTGTGGTTCACGGGCTTAGTTGCTCCGCAGCATGTGGGATCTTCTCGGACCAGGGCTCGAACCCGTGTCCCCTGCATTGGCAGGCGGATTCTTAACCACTGCGCCACCAGGGAGGTCCCCCTTATGTGATCTTAAAGTGTTTAAGAACCTCAGTGTGCCTATCTTAATGTCAGGGGTTGTCAGAATCAGCTGGCCCTCGGGGAGCTTGCCCTCTACATGTGGGTTCATTTTAACAGGTATTATCACTGCTTTGTCTTAGTGGAGGGCCAGATGAGTGTACCAACTGCAAGGAGAGGTGAGGGGAATCCCAGGTTAGGAGTAATCAGGGCAGGCTGCCTGGAGGAGGAGTCCTTGCAACATGGGCAGGACTTTCTCCCTCCTGCTACCGTAGTCACAGGCGGGTTCTGGGATATGGGTGTGCTCTCCCTCCAGAAGCAGTGGCTGTGCGGTCTACATTTTCCTGACAGCGCTGTGACTACCTCGAATAGTTTGTCCTGCGTGCATTCCCCGCTCCTCCTGGTCAAGGGGAATGAGGCTCTCTGTACAAGAACTTGGAGTTCCTCAAGCACTTGGGCCAGTGGATGCTGACAGTTCTAGACTCCATGAACCTACAATGACCAAGAGAGATGAGGTCCCCACCCTCGGCAGTCAGGATGGTGACAGTGCCAGAAAGAGCCAGTTCTGTAAGAACCTGGGAAAGGAAGCCAGGCTCCTTGGAGGGGCAGGGAGCAGGGAAGTCACCGTGGGAGCCCTCTGAGTGCTGTGTGCCAAATCACAGCTCATGGCTAAAGCCATGAGATTCTGCCCTCACAGATTTGTCTGGGGGAAGCAAAGCATGATCAGAGTTAGCAATTAGGATGGGGTTAGGGTGGGGCATGCTTTCCAAGCAGAGGGAACAGTGTGTGTGTGAGGACCAGAGCCCAGGGAGAGCAGGGCACCAGGCCTCGGAGGCCGTGGGCAGTGGAAGCATTGCAGGATTGAGGGGGTTCAAGGGTGCTGTGATCTGATTTGCATTGTAAAAGATGGCTTTGGCTGCTGTGGAAATTGGGGATAGAAGAATTGGGCAGCTATGCGGGTGGCTGCCATCTTACCTGAGGAACTCTGATGGTGGCTCAGACACAAGCAGTGCCTGTGGAGAGGGGAGAGCAGAGAACGTGGTGGCAGATGGGAGGAGGTGGTGTTGACAGGACCTGAGCTGCATGACCATGGGGGTCATGGGTGGGCTGAGGGCTGGTGCCCAGATGCTCTGGTTCCTGGCGTTGGCGACTTGCGAGACAGTGGGGCGTTCACTGACACAGGGCACCTGGAGAAGCTGGCCTGGGGCGGGGCTGTGAGCTGTCCTGGTGAGAATGGCAACTTGAGAGGCATTTGCGCGTCCACAGGATGGCCCCCACTGGTGTCCCTCACGGGCAGAGCTTTTAATTCATGCTGTTCGCTTAGCAAACGTTCCCTGCATACCAATCTCACACCAGGCTCTGAGCCAAGGATGCAAAGACAGAAAAGCAGAGCCCTCCCCTCGAAGAGCTGTCTGGGGACCGAGAAGACAGTTTATTTGCTAAAACGTCACTGCAGCGGGAGCCTGGAGAAGGCTTCAGGAGGAGGTGGGCTTGAGCTGAGACTCGGATGACAAGGGCAGCCAAGCAAGCAGCAGAAGACCTGCCAGGCGAGGGGTGCTCTTAGTACTGTCCTTGGTCAGGCCAGTTTGTACAATTAAAGGCCAGCCCTGCCTTCTGTGAGGAAGGGCAGGCTGTGACAGCCAGGGAGGCCTCAGGCTCTGGCTGAGGCCCAGAGTGCCCTTGGCTCTCGACTCTCCTTGGCTCGTCAGGAGGCTGGCAGGGCCCGCTTGTCTCATCGCTTTCCTCAGCCCTGCTTCTGAGTCATCCTTCTCTGACCTCCGGAGACTCAGCTCAGCCTTGGGCTCACCAGGTTCCTCCCTGCCCTGCGCTGCTCCAGCACGTGGCCACACGGCTTGGGGGTCCTGGGCAGGCTGTGCAGGAGCCTTCCTCCCATCCCACGGTTCACATGGTCGTCCCCTGATGGTAAAGGCAGGTGTGATCAATCTGAGAGGCCCCTTTAGGTGTGAGGGAAAGGGGGTGGGGGAAGGACCCTCACGTGGGCTATGGAGTTGGGGACATGGTGAACACCAGCCCCCATCCCATCGTCTTCCCCGCAGGTCTGGCTCCCAGCTATGAAGGCCAAAGGATTGGAGATCTCAGGTACCTTCACCCGCCAGGTGGGGTCCATCTCCATGGACCTGCAGCTGACCAACAAGGCCTTGCAGGTCATGACCGACTTCGCCATCCAGTTCAACCGCAACAGGTGAGCTCCCTGAGGCCAGCCTGCTGAGACCCCATGCTGGTGACTGCAGGCAGGCGCTGAGGACTGTGGGCCTGGAGCCTCTTTCTGGTGAAGGAGGATATTCCTCACAACCACAGCTCAGGCCAAAACTCTCTAAAGCAGTGATTTTTCCCCACAGTAACCTCTTTATGTGGACACCAAAGTATGAGGTGGAGGGGCAGCGCACCTCCCTTTATTTTTGCCTTCCCCCACTGCCCCGGGGGCATTTTACTGACATAATCTCCAGATCTGAGCAGCTCCCGTCTCAGGAGTCTCTAAGAAGGAGGATGGGGAGTGGGCCTGGCCGCCAGCCTCCCCCATGTGGCAGGATTAAACCACCAGACAGGGTCTGCTCCAGGCCCTAACCCCTACCAGGTCCCCTGTCAGCAGGGAAGTTCTCCTGTCTGGCACCATCAGGGTCTTCATGGACCAGGCCAGCTAGGCCAGGGCTCTCTGGGGGACCCCAGCAGCCTCTCCTGATGATCCTTCTTCCTGAGCGGCTCTAGTGATGAGCAAACTGAGCCTCTAAGAAGTTGACTGAAGGGGCTGTTTCCTCAGGGAGAGCCTGTGGGCCAGTGGTTTCCGACCCTCTGTCAGACCAGGGAGACCCTAGAGGCCACAGAAACACTCCAGTGTCTTTTACGCTCTTGGGCATCCTCCTGATTTGCTCACATGCTGCTATACCAAGAAGCAGGGCTTTTCTGAATCTCTGTGGCCATCTTATGATCTAGCCAGTTCTGGCCCAGACAGTAAAACCCAGTGTCTCGTTTGGGATGGTCACATCCCTCCTGGGAGATGGAGGTTGGTCACTGAGAGTTGGGCAGTCACAGAGTTTTCAAATTAAAAGAAGCTTAAAGGCCCCCTGGTTTGTTTTGTTTTGTTTTTTCCCCTGGTTTTAAATGGAGCTTCTTGAGGGCAGGGCAGGGGCACTCTTACCTGGGCCTGCCCAGCACCTCACCCAGAGGAGAAAGAGGAACAGAGATGGGCTTCAGGCCTTCAGCTGTCCCAGATTTCTCTTCCTGTTCCTGTGGCCATTGAGGGGTGGGAAGTGGGGGTCAGGAGCTTGTCCTTCAGGCCTGGGTCTGGGCCTGGGATGAGGCCGGCTCACTGGAGAGGCTTCTCGCCAGCTGCTGCCCAGGCTCCGGAGCCCCAGGAGCCTACCTGTCCTGTGTCAGCACCTGTTCCCCTGCCACCCCCACGGGGGCTTGTCTCTCCCCAGCTTTGGCCTGGCCCCCGCCGCCCCCCTCCAGGTCCATGCGCCGCTCAGCCCCAACCAGACTGTGGAGATCTCCCTGCCTCTCAACACGGTGGGCTCAGTCATGAAGATGGAGCCTCTGAACAACCTCCAGGTGTGTTCCAGGCAGGGCTTGCCACCCCAGTCCTTACCCACCTGCCCCGGGGAGGAGCCTGGGGGAACCGTCTGGGGCCTGGCTGGTGCTGGCAAAGGGCTGTCTGTGGAATCTTGCTCTTAGACACAGACTGGGGGCAGGGATGGGGAGTGGGGAGGCCGGTGGGAGGGGGTGTTGGGCATGGCTACCAGGGAAGTCATGAGAGGGAACCTGCTCAGGTGGGCTCACAGGGAGCAGGCACTTCCTGGGGCCTTAGGGTGTCGAGCATCAGGGACTAATCGGGGACCCCCTTGTTCCTAGGTGGCCGTAAAGAACAACATTGACGTCTTCTACTTCAGCACCTTGTACCCGCTGCACATCCTCTTTGTGGAGGATGGGAAGATGGGTGAGTCATGAGGGTGCCCCTGGGATCCCTAGAACAGATGGATTGGCTTTGCCCCACGATAGAGTCCATGAGTCACCGGCTCCCCTGCAGAGTCTGGAGTGAGGGTCACAACTTCACCGGGGCCCCCAGGGTCTTATCTGGCCAGCTCTGCCCCTCAGTCTTGCCTGCAGCCTCTAGACAGTCGTCACATGGGCCCCCCGAGGCAGGGAGCCTCGGCCATGTGTCACACCTGATGCCCATCCCCTGTGCCCCAGCTGGAACCCCTGGGAAGACTCATCCCAGCACCCAGAGGGCATGGAGCACTTTGCCCACGACACCTCTGTCACATCAGAAGCTCTGTACACCGCTGTGACTAATGAGCAGGGTGCTCGGCTCCAGAGCAGCAGGAGGTCGGATGTGGGTGGTAGTGGGGAGAGCTTCGAGGCCCAGAGGCAGGAACCCTGGGTCTTTTGGGAACAGCACAAGTGGCCACCCTCACAGAGCTCAGGGTTTGCTCAGGGAAGCAGGAGGGGCTGTGGCAGAGCCAGTCCTGTCCTCAGCTGCAAGGTGGCACTGCCCCCCGACCCACTTCCTGCTGAGGGTTATAGGATCCCACCTCTACCCCTCCAGACCGGCAGATGTTCCTGGCCACGTGGAAGGACATTCCCAATGAGAACGAAGCCCAGTTCCAGATCAGAGACTGCCCCCTGAATGCGGGTAGGACTCCTGAGCCCCGCCCCCACTCCATGCTGCCCCTCGCCTGTGCCCCAGGCCTCCCCATCTCTGACTGGGGGCCTTTTGACCCCCAGAGGCCGTGAGCAGTAGGCTGCAGAGCAGCAACATCTTCACCATCGCCAAGAGGAACGTGGAGGGCCAGGACATGCTTTACCAGTCCCTCAAGCTGACCAATGGCATCTGGGTGCTGGCGGAGCTGCGCATCCAGCCCGGCAACCCCAGCTTCATGGTGAGGGCCCCCGCTCCTGCCTGCTTGCCATGTGGCCTCTGCCTTCCTATCTGGGCAGCCTCTCCCGTCCCCCTCCTTCCCGGGCCAGGGGTCGGCCCTGATCGGGGGGCACTCTAGCCTAGCTGAGCTGGGATCCCTTTGAGCCTGGCATTGGAGGATCATCAGAATTCTGACCTTAGAAAGCTTTCAACTCAGTCCCATCTAGTTTCTCAGATAAGACACCAAATTGGGTCTCAGAACAGTGAGTTGGACCAGAAGATTCTGTAAAATTGGGCCCTGTGAGGTGGCCCAGTTGGCCCAAGGCCCGTCTGACTGGGAAGTGGCTCCGCTGGGCCCCGGCCCTGGCCCTCCGGCTCTTCCCCACCTGAGTGTCCTCCTGGGAGGACGTAGATTCTGAGCAACTCATCCTTCCTGACCTTTGAGTCAGACCTCAGTCAGGACGTGCCTTCCCAGAGGCCAAGCCGCTGTTCCAGGCCCCAGAGAGTCCAGACTTTGCTTCTCCCTGCACCCAAGTCTCGGGCAGGCATGACCCTCCAGAGACTGCTCCCTGGGCTCCGCTGGTGGTGTGGGCGCAGAGGTCGGGTGGGGCCTCGGCGGTGGCTTCGGTGGTGGTAATTTCCGTCTCCCTGTGTTCGGTTGCTGCATGTCCACCTTCCCTGCTGGTGCCCGTGGTGCAGGACTTGGAGGTTAGCGGATTGCTTTTCTCTTCCTCTTCCCCTCCATCCTCCCAGCCATACCTCGCACACCCCATCTCTTGGCCCGGCTCTCCTGAGTTGGCCTCACCCCGCTGCTCCCCAAAGCCGGGCAGACATGCATGCAGGCTGCAGGCAGGAGGATTGGCTGCCCTGTGCTCCCCAGCCTGGTGCCTTCACTTCACACAGTCAGTGTGCACAGAGCCCTTCAGAGGAGACTGGGACCCTGACTGCTAGAGCGCCACATGCCCCTCCCCCTTCCCAACGGCCCCCTTCAGAGCAGTGATGTTGGCAGGAGGGGTGGCTGCGCTTGTCTCCGCTGCCAGGGCTCTCCAGGCTCTTCCCACAGTTAGAGCCGAGCCAAGTCTGATGTGCCTGCTTCCTGTGCAAGAAACCAGAAAGACCACCCAGCGTCCCCATGGCCTCTCTCCTGGCCCCAAACCTCCTCTGCCCTCCATGGGCTCTGGGGGGCCTGGCAGCTCTGCAGGGTGCGGCCAGCACTGCCTGGCAGCCTCGGGCTCGTGATTCACGCTGCAGAGGGCCATGGTGGTGGGCGGACAGCAGGCATGTGGGCTGCGAGTAAATTTGGTCCCCACCCAGCTGGCTGCAGCGGCCGCCCCCTCACCTAAACCACACAGCTGCCCCAGCCGCTGCTGCAACCAGGCCACGTGTGCACACCACCCTCTCCCATCTGGTTCCCTCCTTCTCTGCCTTCCCCGCCTGTTCCTTCCCAGCCCTGGAAAGGAGCTCTGGGAATGAGCGCTCCCTGTCCCCCGACCCCTCTCTCCCTGCAGCTGTCCCTGAAGTGCCGAGCACCGGAGGTGTCCCAGCACGTGTACCAGGCCTATGAGACCATCCTCAAGAACTGAGGCCCCGTCCAGCATCCGCTCCAGCCTTCCACCAGCCGCGTCAAGGAGCCCCCTGGGAGGTGGCAGCACCTCCTTCTCCCGGGAGGGGCCGGGCGAGGCTCCTGGCACCCACGGGCTTCCCTGGTTCTGACAGTAGGGCCTGCCGGGGTCCTCGGGATACTCGCGTGCTTGAGACCCCCCTCTTTCCATTGCTGCTGACGTTTAGAGTCAGGTGAGGAGGGGACCAAAGGAGCCAGCGCGGCACAAGAGCTGGACGGGGAGATCCAGGGTTCTTCTCTTGCTTTTCCCAGCACCTGAGGGCGAGCACGCAGTTCCCTCCTCGGCTCCCAGCCCAGGAAGCCCCCTGCCCCAGTCTCTCTTGGGGTGGTGTTAGTCTCTCTTGGTGGTGCCCTCCTCACCGCCCCTCTCTTGGGATGGACCCTGGCAGGCATCCTGGTGTGTGTGGAGGGTCCACTGGGTACCAGGAGAGCTGCTCTGTCAGGGCCTGGGGCTCCCAGGGCCTACAACCCCACCCTCCCGAGCACTGAGCCGCTCGGGGAAGACCATGCAGAAGCTCCCAGAGCCCCTCCTGGGCTCCTGCTCCCCTGGCAGACACGCCCGCCCGCTCCCCCTCTTGCCCGTGAGGACGGTCTCTGCCTCTGATACATTCCTCGATGTGTCCAGGGTTCCTGGAGCGGAGACACGGCTGAGAGGTGGGGCATGTGGGCGAGCGTGGTGCATCCTGTCTGGGGTTTCTCCTTAGCATCTGCTGCCCCCCTCCTGGCCTCCTTCAGTTGTGTCTGACAGAGCATTAGGTTTTCCTGTTACTGCTGTTTAATAATAAAGAAAGATTCTGCTTTTGGCAATCACGGACACTTTTTTCCTCTTCCACCAAATGTCAGAATTAAAAACTGCTTCCAAGTGGTTGAGGATGGTTTTCTTGAGCCCTGCAGTAACGATGTCTAATATATATAAATAGAGACTATATATTGTATGTTTACTCTTATTTTCAGAAAGAGAAAGTGAATAAAAATGATGACATCAAGTGTGTTCCTGGCCAGTGTGTCAGGTCCTGAGGCTCTTCTGGGCAGGGTCCTGGATCTCCTGGGGTCCAGGGTCAAGGGCTTGAGCTGTGTCAGCCCCTGCCTAGCCCTGCTGACAGTACCTTTCCCTCTCTTGTCCTTGGAAACTGCCTGCTGAGGCCTGCTGGTCTCCCAGCACCTCTCCCACCCTTGATCCCAGCTCCACCCGAGCCCACGCCGTCTTGCCTTTAGATGCTGGGAGGGCCGAGCCCATCTTGGTTTTCCTCAGCTCCTGGGAGCGGCAGGGAGGCCCAGCACCAGGCCTGTCTGGGCGGGCTGTTCCCCGCCCTGCATCTGCAGCAGCCTCCCCAGCCACCACCAGGGACACCTCATGTGGCCCCAGTTCTGGCACTGGCCTGGCTCCCGGGGTGGGGAGGGAGGTGGGGGGACTCTGGGCAGGGTTCTGTGGGCAGAGCTGCCAGTGGGTTCTCAGTGCCTCGTGGCTGGTGGGCCCTCAGCCCCTTCTTGCCATGGCCACTCCCTGCACCCTGCCCATGCTGGACACACTGCTGTAGGCATTGTTAGGGGCGCCTGGCCTTCCACTGCCCCACCTCTGACCCCTGGGGTGTCACCATACTGCCCTGGGACCCCAGAGTCTAGAACCAACCAAGGCCCCTGACCGCACAACCCCAGTTCTCGCCTCACCTGAAAGTCCCCAGCTCAGAAGGCCACACACAAACGCAGCTGGAGTCCCCTCCGTCTGTGGACTCAGCGCAGCCTGCCCTGTCACCTGCTGTCCTGACCTGCTGAGGCCCAACGCCCACCCAGCCTTGTGAGTGCACTGCTGTCCCCAGTGGGGCAATGATGAGGCCCAGGACCAAGCCCCTGAGGTGAGGGGGAAGTGCCAGTGAGGAACGCTGTCCTGGCCAGACAGAGGCCCTTGGACCGTCATCGGACACCTTGGGTTCGTGTGCTCAGGCCTCAGGCGGTCGTGGGAGGAAACTTACCATGATTTTGTCCCTCTCCAGCTTTCCTGTCCCTCCCTCACCCCAGTGACACCCATCGCATGCTTTCCCCAGTCCTGGTGTGCTCAGGTGTCCTTATTCTCAGCTCTCTATGCTTCTCAGGGGCCTTGGCATCTTTTGCAGAAGATTCTCCAGGGTCCTGAGCCTTCCCAGCCAGTCGGGGAATTCAACACAGCAACTAGTTATTTGAGAGGGTCCAACAAACACCCAGGGGCCTGATGGGTTCCCTGTGTGCCAGACACCCTGCCAAGGCCTGCGGCGTGACCTCATTGTACATTTTTTTTTTTTTTTTATTTTTTTTTTTTTTTAATTTTTTTTTGCTGTGTTTTCAGTAGTTGTGGCACACGGGCTTAGTTGCTCCACTGCATGTGGGATCTTCCCAGACCTGGGCTCGAACCCATGTCCCAGGCATTGGCAGGCGGATTCTTAACCACTGCGCCACCAGGGAAGCCCCTGTACATTTTTTTTATCTTCAACTAGTGGTTTGTTTTATGGAGAGAGTGATTCTGGACCACGGTGAGATCAGTCACACAAAGGATAAAGTTTTCCCTTCCACACTTCCTCAGTTTTATTTTCCTCCCTAGAGGCAAAGTTCGTTGCTACATTTTGGTTTTCCAGGAATAATTCTGTGCCTGTATAAAGCAAATCCAGGGACGTGTTTACTAAATAAATAGCACACCCTAGACGCTACCAGCACTTTGCTTTATTTACCTATCAGTACAAATAGAGCCACCTTGGAATTTCTTGTGCAGATGGGCTGGTGTCTGCAGATGGACATTCTGGCTGTTTCCATCTTCTGGAGTCCAAGCAAAGGTGCAGTGAATATCTTTCTAGACATCCTTGCTCGTAGACACAAATGCAGCTATAGGATCTAGCCCCAGAATTGCTGGACCAGAGGGTATAAGCATTTCACATTTTAAATTTTCTTGTTTTGAAAAGGTAATGCATTCACATGGTTCAAAATCCGAAAGGCAAAAAGAATGTAGAAGTGAAATAATCCTTCTCATTCCTCTCCCTAAAGAGACCAGTGTTACCTTCCAAAGAGACTCAATGACGTCTAATACGATTTTTTCCCTTTTTATACACAAAGAGTAGCATGGAATACACCCTGATCTGCATCGTACTTGTATCTTGGAGACTTTTCCATTATTAGCCCATTATAGAGAGCGGCCTCATGCCTTTATATAACAGCCGTGTGGTTTTCCATTGAATGGAGGCACCATGATGAACCAGTCCTCGCCGTGATGTCCTCTTAATTGTGTCTTTGGTGGTGTTGGTGCAACTGATACTGCAAAGAACATTCATTTTCATGTCAGTAAATTCCTCAGACTGAAATTGCTGGTTCGAAGGTAGGTGCGTTCATCATTTTGATAGCTACTGCTAAAACTTCTCTAGTTTACAGCCCCACCAACCAGAAATGTGAAGCCTGTTTCCCCACACCCTCACACACTCAGCATATCGCGGTGTGTTTAAGTGACGGGCAAAAAACTGTACCTTACTGTGTTTTAAACATGCCTCCATTCGTGTGTTTTTGAGCCATTTGTGTGTCCTTTTCTGTGAGCCGTTTTCATGTTTGTTGCCCTTTTTTGACATGGTTATCGGTCCTTTTCTTCCCGATTTGTCGTTATTTCTCCCCATTTTGTTAGTTTTTACTTTTCCATGCTGAAATTGTGTTGGGCATTGTCTTCTTTTAATCTCTTCTTCCTTTTTTTTTTTTTTCTTATAAATTTATTTATTTATTTTTGGCTGTGTTGGGTCTTCGTTGCTGTGCGCGGGCTTTCTCTAGTTGCGGCAGGCGGGGGCTACTCTTCGTTGCGGTGCGCGGGCTTCTCGTGGCAGTGGCTTCTCTTGTTGTGGAGCACGGGCTCTAGGCGTGTGGGCTTCAGTAGTTGTGGCACGTGGGCTCAGTAGTTGTGGCTCGCGGGCTTAGTTGCTCTGCAGTATGTGGCATCTTCCTGGACCAGGGCTTGAACCCGTGTTCCCTGCTTTGGCAGGTGGACTCTTAACCACTGCACCACCAGGGAAGTCCTAATCTCTTCTTTCTTTCCAGTGCTTGTCTTATCTCAGTTTTTGCATTTTGAGCCTGTTCCATGTGGGCTTTATGTTAGGAACGAGGTAGGGATTCAACTTTCTTTTCCCAGATGGTTATGTAGTTGTTTCCACACCATTTACTGTATAATTCATCTTTTCCCCACAGATCTGAAATATCATTTGTATCATATACTAAATTTCCACATATATATCAGTGCTTTTCTGGACTCTGTTCAGTACCAAAGAATTTGTCTATTCATCGGTCATTGCATTTGTTTCTGTTTGTTTTTGTTTTTGTTTGGCTGTATCATGTGGCTTGTGGGATCTTCCCCAACCAGATATTGAACCCAGGCCATGGCAGTGAAAGTCCAGAATCCTAACCACTAGGCCACCAGAGAACTCCCCACCACTGAGTTTTTAAAAAAGTATTGTACCTTTATATTTTCATAATTTATAGTACCCTCTTATTCACCCTTTTGGTCCCATTTGAACTTTAGAACTAAGTTTCTTTTTTTTTAATGATGGTATTATTTTTGTTTGGATCACATCAAATGTTTATATTAACTTATGGAGAATTGACATCCTCAAAACGATGTGAGGATAATAATATTAATCTGGACTTCCCTAGTGGCACAGTGGTTAAGAATCTGCCTGCCAACGCAAGGGACACAGGTTCGAGCCCTGGTCTGGGAAGATCCCACATGCCGTGGAACAACAAACAAATAAACAAAATAAATAAATTTTTTAAAAACCCAAAACAAATAATAATAATATTAATCTGTACATCCAAATATAGGAGTAGATGCCTTTCCATTGGTTCATGCTTTCTTTTACATCTCTATAACCTTTTTTTTTTTTTTTTTTTTTTTTTTTACCCGTGTCTCCTGCATTGGCAGGTGGATTCTTAACCACTGCTCCACCAGGGAAGTCCTCTATAACCTTTTAAGTTTTCTTCATTTAAAAGTTCTTGCATGCGGAATTCCCTGGCAGTCCAGTGGTTAGGACTCGGCGCTTTCACTGCCAGGGCCCGGGTTTGATCCCTGCAAGCTGTGGTGTGCCAGAAAAAAAAAAAAATTCTTGCATGCACATTTATTCTTCATAGATACATGAGTTTTTTCTATTTTTTTGTTCCTTTTGTAAATGGGATCTTTTCTATTCTTTTCTATATATATAATGTTTATGATGTAAATGTTTATTAATATATAATACACAAGAATAAGAATAATATATATTTATAATATAAAATAACAAATTATATAACATATAATTTTAAAACTAAACTCCAGACTTTATTCAGTTTTCATTAGTTTTCCCACTCATGTCCTCGTTCTGTTCCCGGATCCCACGTTCCATGTGGTTGTCATGTTTCCTGAGTCTCCTTAGGTCTGTGATAGTTTCTGAGACTTTCTTTGTTTGTCATGACCTTAACCATTCTGAGGAGTGCTGGTCAGGTATTTTGTAGACTGTCCCTCAACTTGGGTCTGTCTGATGTTTTTCTCACAGTTAGACTGGGGTTACAGGTTTTTAGGAAGGAGACAAGGGAGGCGCCCTTCTCGTCCCATCATATCAGGGGTCCACGCTATCGACGTGAGTCATCGCCGTCACATCAGCCTGGATCACTTGGCCGAGGTAGTGTTTCCAGTGGTCTCCACTGTGAAGTTACTTTCTCCCCTTTCCACACACTGTTCAGAAGCAAGTCACGAAGTGCAGCCTACACTCGGGAAAGAGCGTGGGGGCAGGGAGCAGCTACATAAAATGTTTAGAATTCTTCTGTAAGGAAAATTTGTTTCTTCTCCTGCATTTATGTATTAATTCAATCATTTTATATCAGTTTGGACTCATGGATATTTATTTTATAATTTGGGTTTAATCCAAAAGTGCATTATTTATCTTGTTGCTTAAATTTTTTAAGCTTTGGCTATTGGGAGCTCTTTCAAGTAGGCTCTGTGTCTCTTTGACATGCCCCCATCCTTTGGCTTCTTTTGAGCACTTCCTTACTTTCCAGTACTATAAGATGCTCCAGGCTCATCTTTTATTCATCCTGCTCCAACCCTAGCATCAGCCATTTTCCAGGAAGCCTGGAGAACAGAATTAGAAACCAAGATCTGGGTGCTGGGTGTGTGTGCTGCTCTTGGGGTGGCACTTCTAGGCCCTTTCGGCAGACAGAACTAGGAAATATCTGTCTACATACTTACCTCTGTGTACACACATATGCCTCCGTTATAGTTGGTAAACTAGCATATAAAATGAAATTATTTTATATGTACAAACTTAGTCCCCCCACCAGCCTTACTAAATTGTCTTGTTTTCCTCTTTGTATCATCTCATTTCATCCCACAACAACTATATGAAGTCAAGACCATCATTATCCCCTTTAGAGAAGGAAACTGAGGTTCAGAGAGCTTAAATAACTTGTGCAGATGACACCCCTCCAGGAAGGAGGTTTCAAACCCTAGAGGTCTCACTCCAGAGGCCTGGAAGCCCTGCCCTGTGCTGCCTCCTTGTGTCCTGATGGTTACAAAAACCCATGGCATTCAAGGGGCTGACCGGCTACAATCAATGGGCAGTCTTACGATGGCCACCAAGGACCCACCGTGCTTGAGGCATCCAAATGGTAAGGGTTTCCCCCATCAGGACTCTGGGGGAGTGAGTTAAGCTGGGACAAGTGATTAACAGGCAGGACAGACTATGATTAATGGTCAGTGGACTGATGCAGATGGCTGGGTGAGAGGAGTCCAGAGCAAATACCCCTGGGAGCTGGACGTGGTCCACGGTGCTCAACCCCAGAGAAGGTCTGGAATCAGGCCGGATGGGAAGAAACCTTTTGGGCAAATGTCAGGCAGCGGCCAACAGGCAGCCCGAGTTCTCTGGCTAGCTAGTCTTTGGGAAGCCTGGCCCTGGGCGGCCCACTTCTGTCTCAGCTCAGCTCCCACAGTGACAGGGGCTTCCTCAGAGTCCCTCCCTACAGGGCCCTAGGCTCCAGCTGACCTCCTCCTGAAGCCCTTCTGGTCTCTGAGCCCCAATGAAGTTGGGCTTCTCAGAAAGTCAGCTTCAGTGGCCTAAGGTCCTGGGTTCTGGTCCCTGTGCTGCCACTTTCCTGCTCATCCCTTTGGGCCTCAATGAGCATAGCTACAGTCAAGGCTTGGCACATCACAGGTCCTTTTTTTTTTTTTGGCTGCACCTTGTGGCTTGTGGGATCTTAGTTCCCCGACCAAGGATCGAACCCATGCTCCCTGCAGTGGAAGTTTGGAGTCCTAACCACTGGACCACCAAGGAATTCCCCACAGGTCCTTGATAAATGGGAATGGCTGCTAGTGATACTGTTGGGAGACTTCCCTTGGGAATGTGTCACCCCTGTGGAGTGTGGACGACTTTGTGGGAGCTTTTGGACGTACTCTGCCCAGAGTATCTTCCGTCACTCCAAAAACCACACGCTGGGGCCCTGAGATGCCTCACACACAGCCCTGTCTGTGGTTCCCAAAGAAGCCCTACCCAAGAAAAGGGCTCTCTGTCAGAAAGTGAAGCAAGGAAGGTTTCCAGGACACCCAGAGCTGGCTCCCACGTGTGGGAGGGAGGGTGCTCCAGGCAGGGGCTGGTGGTCCCGAGTGCCCCAAGGAAGACCATAATGATGTCAGCCCCACACCCTGCTGAGTGCCAACAGGGAAAGTGGTGCCTAGTTTATTTACTCCCTGCCTTGTTCCCCAAAGGAACTGAGGCGGCTCACAAAACCCAGATGCCTGAAAAGTTAAAAAGTCAGAGGCGAAATCGGGTGAAGGGAAAAATCACAGCAGAAAGTAAAATAAAGCCAAGGGTCCCCACTCACTGGGCCTGAAGACCTGGAACACCTGTTAGATGTAGCCACAACTCTGGCTCTGCTCTCCCTAGTGGCTGAGAAGAGTGAAAGCAGACCCATATCCCTGATCCAGGTACCATCGCCTGCTCCCAGGAGGATGAACCCCACTCTCCACTTCAAGACTCAGCTCCTTCTCCCTCTCCCACTTCTCCCAGGCTAGGGTGGGCACGTTGTCTGTGCTCTTACAATTCCTGCATCCCATCCCTAGAACGTTCTCTCTTAAGGCAGGACTTTTTAAAAAACCTATCTCAGCATCCTGGCAAGCAGTAAGATTGGAGATGTTTGTTGAAGAGACAGATAAGAAAAACCCTTGTTCAGTGCAGAAACAGACATGCCTGTGCATTTCCCCCAGTACCTGGGCATCAGAGATGTGGGAGCCCCCCACTGTAGGGGGTAAGCAAGCAGAGGCAGAGGATGGGGCTGGTAAACCCAGACTTCCCAAGCCCTGATGCGGAAGGAGCTTCCGGCCAGCTCCAGGGAGGGATTTGGGCTCTGAGAGTCTGGCGTGGAGGCTGCAGGGTTTGAGGGAAGCTACAGTGGAGACTTAGGCAGAAAATTTGGCCTTAGCTATGACGAAGGTGGTGGTGTCGACCAATTTCTGGATCTTTCAGCATTGTTGGGACAGGGATTTGGGGCTGAGCTGCTGGGACCTGGTGCATGCCGGGTTCAGCACCCTCTGTCCCACGCCCCCCTCCATGATGCCATTTGACATGTTATTTAGTGCTGGCCATTTACCCCTGTGGGCAGGAGGGAGGTGGGAGAGCTCCTCAGAAGAGACCGCAGGGCGGCGGGTCAGGGGCCACCCACTGCCCCCCAACCTCGGAGAGTCCCCTCTCCAGCCTTAGGTTTCTTTTCCTCTCTCAGAGACACCAGGTTGAGGCTTTGATTCAAGGATCACATATCTTAGTATAGGGCTTGGCACGTAGTAGGTTCTCAAGAAACGGTGTCTGCGTTTGATGGATGTGGAGCAGAGCCGGCGCAGTGCGGCAACTCGTCCAAGGTCACACAGCTGGGCTGGATCCGACCCGGGCGCCCTGACTCCAGCGGGCCGGATTTGTGAGGAGCCAGCTTGGGGGAGCGGTGTTTGGAGGAGGGGACAAGGATGTGGGCGGGAAGGACTTCTATTTTGGAGCGGGTGACAGGAGTGCGGAACGCAGAGGGGGCTGGGTCCCTCCCCGGGCTTGCAGTGCCGCCCCCAGCGCCCCTCTCCGCCGCGGGACCCAAGCAGGGGGTCCGACCTCGGTGCCCCGCGCTGCGGGCGGCGCCTCCAGTCGCGTTGCGAGAGGAGGCCGTGTCTGTGCGCGGCGCGCTCGGTCTGTTCTCTTCCGAGCTTTGCACCCG
>NW_020175443.1:503817-546093 GCF_003031525.2 Neophocaena asiaeorientalis asiaeorientalis | reverse complement strand
GGGCGCGGCAGCACGCGCGGGCCATGGGGGGCAGCCTGCGGGTGGCGGTGCTGGGCGCCCCGGGCGTGGGCAAGACAGCCATCATCCGCCAGTTCCTGTTCGGTGACTACCCCGAGCGCCACCGGCCCACGGACGGGCCGCGCCTCTACCGGCCCGCGGTGCTGCTCGACGGCGCCGTCTACGACCTGAGCATCCGCGACGGCGACGGTGCTGGCCCCGGTCAGAGCCCCGGGGGGCTAGAGGTAGCAGCTCGAGGAGTGGGCAGGGGCGTGTGACAGCATGTGTGTGGGTGCTCGGTACACACCTGCGAGTCCGCGTGGACGGCCCAGGGGTGCCCGACTGTGTTCATGGGCCGAAGAATGAATGTGTGTCCTGGCGTTTGTGTGTCTCACCCCTTCTGCTGGCCTGAAGTTGCCCAAAATCAGGCCCGAGACCCGGCGAGTTTGCAAGGTGGCTTTTTCTAGCTCGCTTAAGTGCCTTTCTATTTGCCTGCCTCCGCTGGTGGGTGGGGATCCGTGCGTGGGGGAGCATGGTCCTGCCTCCCTGAGGGTGAGCGTTGTGGGTCTGGGGCCTTGAGCAGAGCCGCACCGGGAGAGGTTGAAGCCAGACATAGTGGTGTACTTTCTAGGGGGATCATTCTCTGCTCCCTCATTCCTGTGACCTGCAGCAAAGACTCGTCTAGTAATTTTGCAAAGTCCAGGACAGACTTTTGAATCCTTGGAGCTGATGCCTTCGAGAGGTGAAGAGGAAAGAGCAGGCAGGATTAAGCAGGGCTTCCTGGAAGGGGTGGCATTTGGGCTAAACCTGGAAGGATGAGTGAATTTTTGATGAAAAGAAGTAGTGGAAGCATTCCAGGTGGAAAGAGCAGCATGTGCTTAGGCCAAAGGCCTAAACGTGTACAGCTGCCGCTAATTAGTGGTCTCTGCGGGCTGGGGGAACACCGGCCAAGGGCTTTGGAATTAGGCTGAGGCATAACTACCAAGGAGGGGGTCTGGGGAGGGGCGGGGTTTGTCCCGAGTTGAACTGTGGGAAACTGGAGGAGGAGGAAGAAGATAGGAGTGAGGGGAGAGGAGACCCAGAGTGAAGGAGGGTTGAGGGCTGACCGGCTTCAGGCACGGTTTTAAAATTCATACGCCAGCGTCCGTAAGGACAGTAGGGCCCAGGGAGCTTGGGAGAGAGAGCGCACAGACGAGGATGAAGTTGGCTAAGGCCTGAGCATGGACTGTGGGTTTAGCGTCAAGGCCCCTGCTGGAGGCCTGGGCATGGGAGAGTGGGAAGGGGGGGGCTCCGGCAAATTCTGGCCTCCCGCCCCCAGGAGTGGCCGGACCCTAAAGACTGGAGCTTGCAGGACACGGACGCCTTCGTGCTCGTCTATGATATATGCAGCCCAGACAGCTTTGACTATGTGAAGGCGCTGCGGCAGCGCATCGCGGAGACCAGGTAGGTGAGCGGCAGGGCGGAGGGGAGTGTTTGCGGGTCTGGCCAGGCCTTTGCCTGAGGTGAGTGAGGGGGTTCTTCCGCCATCTTGGGCCTGGTCTCAGGCCTTCCGGGCGTGGCCTCTAGCCCTATGCGGTCTTTAGGCCTGGGTCTTTGTGTCTTTGTGGTTCTGGTAATTTGCTGGAGGGTCTCTGGCCGCAAGAGGGGAATGTATATACCCACTTGGGGGGATTCTCCGGCCATGGGGTCCGTGGCACCGCGACCCTCTTCCCCATTTGGCCCCCAGGCCGGCGGGCGCACCCGAGGCGCCCATCCTTGTGGTGGGCAACAAGCGGGACCGGCAGCGGCTGCGGTTCGGGCCTCGGCGCGCACTGGCTGCGCTAGTGCGCAGGGGCTGGCGCTGTGGATACCTCGAGTGCTCGGCCAAGTACAATTGGCACGTGCTGCGTCTCTTCCGCGAGCTGCTGCGCTGCGCTTTGGTGCGCGCACGCCCTGCGCATCCGGCTCTGCGCCTGCAGGGGGCGCTGCATCCGGCGCGCTGCAGCCTCATGTGATTGAATTGGACGACACGACCGATGGCGGGGAGGGGTCCTCCATTTGACTGGAACAACTGGGGACCCGGATTGGACGAGATTGCCCAACTTCTCTCGGATTGGACAGGACAGCCTCCTCTCTGATTGGCTGAGGAACACTCCCACCCAGTCTCCTGGGCGACAGGCTTCTCTTTGAATCTCATTGGACCCGGCTAGGCCCCATTGGACAGTCCTTTCTGGGACCTCATTGGGTCACGATCCCATTGGATGGAAGGGACGTGGTTATGCATCTGATTGGAAGCTCTCAGACTGCTCTTGGAGTTTCATTGGACAAACAGTTAAATCCCGCCTCTCAGGAGGAAATAAAGGGGGAAACAACTCAAGTGAACCTGGCACTTCTGGGATGGCAGGATAATCTTAAGCCTGAAGGTCAGAGCTGCCAGGCGTTGCCCCCTGGCAATTAACTCCAGAATCCCAACCTGTAATGAGGGCCCCCAAATGGGTGTGATGGCCCCAAGGCAGAGTCCCCAAGAAGCAGACACAAGTATCTGGAACAAAACTTTACTGTCAGGCTCTGCAGGGCCACAGGACCGCAGGAAGGGTCCTTATTGGGCTGGCCCAACCCCCTCTAAGGCATTCAATAATATTAGTAATTAAATAGCAATGCTCATCCCCCAACCGGAATGTACAACAGAGGTCCCATTGTGCCATGTGGTCCCAAGGGGTCTGGTCCCATGAGGTCTGGTCCCCAAGAGGCAGGGGAGACTCCCTGATGCAGAGGGGTTAAGGCCACAAAGGAAAAGGAGAAGGAATGGGGGACTGGGGGCAGCTGGGCTGGTCCATCACATCCAGGAATCTGGCTCAGCCCTTGGACTGACTGACTGCAGGGCATGCCAGGCCCTGGACTCCGTGGGTCCAGATGGGCGGCGGGGGCCCCTCGGGGTGGGGATGCGTGAGGGTTTTCGGTCTGGCTGTGTGTCCATCCGGCCTCGTGCCCAGGTCCTCAGGGGCTCTGGGCCGGCCATGGGGCTCCCAGGTGCATCTGGTGGGCCCCCTACACCGGGGCAGGGGTTGCCTTCATCCGAAGAGCTAGACAGAGCTGGGCCTCGGGGCCCGGGCAGCCCATTGGCCATCCTGCCAGAGTCTGCGGTTTGGCCACACTTGCCACCCAGGATGCTGAGGGACGAAGAGGAGGAGCTGGAGGAACAGTAGGCTGAGTCAGGAGCTGGAGGGTCTGGGGCCGTCGGGGTCCCGCCAGCAGCAGCCTTAAGCGCTCGGGCATTGGCCAGGAACTCCTCTTCCAGGCGCTGGAATAGTTGCTGCTCCTCCTTTGGGTCAAGCTGCAGGGGTGTGCGGAAGACAGTGGCCGGGGTGGTGCTCAACTCTGGACTGGGGCTGGGGACCCGGGGAGGCCGGGGGGCTGCGGGGCTGTGGGCACGGGGAGCCTGGGGGCTGCTCCTGCCCCGTGGCATTGGGGGGCTGCGGGGCTGTGGGCAGGGGGAGTCTGGGGGCTGCTCCTGCCCCGTGGCATCCACGAGTGCTGCCCATCTCGGTCCCGACGCACCAGCAGCACAGCCTGCTCTTCACGGCTCTGGCTCCGGGCCCGCCGGGCAGGGCTGGGGCCCAACAGCTGGCCTCCTCTGCCTCCTGGGGCCCCACGCGGCCGCCCCCGATCCAGCCGGTCTCGGGACTGGCTGCGCGGGGCGGGGGGGCGTCTCGGGGAGGCCGGAGTGCCTGTGGTCACCCGACGGCTGGGCCGTTCCCGTCGGGGGCCAGTGCCTGAGTCTTCACTGCGGGCACCAAGGGGGCCGCTCTGGGCTGAAGAGGCTGAGGAATCGCTGTCCCCGGAGTAGCGGCGGGAGCGGGGATGGGGGGGCAGCTGGTCCCGGGCCCTGGGGCAGGGGAGCAAGAGAGAGAGCTGGGGCAACGCAGAGGGGACTGGCGTGCAGAAAGGGCAGGAAGAGTAAGGAACCAGCAGCCGCGTGGTTTGGGGGCGGGGGTGGGAGAGGCACCTGTGGTGTGGTGACGGGAGTGCCAAGGGTGTCTGTTGCCCTGGGGACTTCCAGGGAGAAGTGAGAGGCTCTGCCACAGCTTCCTGCAGCCACGGCCACCCCCGCCGCCCCAAGGCAGCAGAAGAAGTAAGGCCCTAAGCTCCCCCTCCCCGGGCCTCCAGTTTCCTGGGCAGGCCATCGGGAAGCAGGGTTGGACTGGCCGCCACCCAGCCCCCAAGGCCCGCCCAGCTGTGTTGTTCGTTTGGTTGGGTTGCCATGGAGACGGGAAGCCGGGCCTGCCGCCACCTCCCCACCCCCGGGAACTTTTCCCAGGGTGTGAGTCACGGAGCACAGTCATCCAGCCTAGGGCGGGCGCCCCCACCCCCACCCCCTGGACCCCTCACCCTGCGTCCTCCTGCTTCTCACCTGAGCGGGGTCTCGGGCCCCTCCTTCGAGCTGCGTAAGCTAATGGGTGTCACCTCCGGGCGGGAGCCCCTGCGCTCACCCCCGGAGGCTGGGCTACCAGCTCGGGGGCTTCGGGTGGGCGACACCCGCTGTGGGGAGAAGGTGCGGGCCCTCGTCTGGGGTGGGCGGTGGGCTGCAGGGAGAGAGGACGGGTGGCGCATGAGAGGTGGGGCCACAGAGGTGCCCCCCCCCCGCCCCCGCCGTGGGCACTGACCCGTGGAGGAGCAGCGGCAGGGGTCGTGCTTGTCCAGGTAGTGCTCCAGCGTGTCCCAGCCGCCGCCCACGCGCACCATCACGTGGCTTCTCAGCACCTGTGGCAGCCCAGCATGGGCAGGTCACGGCCTGCCCCCCCACCTCCCAGGCTGCCACCTGCTCAGGTAGCCCCTGGCTCTCACCCGCACAAAGATGAGCAGACTGGAGTCTCCCACGCGGTACTTCCCCTCCGAGACTTTGATCATGGGAAACTGGTCTGGGCAGGTGCAGCGCCCCAAGATCTCTCTCACCTGAAGCCAGAGAGAGGCTGGTGGTCAGGGGTCAGGTCACTCCTCCCCTGGCCCAATGTCAGCAACTCCAGGGTCAGAAGGAAGTAAGCCCTTCTGGAAGCTCTCCTTCCCCTTTGGCTACCAGGGGTCAGGGAGCTGACTAGGAAAAGATGGAGGGACTGTGGTTGGGCCAGGGCCTGGGACCCCAACAAGGCACATTCTTAAAGTCCCTGAGCCCTGGGGGAGTCCTCACTCCCCCTCGCCCACTTCACAGACATGAATGTTGAGACCCACAGAGAGGCCAGGTTTGGGGTGGAGGCAGGACCCACACCCCATGGAGGCAGGAGTGCCACAGACATACGGGGCACACGCATACACCAACGTGCACACCAGGCCACCCGCCCAGCTAGCACACATCTGCCCACATGCTCCCCCAGGCTGGGAGCTGCCAGGCTGGCTGTGTGGGCAGCCTGCCTGCCTCCTTGCCCACAGCGGAGCTGCTGAGAAAATGAGCAGGTGGAGCCTCTGGTGACCCTGGTGCAGGATGGGGTGGGGTGGCAACCTCTGCCCACAGCCATCCAGCTACCGGCCTCCAGGAAGGGGACATCATGTTCTAACCTCCTGATAAGAAGGAAACTCTTGGCCCGGCTGTGGGGGTGTTAGGGACACCTAGGTCCCGGGAAGAGGAGGAGGAAGCTGGGGTCATGGTCTGGCACCTCCTATGCTCAGGGTAGAACTAATCCTGCAGCTCCTGAAAGGACTTTAGCCCCCAGTAGCAGCAGCTACTCCAGGCTTGGGTTCCCAGATAAGTGATGTGTGCAGGGCCCTGGAGAGAAGGAGGGACCTGCAGAGCCCCTGGGAGCTTCCCTAGGCACTCACTGAGCACCTACTGTGTGCCAAACGCCTTGCCCAGGACCAAACAACACAGGCACCCATTCAACCTCGAGCTCAGTGACGGTGTGAATGCAAATGTCTAGCAGCTGAGCGCAGGGAGGGCATACAGGAGGGGCTCAAATCACACGGCCCCCAGGATAAAGGAACACCTAGCACTTATCTGGTGCATGGTTACCACAGAAAGGAAGCAGGGAGATCGTGCAATGGAACCCGAGTTTTCTCCCAGGCCGTGCTGGGCCCTGTGACCTCACCCAGCACCTCTCCCTCTCTGGGCCTGCTCAACTCCTTGGGGCCAGGTATCCACTTGGTGCTCAACATAAGCACTCTTTCCATGGGGCAGGCTGTCCTGCAGATACGAGGATAGGCCCCTGGAGGTTGCAGGCACCACCCTGCTGTCTGGTCCCTGGGGAGAGTAAGCCAGGCCACCGGGTATATGCACTCTCGGGGACTCACCAGCTCGTCAAGGTTGCGCAGGTCGCTGGGTGTCATGCGGGGCCCGCGGGAGGGAGCCCCCGGGGTGGTGGCGATCTCAGCAGCAGCAGCAGCGGTGGCAGCGTCCTCCCCGGCACTGGGGGCGTTGGGGGCCGGGGGCGCGGCGCGCAACTCCTGCTCAATTTCCTGTTCGAACTGCACGAGGCGAGGGGCCAGCAGGCCGAGGCGGGCCCCGCGCCGCGCCACCTCCAGCAGGCACAGCACCACGCTTTTCTCGTTCTTTCGCAGCACCAAATCCTCGGTCTCGAACATGAGCACTTCGGGCACACCCAGCTCTGCGCGGCACCAGCCGATGAAGGTGGCCACATTGTCTCGGGCCACGAAGGAGCCGGGTGCCACGCTGTGTGCCTGGAAGGCCACCCCACGGGCTGGGCGGGCGGCGGCCATCGCGCGGGCGGCCTCGGTGACGGCATTGGCATGCTGGCACAGGGTGGTGCCCGTGGCCAGCCCCGTCAGGAAGCCATCGCCACCGCTGGGCAGACCCAGGCTGTACAAGGCGTTGAGCCACTCGGCCAGGTCCTCCTTCATGGCCTCCACGTAGGCCTCACTTGAGCGGAACGGCCGCACGCTCTTGGCTGCCGAGCCCGCGATGCCCACCACGGGGTCTGCCATGCCCAGGCCAGCCGAGTCACTGTGGGCAGGGACACGGGTCAGGATGGCTGTGAGGACCCAGCAGGCGCTCAGTACAGGCTCTGCCGCTGACCACCTGCACCCGCCTGTCGTTTCAGACCAAATGCCTGGGTTTGAGCCCTGGCTGTGAGAAACTCTTCACCTTAATTTTCCCATCTGCAAAATGGATGCAATAATAGTACCTTTCTCATAGGAACTAATGGGATGATTTTTATAAATGACTTAGTGTCCATAAGTGTTTGCTGCTTGGTTCTTTGGGGGAGGGGGGATTGAAAGACTTGGCAGAGTCCTCCTGACCAGGCAGGGAGGCACCCATCCTTACTGCCCCTGTGATAGGTAAAGAGATGAGCCCTAGAGAGATGTAGCCCACGGCCCTGGACTCACAGTAGGAACCCCGGTCCCGACCTCAGAGAGGGGTTAGGTCGACTGCTCAGGGCTGGTGGCGATCCCACTTCCTCCGGAAAGATCCCAGGTCCTCCCTCAGCCTCCCTTCCGTAAGGACTGTCATTCTAACGACAGAACAGCAGCAGTAGTAAAGTAATCACAGTGACCTTGGCCAGGTCTGAGCGTGCAGTGATATTATCTCCATTTTACAGATGAGGAAACTGAGGCGCAGAGCTCGCTCAAGGTCACAGAGCAGTGGGTGGCGGAGCCGGGGCCGACCTGCCCGCGTTGCTGATCCGGCAGCCGGCTGGCCCGCCCGCCTCCTCCAAGGAGCCTCGCTAGCGCCCCAGGCTGGTGCCTGTGAGCCGGGACTCAGAAGGGCTTTCGCCAGTCCTGGCTGTCCTCTGGGCTTCGGCCCAGAGAGGGTGCGGGGCTGCCCAAGGTCACACAGCCCTGGGGAACAGAGGCCCGCGGCTGCCGCCGCCAGGTCCCCTTCAGTGTGCGCCGGGTAGTGGGTGCTGGGGGTCCCCGCGCTCACCTGGCTCATCCCGCGGCCTCGGGGAGCATCGCCCCGGCGGGGCCGGAGCCGGGCCGGGCCGCCGCAGGGAGGCGCCGCCCGAGCTACAGCGGATCCCTGTCCCACCACCGCGTCCTCATCAGCGCCTGCAGTCTCCGCCCCGCCTCTCTGGAATTCGGATCCGGCCGGAGGGGGTGGGCGGGGCCGCGCTCTCTTAAAGGGGACGCGCTGTTCCCCGGCCTGGGGAGGGGCTGGAGTCTCCAGATGCGGGGCGGGCCAGGGACTCGGCCCAGCCCTGAGCGCAGGCGGGACCACGGCCCCCAGGCGACGCTTCCAGCCCAGAAGTCCCATCCCCAGCCAGGCTAGTCCCCACGGTCCCTTCCACCCTCCTTGGTCTCCTGGGGAGGGGTTTGGGTGTTTCTAGTTGCTCTGCCTCCCCAGATAGTGGCCTCCCCGGGTGAGCACAAACGGGCAGTTCCCAAGACGAACTCAGGAAGCGATAGGGGCCGGGGATGCAAGTCACCTCCGGCCGGAGTGGACCTCCTTAGCTCAGATAAATGAGGCCGTCCAGCCTTGGGTGGCGGGCTTCCTATCAGCAACACCGGCCTGGGGGAGGGGGAGGATGGCTCCGTTTTACCCCCACTTAACCACTGGCTCCTTATCGAATGCTCTTTGTTAACCCTCAGGTTAGGGGAATCCGTTTCTCAGATGAGGACACTGAGGCTGGGGGTGGGTAGGTGGGTGGCTGAGGCCCACGTTTCTGACGCTGCGGCCCATACACTGCAGTGGGGACAGGCCAGTCCTGGACCACCTCTGGCTATCGGGGTGGGCCATGGAATAAACGGCAGAGGCTAGGCGGCAGCCTGGCTCTGGAGAGTTAAGACCCGCTGGTTTCTTTTCAAACTGCACAGGAGAGACCTGGCTGGGACCAGCGGGAAATCCTGCCACTGCAGCCGCTGGGCGGGGACACCAGGCCTGGCTGGGCAGCAGCCTCACTGGCCAGGCGGGGCTGCTGCGGGGAAGCACCACCACCAACCACCCGATGCTCAGAGCTTTAATAAAGCTCCTACTGTGTGCCAGGCCAGCTGTGTGCCCTTGACCTGAAGGAAACAATGAGTCACCTCTGTGAGGGACACTCATGCCCAAACTTGGGCTGAGTCAGAGTAGCTGGTGGCACAGGGATTTGAACAATGACTATTATGGGAATACCTTCATTCAAGGATCGGGGCATTTGTTACCTACTATGTGCCTGACCTCCTGGTGGCAGACTACTTACATCATCTCACTGAGTCCTCGTGACCTTTCAAAAGGTGAACTCTTACCCCAATACCCAGGTCGTGCAGGTCCCACTCTACCCTCTCCACAGCCCACTCCATCCACTGTAGAGTGAGGAAGGCCCGTGTCTAGTAGTAACTAACGGCTGACATTGACATGGAGCCTACTGGGTGCTGTGTCTTTTGGCACTGCAAACCAAGAGCAAAAAGCAGGGAACAAAACAGAGCCACCTCCCAGGCTCACAGTCTAGAGGTGGCTCCTGGGCTGCAACAGGGACAAGGCACTGGGGAGAAGGGAGTGGGGAGCAGGAGTGGGGGTGGGATGGGCCTGCAATTTTTTTTCTTAATTTATTTATTTAGTATTTATTTTTGGCTGCATTGGGTCTTCGTTGCTGTGTGAGGGCTTTCTCTAGTTGCTGCGCACGGGGGCTACTCTTCATTGTGGTGTGAGGGCTTCTCATTGCAGTGGCTTCTCTTATTGCAGAGCATGGGCTCTAGGTGCGCGGGCTTCAGTAGTTGTGGCTCCCAGGCTCTAGAGCACAGACTAGGTAGTTGTGGTGCATGGGCTTAGTTGCTCCACGGCATGTGGGACCTTCCGAGACTAGGGATTGAACCCCTGTTCCCTGCATTGGCAGGCAGATTCTTAACCACTGTGCTACCAGGGAAGTCCCTGTTTGTTTTTTTAAAAATATTTATTTGTCTGCGCTGGGTCTTAGTTGTGGCAGGAGGGATCTTTGTTGCAGCATGTGGAATCTTTAGTTGCGGCATGTGGGATCTAGTTCCCTGACCAGGGATTGAACCCGGGCCACCCGTATTGGGAGAATGGAGTCTTAGCCACTGGACCACCAGGGAAGTCCCAGGCCTGTAATTTTTGATCAGTGAACAGTAAAGGTGAGGGAGGGAGCTGTGTGGATATCTGGAAGGAGAGTGTTTCAGGCTCAGGGAATAGCCAGGGCAAAGGTCAAGGTAGGCGGGTGCCTGGTGTGTTCAAGAAAGAGGGAGGGGGCCTGTGAGGCTGGGTGGAGGCAGATGGAGGTGGGGCTGAGGGGGCCATACCTCTTTTGAGGGACCCGGGAGCCAGGGAGGGAATTAGAGCAGGGGAGGGGTGACCTGACTTAGGTCATAACAGGTTCCCTGTGGTACTGTGGTGGGCAGGGCAGGGGCCCTGGAGGAAACCAGGTGGTGCCAGTGTTGAGAGGAGTTGGATTCTGGCTGTATTTTGAGGGGACAGCGGATAGAATATGCTGGTGAATCGGGTGTGAAGGTGAGGACAGAGTTACAGGTTTGGGGCCGCTGATACCTGGGGAGGACAGGATTGCTGCAGATGGGGCAGGGGAAGATCAGGGTATGGAAACTAAGTAATTAAATTCTCAATGCCTTTTTGTGTTCTCCTTTTGCAATTTTGGGAAACTGAGGCCCAGAGAGGGCAAGGGATGTGTGTGGTCAGCAGCTGTGCAGGAATTTGACCCCTGCTCATATCTACCTCGTGTCTCTGCAGGGCCCTGGACACAGGAGAGGTCAGACTGAACCTAGGCCCTTCTGTTGGTCATTGGGTGAGATGGTTAAGCTCCCTGAGTCAGTTGCACTGTTTGTAAAATGGGACAACAGCAGTCACACCACAGAGTTGTGAAAATGTTATTACTCAGCCGAGTGCAGCCAGGGCATACATCCACTGCTCCTCTGAGGAGGAGGAGCCGAGGGGGGATTGTTCCTCTCTATCTCCAGTCCCCTGAGCTGTGGCCTGCCATCACAGAGGCCCGCTGCAGACCAGAGACTCCAATATTCTGACTCTAGGACACATGGCAGGTGTGGTCCCCACTGGTGTGGCCAGACCCACGGCCCAGGCCATGGAGGGCCTTGGCTTTGATCCCCTGTATCGTAAGGCATCCTCTCCTCTTCCTGGCAGGACCAAGGGAAGCACAGACACCGCTGGTGGGACGAGAGGTTTGGGCTGTGGTTGTCCTGAGCCCATCCCCACAGACCCCACAGGCCACCTTTGAGTACAGAATGCTGTGGCTCCAGTGCAGGCTCGGGCTGGCCCTTGGGCAATGGGCACATGGCTGGATTTCCAGCCTTAGCTACTGGGTGCTAGAGTGCAGCCTGCTGGCCTTGGTTGCAGCCGGAGGTTGGACAATGGGCTTGCCGGCAGGCCCCAGCCCTGGCACTGGGCAGCTCAGGTCCTGGCTGGTTCCATCCGATGCCCTCTGGGCTAGACTGACCTGTGAGCATGGCCCAGGATGAGTTGGTGACCCGCCGGGGGCTTCAGGATGCTTTGTCCAGATGTGGGTCCAACCATGACGACTGCTCCTGCCCCGGCTGTGGGGTGAGTGCCCCCAAGCTCCCCTGAGCTGCTTCCTGTGCCCGGAGAAGCAGGACCAGAAAGCCTGGAAGGCCCGCTTTCCCACCAGCCTCCATCTCTCTGTGCTCACGCTCACTCTGCGCCCGGCAGCTCTCTGTCAGGAGCGGAGCAGGATGGGGCGTTCCAGGGCCCGTGGTTGGGCCTAGGGGAGGCCCTGTCACTGCACTGTCCTCGGCTCCAATTTCCTCCCTTGGAGGTGAGCCACTCCCTGTGAGCCTTTGTCCACGCGTAGGGGCAGAGATCGGTCTCCCACTGACCCCTGAACCTTGGCCTGGGTCTGCGGGCTGTGGCCTTGTGGGACCACGAGGGTGTGCGGAAAATTTTTATTCTAAGTGTGACTGACCAGGAGCTCTTGAGAATTGGGAGCGGCGTGAGGAGCCCGGTTTCCATTCCCCACCCCATCCCCAGGCTTCAGCCAGCTCTGCGCAGCCCTTTGAGACAGGGCTTGGAACCCACGCCTCCTGAGGGCATCTGAGGTCAGTGCAGTCCAGACGTTTCTTTTGGCTGGGAGGACCTGGCCTGCCTGACATAAGCACCTCCACCCTGGGCCTAGGCGCCAGGGATGTGAGGCTGCCCCCGCAGGGCGCCTCAAGCTCTGGGCAGAAGTTAGGCAACGCCTGTCACACTCGGTGGCTGTCCCTGCAGCAGCTGCTGGGAGGGCTGCTCGTGATCCCCTAGCTTGGGCTGCAGGCCGGGGAGGGGGTGGACCGGGCACCCAGCCCTTTAGAAATAGGATGCCTGTGGGCGGCAGGTCAGGAGGGGGAGAGCGCAGGCTCTGAGGAGCCCCCTCGGGCCTGAAGGCAAGTCCCATCTCCTCACCTGAGCCACGGGGTGCTCACACTGCCTCGGGGGCTGATGTGCACTTGGCACAATGCAGCCCGGTGATGTCGTGGGTGCGTTTGGGCCTCAGGAGTGTGAACTCTGGCTCTGACACCTGCCAAGACTGAGGTGGGAGCGTCCTTGGCTCCTTGCGAGAATAGCACTGGCCTGTGTGGCGGGGCTGCGGAGAGGAAGGCAGAGAGGGCAACTTGGGTCATGGGGGCCTGAGGGAGGCCAGATCTCATGGGTCATGGCCAGCGTGGCAGGAGCCTCCGGAGGGTTTTGAGAATGGTGAGGTCGGTCAGCCTCCATGGGGTAAGGGCTAGAGGGGTGGAGGGAAGCTGGGAGCCCTGCGAGAGGGCCATGGGAGGCATGGGTGTTTTTGGTGCTGCGTCTTGGAGAGCCTGATGATTTGCTTTGGGGTCTGAGAGAACAGGAGTCAATGAGGAACTCCAAGGTTCAGGATGAGGGAACAAACTCTTCCACTTGCTGAGAATGGGGTGGAGGGAGGTGCGGGGCAGGATCCAGCCCTTTCAGCCCATCAGATCCCAGGAAGAGCTGGCACTTGGGAGAAGGGTGGGCGGTCAGCCAAGCAGTGAGGGGTCAGAGGAGCCCTATCACAGCCTGGGAGCCCCTGTGAGGTCAGGCAGTGAAGGAGGGCAGCAGAGGCTGGGAAGGCACCACCAGTGATTTGGTGACATGGAGGTTGCTACTGTCTCCGCAGAGGCAAGACCGGTTGGAAGTGGTTTCTAGAAAGGGAGAGGAGGTGGATGCCAAGGAAACAGTAAAATGGCTTGGTGGCTGGAGGGGGATTAACGAGGGGTAAGGGAGGGTTTTCCAAAGGTGCAAGCGCAATGCGTATTCATTTGGGAGATGGGCTGGTAATGCAGAAAAAGAGGAAACGGGAAACCACACAGTTGTACGTAAAGTACGTCCAGGTGGGCTGGGGAGAGAGAAGACCCGGGGTGAATGGTCAGACCGTGGGGCCAGTAGGGTGCTGTGAGCAGTGTACCCACTTCCCCAGGCCCTGCTCTCACTGGGCAGGGGATGGTAGGGAAAATTCACTCCAAACCCTTGCCCCTTCCCCTGGCTGAAGGTGACAATCTCTCCTTGAGAGGGTGGGTGTGTTAAGGCCGAAGTTTGTTTCTTGAGCATCTGCCTGGGGACACATTTATGGACTAAGTTACAATTGCTTACCTGGAAAATGGCTTTTCCCAGATGGACGTGTTAAGAGCCTTGGATCTTTGAATGACTGAAACCTACTGGCCTGCTTTGGATACTTATCTTCATGCGGCTCCAAGAAGAGACCAGACTGACCACAAGGCCAACAGGTGATGGGTCTGGGGCTCTTCACATCTCCTCCCTGACAACAGAAATGTGCTCTGACCCCACACAAGGCAACCAAGGCAGTCTTAACCAAGGCCTCCATTTTAGTTTTAGGCTGTTTAACTTTAAAACTCTAACCCCATAACATCAAGGAAGCACAATAACCACTACCACTTAAGTAGGAAATATAAAAACGGTTCCCCTCCTTAGCTGTCACTAAGGCAGACCTGCGTCCTGAAGTGTGTGGAGGCTCAGAGGCCCACCAACTCCGCCACTGCTGGGAGGGGTGTTCAGAGGGCCCTGTGACCCAAAGCTCCCTCAGAGGGCTCCCAGCCATAGATCCCCAACACAGTGCCCCCCCCCACTGCAAATCGACAGACCTGGGCTATGACGTCCCCTTGAGACACGGCTCAGGGTCAAAGTGACACTCGAACCCCCTTTCCTTGCCAGCAGCACCATGACCAACACTGCACTGTCACATCTTGACCGTTCAGATTTCCTCACACATGACGCTTGAATGAGCTGTGATCTGGGGGGTTGGGGACATGCTCCAAGTAGATGTGCAGTGGCTGCAGAACAGAGGCCGAGAAGGATGACGGTTTATAAACATTTGGAATTTTATTTAAAAAAAAATCACAACCATGAACATTGTTACAGTTAGAGAGGCCCTCTTGGTTCTCCACAATGATACTGAGCATGCTCACAAGGGATTCCCATTGTTTAGTCTTAGTTAAACAACCATCTTTAAAAGAAGGAAAAAAAAACTCGGCACACTACCATTTAACTTGTTTTAATGTTTCTTCACAAATGGTGAAAAATACTAAAGTACAGACAGGAATAATCATAATGTTGTGGCCAACATTATAAATATGGAATTATAAATTTAAAACATTTTCTGGTTTAAAAAATAAATCTGGTAGTCAATGCAGCTCTGCGGGGTCTCTGCGTCTAGTAGGGCCGGTCTCTGCGTTCCTGACGGTGCTCGCCTCTGCAGGGCAAAAAGGAAAAAGGGGGCGATGTGTTAAAAATGGGGAGAGGAAAGGAAGCCCTCCACAGCCCTGAGCCGAGCTGCCAGCCTCATTCCCACAGAACAGGTGAGACCTGCTGCCCGATGGGCCCTGTGCTCCACAGCTGTTTCTACCACCACATACTTATCCATTTTCCCAGGTCCTCCACGCCCGCCTCTTCTTCCTCCCATCTGTTCCATCAAAGGTCCAGGGGGTCCCCCAGGGCCACCTCGTCTTCCTCCACCAAAGCCACCACGGTCCATGCCCCGGGTGCCGCGGAAGCCACCTCTGTCTCCACCACGGCCACCTCTGAACATTCCACCAGGACCACCTCGATCCATGAGGCCACCTCTTCCTCCCCGCATGCCACCAGGGCCACCTCTGCCACGGTCACCGCCTAAGGTAAGGGAAAGTACAGGAGAGGACAGAGAGAATGGGTGAACGCAGAGGTCCCCTCAGGATCTGCTGTCTTCCCCCCGCAGAAGATACTTTACCCCAAACACCTGGGTCACAGTTTAGAACTGATGGAACTACAGGTGACCCTTGAACAACAGCAACAGGTTTGAGGTGCATGGGTCCACTTATACATCGATTTTTTTCCCACTAAATATACTACAGTTCTAATCTGAGGTTGGCAGAGTTCTAATCTGAGGTTGGTAGAATCTGAGGATGTGGAGGGAGGGCCGAAAGTGGATTTTTTTTTTCTTTTGCTGTACGCAGGCCTCACTGCTGTGGCCTCTCCCACTGCAGAGCACAGGCTCTGGACGCGCAGGCTCAGCGGCCAGGGCTCACGGGCCCAGCTGCTCCGCGGCATGTGGGATCTTCCTGACTGGGGCACGAACCCGTGTCCCCTGCATCAGCAGGGAAGCCCCTAAGTGGATTTTTTTTGACTGCGCAGAGGCCCAGCGCCCCAACCCCTGCATTGTTCAAGGGTCAACCATGTAACTTAAAGAGCCCCACTGTCCAGGGCTGAACTTGCTGAAATCACCAACCTGGTCTGGGCAACACAAAAGGTTAGTGCCAATTGATGGTACCTACCCGGGGGTGGGAAAGGTGGTGGGAGGAAGCCTTCAGGCTTTGGGGCCTTACACTGGTTGCACTCTGTTCTCCACGCAAAGTTCTGGTTTCCACACCCCCTGCATAAAGTTACATCACAACAGTATCACTTAAGTGAACAAGTAAAGGCACCACCTGAGCAGAAACCACCATAATTACTGAGTCCACAGAAAATGGCTTTTGAGCCTCAGGCAGCAACACACATAGCACCAGAGTTTGATCCAGCAAAGTCAACCATGTGGGCCTGAGTCCAGTGGACTGTGACCGTCTCCCGAAGGCTCCAAAACAGCCAGTAAAGGACCGACTACCACCACCACCGCCCCCAGCAGAGCCATCATGGTCATCATTACTCTCCTGCGGATGAAAAGAATCCAGCAGGCCTCCCCAGAATGGGAATGGGGCAAGATGTAGGGAGACTGCACTAGTAGGCTATCAGTGTGCCCCGAGAAGTACATACGGATTGGGGCACTGCCAGTCTCCAGCTCGGTGCTGGACGTTTCCTCCTCCAGACGGGTTCCCTCGGGAACCGCGGGGCCCTCTTGGTGGGAAGCCTCCTCTGTCTCCTCCACGGCCTCCCATGCGACCCATGGGTCCTCCAGGACCTCCTGGGCCTCCTGGACCTGCAATAAGCATAAACCACCTCTTTGCAGCACCAGATTTGCTACAGGCATACATCTCATGAAGGGAAACAGAAACAGAGATCACAGCTGTCGCTGCCCCATCACCTGGCCCATACTTTCCCACACGCCCAAGGGCTAGTCACTATCATCACTGCGGTTAGCTCCACAACAACTTGAGGAGGGGAGTGCAGATGAAGAGAACAGCCCAGGGCTAAACCCCAGGCAGTGCGGTTCCCAATAGTCTAATATCGATCTAGATACCTTTTCAGTATTGCTAATGGGCTTGTCTTCACTCTAGAAACCAAGTTCCTCAAAGACAAGTGTACTAAACTTCCAAAGCAACACAGAAAGAGCCCAGAGACAGCATCCAGTAAATACCTCCTCGGAGCGGCGGCGGCATCCCTCTGCCCTCACGGGGGGGCATTCCTCCCCGCATGCTGTTCATTGGAGGCTTCTTCCGAGCAAGAGAAACTTTAAGTTTGCTCCCTTGAAAATCTTTCCCTGAAACAAGATAACAGAACACCAATTACTCCCAACCTTCCAACTCTTAGTCCCCTTGAGGGACCAGGCAAGGTTAGATGACTCCTTTCACCAACCCCGCCCCCTATATCAAACCAACCATTCCTGCTTCATCAAGTGTGCCCACCCATGATGTTCCCTAAGATTTTTACAGGCAAGGCCAGAAAAGCCTTTAAAAGAAACAAACAGAAAACAAAAAAATAGGAGAGGCAGAACTTTCTGACACTTTTGTGCGAAGTGAATTTCCAGGATCAATGTCAAAGCCACACATATATGTAAACGCAAATGTAAACGGCTATGGTGTCTGTGGGACTTTCTGCACCTCTGACATCCTTAGAGAAGAATTACAACTTTAGCATGAGGCTTTGAACAACAATGACTGAAAGTAAGGGATCTCTTAACCCATGGTCAGCGCCCAGGCCCTCACGTGGCTGAGGGGAGCGTGACAAGCACTTCCCAGCAGCCATCCAGTGCTCCTCCAGGAGCAGACAGAGGGTCTTCTTGCTCCTCTGGCTCTTGAGGTCCTCCTTCCTGCCATGTCCTATAGCCACACAGAGGGAGAACCTATCTGTCCCCGGTCCCTAGAACCACTTTAAGAGAACAACATTTAACAGCCAGAATTAATACATTAGAGCAAGACCCTTTCTTTACCCACAAGTTGACACAGGCAACACTTGCTACCAGACCTTCTGTGTGCCCCAGAGGAGGCAGAGCTAAGAAGGCTAGGAGCACACCCTTGTTGACCTAGGGGTCCTACCATCAAACCACTCTAGGGTTCCTACCATCAAACCACTCGACGGCAGTTTTGGCAGTTGGCGGGTCTTCATAGGATACAGTAGCATCGCCTTTGGGCTTTCCTGTTTCCTTGTCCAAATAGATATGGATCATGGGTTGTCCAGTCCTCTTGTTTATCTAGGCATAAAATAGCATAATGAAGCTGTGACCAGAATAGTTTTCAGGGGAAAATCCATGTGAAATTCTTTTTCTTTTCCATCCAAGTTCTTTACTGTCAAAAAGCAGTAAATTTTCCAGACACACATTCAGAAGGATGTTGTTTTAGCTTACCTGAGTGGTGGAATTATGGGTGACTTATTTCCTAAATAGCTACCACAAATCTGTACTTAGGAGACTTTCCCTCTTAGATGTGTTTTATCATAAAACCAAAATAGGTTTTATCATAAAACCAAAGTTCCAAATTGTGTAAATGAACTTTACAGGTCCCATTCCTCCCCCAGCCACCTTTTCCTGTGTCCCTGCACCTGCCCCAACACCCTGTAGGTCACACTAACAGGCACCCAGTGAGCAGCCACCTCTTAGGACTCAGGCAGGCTTTGATGCCATCATATAAGACACATCTCACATAAAGTAAAAATTACAATCATTAAGTACAACATACAGGGCTGTGAGTGTTCTAAAAGGATCTTGGTTATCTCAAGTTCAACACAGCCAGTTTTTCGAGACAGAAGAGATGACTAGTTTTTCAGCTCAACACCAGATGCAAGTGGCTTGAATTCAAGAGCCACACTGCACAAGAATATGGCTTTATGTGTTTTTTGCATATGATCAAACTCTTATCTGCATTTATAGATAAATTACGATATATATGTTATATATAATATATATATATATATATGCTGATACGTATGTTTTTATAAAGGACATACATATAAACACTGAAAGGAAATGTGGCGAAATAGTGGTATGAATGTTGGGGTATGTCAGTTTAAAATCTGTAATTTTACAAAACTTTGATAGTAAACACTGCTTTCTTAACTACGCATAAACCCCACATACACAAATAAACATATTCACAAGTAGAGAGAAATCTCCTTATATGATTTAAGATTTACCAAAATCGCTGGATCAGAAAATGCCATTCAAAATAGACCATTAACTAAAAAATAAATCTAAAAAGATCTGCAAAACTTTTAAGGAGATTGGCTTTACCAAACACCTAATAAATGGAGAAATACGATGTTAATGGGTCAAATTCTTATAGATTCATTGACTTCCCCGCAGTGGTTAAGAATCCACCTGCCAATGCACGGGACACAGGTTCGATCCCTGCTCTGGGAAGATCCCACATGCCACGGAGCAACTAACCCCGTGTGCCACAACTACTGAGCCCTCACATGCAGCAACGAAGACCCGATGCAGCCAAAATAAATAAAATTCTTACAGGTTCAGTAAACATCCAATAGGTTTTGTGGGTTTTTTTGCCGCTCTGCACAGCATATGGGATCTCAGTTCCCTGACTAGGGATCAAACGAGTGCCCCCTGCAGTGGAAGTGTGGAGTCCTAACCACTGGACCGCCAGGGAATTCCTCCAATTGGGGTTTTTTAAGGAACTTCATAAACTGGTTCTAAAATGTATATATATATAAAATGTATAGAGCAAGGAGTAAACAACAAAACATTTCTGAAGAAAAAGAATAAAACAGAAGAATTTGCCTTACTAGGTATCAATATCGAGCATAGAGTAATTAGCAGTGCTACTAGCATAGGATCACGCAAATTAACCAAGTATACAAAACAGCCAAGAAACAGCTCCAGGTAGAGGTGTACTTTCTATGTGAAAGCATTATACACCACCAGGGAGAAGATGGCTCTTTCAAAAGATGTTGCGGAATAAAAGGTCTTGCAAATGGAAAAAAGTAAAGACACAAACCAGTAAGGTAATGACCTCTAAGTTCAACCACAGTAAAATTAAGAACTACTCATCAAAAAAAAAAAAATGAATAAGTGGGCCACAGGGAATTCCCTGGCAGTCCAGCGCTTAGGACTCTGCCCTTTCACTGCTGAGGGCACAGGTTCAATCCCTGGTCGGGGAACTAGGATCCCGCAAGCTGTGTGGCACGGCCAAAAAAAAGAAAAAAGTGAGCCACAAACTGGGAGACCTGTATTTGCAACAAAGGACAAAGAACCCGATGAAAAATGCGTACAAAACACAAACAGGTATTTCAAAGAAGATAGCGTGCCATTATAACATTATTAATGATCAGGGAAAAAGCAAATTAAATTACATTTCCATTTTCTTCTACCAGATTAGTGAAAGTTAAAAAAAAGGCGATTCCCGGTGAGGCTGTGGCAGGTGTGCAGTCAGAGTGCCAGTGGGAGTCTAAGCTGGTCAGCCAGACAGTTATTTTGAGGTTAAACACTGTACACATCTTAAGAACCAGCAGTTCTACACCTGGACATAGTGGGTTCTCATTATCCGTGGATTCAAATTTGCAAATCTGCCTACTCATCAGTATTTTGCCTACCAAAATCAATACTTGTGGCACTTTTTGTGGTTACTTGCAGACCCCACCACCATTACAGCAGCTCAGACCAAACCATTCTAGCCACACTAGCTTCTTTGAGCTTACCAGGCAAGCTCCTGCCTCGCTATTCCCTCCACTATTCTGAAATTATTTCCCTGCTCCTAGTGGCTCTGTTCCTCATTTTATCCCTGTTCTATCTTGCTGTATTTATTTTCCTCCCTAACAAATCACGATCACTGAACACAGTACAACTATATTCCTTTTTACAGTATGTTCCCCACTATATGTAAACTCCAAGGGTTCTTATCTGTTTGTTTCCCAGTATACTTGCCTTACAATAGTGTTTAATACTCTTCAAAAATTATGTAAAACAAAGTATTACTGAGGACACATCTATAAAGTAAAGAAAGGGAGACATCTATAAAGTAAAGAAAGGGAATGATAAATTTCAGGAAGGGAGTTGAGAGAAGGGGTAAAACTGGGAAGACATATACCAGGTACTTCAAAGGTACTCATATAAAGCCGTACTTCCTAGGCTGGGGATATGGATACGTAAGTGTTATTTTTAAAACTATGTCATATTCTATATTTCACAATAAGTAATGTTCGTGTTAAGTATTCTTACAATTAACATGATAATTATAAAAATGACCCTGAGTTATCAAGTAACCTTAAATCATGTTTAGCATTTCTTTTCTATAAAAAATTTTTGTGTTTTGCTTTTTGTATTTTAAGGAGCAAACCACAATATGGACAGTCCAGAAGGAAGTGGTTGAAAGATCTGCCAGATCACATGGTCACGCTTTCACTTACCTTGACAACTCCACACTGCTTAAAGAAGTCTGCCAGATCATCTAGAGTCACACTGTCACTTAATCCTTGCACATAAATTGCACTGTTGTCACAGTCTTCATCTGGATCTACAGGTGGGCCTTCCAGAGAAAAGTAGACAAAGGGAGTTATTTGTCATGTATCCATTAGAGTTTATTAACCAATGGTCACTACTGCCCACTGGTATTCATCACAAAGCTAAGAGAACTACCAACCTTACTAATAAGAATGACATGGAACTCTTGGTTTACTTTGATAAAGGAAGCCCCAAACTGCTCTTGACAGCAAGATTATCCCATTGATTTACCAGGCTGTTGAACCCCAACACGCACTTGCTTCTGTGCTATTCATTTATAAAGCACAATATAAAAATCAGGAATTTGGAGTTACCTAAATCAAGATCTGGTCCTTCGTCCATGGGTCCTGCCAACCAGGAAAGATCATATAAAATACTGTTAGTGCACGTCTTGCAAGCTACAAACCTTACAAACACACATAGCTATCTACTACACCACCATTTGATGGGGCTTCATTAAATTCAAAATGACCCGCACTGCTAAAATGGAGCAGTGCCCCTTTAACATCTGTGAAAGGTTTGCTAGGGTTTGCTTTTTCTTTGCTGGTTTGCTTTTAAACCATTAACCAAATACACTCTCAATGCTTATGTGCCAAATTAGTGTTAAATTTAAGTCAAATTTTTTCCTCCAAATAAACCAAACTTTAAAACTGTATTCTCCCCCATATTACAGAAGCAGTTGCTCAATACTTCAAGTTACCCTTTGTTTTGTAACCATAGGTTAACCTTATTACCCCTAAGACAATGCCGGCAGTACCCATTAGTCTCTTTTGTATAGATCATTTTTAAACCGCTTATGAAACTAATATAAAATTATAGTTTTCTAAATACTGACTGTATTTTTTTTTAAACACTATCCATGGTAATACTCAAAAACTTACCACCAGGCTTATTGAAGCCACCTCGCTCTCCAGCGCTGCTGGGGGGATAAACGAAGAAATGAAGGCCTTTCCCTTTAAAAGCCAGTACCGCTCTGAGCCTTGTGGGGGCTCGTGGGGAAGAAGGGCACTGGCTAAACACATCTCCAAACAATGCATCTCTCTCATCTTGTCACTATGCCTTTCTTCAGGGCAGCTCGCTCAAATTTCCTTTATATACAACCTTGCTTGTCTGATTGTACACACCACTGTGGTTGGTTCCTTTCATTTCGGGGGGCTGGTATTAATAGTGCAATACTTGGCAAATTGGGGAAAAAATACATCCCAAACACCCACCCCGTCAGCTGAAAAACAGGGAGAGCTTGGTGTGGAGAGAAGTAGCAAGCTGGGGTAACTGAATCTTTTCATGTTCATAAAGGTGCACCCTCAACCTCTCCCAGGGGAGAGCCAAGTGAGGCCCTGGGCTTCCTAACAAGTCACAGTATAATAAAGCAGGAGACACCAAAGTAAAGGCCTACAACACACACCAGAGGACGCATCCAGCCGATCTTCAGCATAAAGCCATACATTTCAGGGCACTAATGGGTTTAACAATCGCTGTGAAAGGAGAATTTACAACAAATACCAAGGCTCCACGGAATGGGGGTGCAACTTTATAGACATACCAGTTGAAAACAATGACAATGGCAGTATAAAATCACCGCCTTACGTATTTTAAAGGGAGAAGAAATATGAATTGGGCCTGTTTCTTTTTTAAAAAATTAAATAAAGGCAGCTCCTCAGTGGGAGGCCCTGAGCTTTTTCTAACCAGTATTGCACCTTTAATACCTGAATATACAATTTCAAGCTGTTGCATGCAGCTTTGTTTCCTTTTTAAAAGTACACACCATAAAATGTTCTCTCTCTTTAAACACAAAAGTTTACACTTTAATGTTACACAATTCTAGAGTATTATACCTCCTCTGGTTCATTACCAAACAACAAGTATGCAGTTACCAAAGTTACAGAAGGATTCCATTTATACAATGAATACATTTTGTTAAAAATATTCTATGTATATTTGTCCTCTCCATATGGACACCGTGTCTAGTCCCACTTTTCATTATGCTGCCGGCTGAGTACTGAGTACGGGTACTTTTTAAGTATTGAAGTGTATACAAGGCTCTCACTTTGTAACCTGTAGCATATAAATGCGACAAAGCATGTTAAAAAGTTTCCACGTTTAACAGCCAACGAAAATATCAAAATACTGAGGCAATGAAAAAGGGCATGTTAACAACATTGAGTGCCTTACCTGCAGAAGACACTGAAAACCATCACCACACCACAATAAAAAAGAGGGGAGAGGGGAAAGCCCTTGTCCTGTCCCCAAAGGATCCAACCGACTGCTTCACAGTCTGTTGAAAAACCTATGAGGAAAGCCATGATGTTTTCTATGGCTTCAGGAGAGACTTCTAACCCAGAAAGAGGGAACCCCTCTACTAGCAAAGTCTAGCAAAATTAGTAGAATTATTACTTCTGGAGAATTAAAATGAATAAACTTGAAATTGGTTTTGCAATCAAAAAATACTAGGATTCTAGGTGATTGGAAACGTGATGATAGTGATTTCAAGTGTCTACATCTATTTAAAACATCCATAAAGAAGGTGAAACCTTTATAATGGAATGACATTCTTCAAATCAGAATATTAATTTTACTTTATACCAAATTATTCATAAGTTTTTGCATCTTGTAAAATGACTTTCTTCCAATAAAGATTTCACCGAAGACTTTTTAAGTTATGCAGAATATGCAAAACAGTATTTTAAACCAGTATTGTTCAATAGTAAACAGATTGCTAATGTAAAAATTAAAGACCAACTTTTTAATCTTGAAGTACATTTCTGAAGAAATTCTGTTCAGTTTTTCCTTGAACCTACAGTGGCACCAAATCCAATTTATACCTACATTAACATTCTGCATAACTTTTTTACTATTTATATAGGGACAGAACACACACAGAACTAAGCCTTCTGGATTATGTTAACCAACATTATACCTCACCTTCATCAAAGTATAGACACCAGAAAGGGGAGAGGGTATGGGAGAAGGGAGGGGAAGGGTAGGCACAGGTAGCAGGGTTATGTTACTGATCTAAACAAAGTTTTCTAAACCAGATTGTGCCATCAATTAAAATGGTCAAACCGATTTAGACTTCTCAAAATCTCCAATGGGAAGAGTGATCCCATAATTATATACATTACTCTTCAAAAAGCTATTGGACTTCTTGTGTACCAGGTGCACCTCAGGCCACAGTTCAAGGGTTATGGAACCAAGATCTTCATCGTTATGTTCAACAGTTCCGAGTACAAACAGAAGTTAGGGACAAACATGGTGGAAGACAGCTGCATTCCTTTTTTGCAGTATATATACCAGGTATTTCAAGACAACCATTCAGAAGCAATTAGTTAAATACCTAGGGTTGTTTTAAGAGTTGTGTGTGTTCCATCCCAAGTCTTATTACCCACAGAGGCTTTGGACCTCTGGAAACCATGAAGGGAACTGAAAGCTCTAATTTCAAAACCATTCTTTGTTCTCCCCATCCCAACCAAGTAGATTGGCACTGAAAAAAGCAAACTGCCTCTAGATATGCCACAGAGATGACATTTCCATGTTTTGGAAGATGGCTTGGGCTCATCAGATTATCCATGGAAATGCAGAAATAAATTTCTTATGTCTTTCAGTCCCTTCTTTCCATTGAAAATCCTATGGATGAAACAAAATTAGGTAAAAGGAGAAAAGGTTTGCTCTTACCCCATTCCACCGCGTCCTCCTCCCCGCCCACCTCTGCTCATGCCTCCACGATCAAATCCCCCTCTTCCCCTGCCCCGGTTATCAGGGCCACTCATGCTCCGGTTCTCTCCTGGTCCGGAAAATCCTCCAGACTCCTGCCCATAAACACCCATGCTACTGGGGTGGTCCTGTCGGAATGAACCTGAGGAAAGAGTCACATCTGTAAGCCGTGGACCAGCATTTACACCACTGCCTGTTGTACTTTCTCCTGGAATCATAGAATTCTCAATTGCAAGGCACAAACCAAGGTACCATCTTCTTTACACCTGATTAAGCACTCCTGATCTTTTTAAAGTTCAACAAGAACAACTGGCTCATTAAGGCTGAAGTAACCTCATATAGTTCATCTAGAATAAACCACTCCCAAACAAAAAAAGGACTCTGGTCAACAGTTTACAGGGTTCTGTATCCTAAGATGTCTTTAAAAAGTTGCTTCTTTAAACCAAACTCAAGAAACAAAAATGGAGCCAGGTTTCTTGGGGGTTGCTAAGGGGTAGTCTCCATCAAGTAGCACTACTCATCTCATTGTCATAATGAGACATACTCAGGATGGAATTTAGTTAAAAGACAACAATAATCCAGGTAAGAGATTAAACTGTGAAGACAGTTTCTTGAGTTTTTGGTTGCTTTCCCACATAAAACCGTAAGCGTTCTGTGAAACTTTTTTTGTTTGTTTTATGAATGTAAATAAAAACAAAACATAGCATTTTGTTAACTATCAAAATTGCAGTAGTCTTCAATAGCTACCTGCTCACTCTCTCTTAATAAGCTGGGGTGGGCAGGCCATAAGAAATGCTGGCTTCACTCACTGTATATAACCTCCCCAAAGAGAGCAGGGCTGGCAGTCTACAACATTTTCTCTGGTCAGTTACAAACTCTCTTTTCTTGTAAGGCATACTAATAACAATTAAATTGGAGAAAAGCCAGGATATTAGCCAGGATATGATACCTTCAAGATGCATCCTGGAGTTCAAAAGTACACAATAGTAAAGAGCATTTCCCCATTTCAGAAACTCCAAACATAACCATTCTTATTTGGTTTTCTCTCTTAGCAACTCACTCTGCTGCCCGTAGCTGCTGCTCTGTTGGCTATATTGACTTGGAGCCTGGCTGTAGGATCCAGTTTGGGGGGGGTAACTAGTGGGCGGCTGCTGCCCATAGCTGCTTTGTTGACCATAGCTACTCTGTTGTCCATAGCTGCTCGGCTGCCCATAGGTGTTCTGCTGGGAGTAACTGCTCTGATCATAACTAGTCGGCTGTGTAGAAGAATAGCTGAAAGTAAAAAAAAAAAAAAAAAAAAAACTTGTTAGGAAGGAGAGACATTATTTTTTCTAGTCCCCTAAACATGAGACATAAATAGTACATGACACAGAAATCCTTAAAAATGCAGTTACTTTCTACATATTAACATACAATGAATTTAAAATAAGCAAATATCTTTGTATTCAGAATAAAACTCTGAATGGAAGGGAGGGGATATTATTAAAAACAACCCATTTATAAAATGTACAACCCTAGAGCCTCTCCTTTACCCCCACCCTCATGAAAACAATAGTTATTCTCAACCAAATTCAAGGCAAATTGGGGAGTTTAGGTGCTTCCTGTATTAAGGGAAGAATATGCAGATGTGCTGCCAGGGAAGGTTGCCCCAGCAAAAAAGGCACTGAGAAAAATGAGGCAGTTAAGTGCGGTATTCAGTCCTAAGGCTGCCTCCAATAATTCCCTTGAGTGATGACAATTTTTCTGAAGCTAAAAGGCCACTTGGTGTGTGTTTGGCCACTTTTCTCTTGAGGATAAGTCTAAGTTTCAAACTGCTTTGGTATGTATACAGTTTCAAACTTTCAGACATGCCTGATCATCTACGAAATCCAGGCATTAATAAAGAAAAGATGGACAAGGAAACGTCAGTATCAAGGCATTGTATGAAAGATGAATATTACACTGATATTCATCTTCACACATGTCAACTACAGGGCAGGGAAACTAAACAAAGATACATTCTTACACAGAAATAAAGCTTGAAAGAACTGGTATTAAACTCTGGATGAACCATAATGAAAAACCAAAAAGACAACACATTTTACAATTTTAATTCTAAGAACAACAATTTTAAGTATCACCACCTCCCTCACCACAGCTGTAAGGATTCAAAGGCCTCTCTTCACACCAAGTGCACCTATTCCACTAGCCAGATTAAGTGCTCTCAGCATGACAGCTGTGGGTGGGCCCTGTGGAAGAACTGCTAGAGCCCTGCCCACTGCTGCTCCAAGCTGAACAGAGACACTTACCAGTCAGCTGTATTGGCTCATAAGCCTGCTCATGTCTGCTGTACTTTAATGTATAAACCAATGAAATGAGTACAAAAAGGGGAACTGTTAATTCTACCAAAACTAAGTTAACACTTTAGGACACAATTCAGACAATTCATTTGAAAACTTGCATCAAATTAAATGTGAGAACTTGCAGTTCTTCCTCTACTTTAAAGAAACCAAAACTGGACATTGTAGCTGCTGGTGTGGTTAATGTAAGACAAAATACAGAACAAGTAAACTCTTAGTCAAAAGGAAGGGCCTTGGCCTAACCGTTAAAAGGCTGGTGCATGGACTTCCCTGGTGGCCCAGTGGTTAGGAGTCCGCCTGCCAATGCAGGGGGCACAGGTTTGATCCCTGGTCCAGGAAGATCCCACATGCCGTGGAGCAACTAAGCCCGTGCTCCACAACTACTGAGCCTGCGCTCTAGAGCCCACGAGCCACAACTACTGAAGCCTGCATGCCTTGAGCCCGTGCTCTGCAGCAATAGAAACCACCGCAATGAGAAGCCCGCGCACTGCAGCTAAGAGTGGCCCTCACTCGCTGCAACCAGAGAAAGCCGGCACACAGCGACGACCCAATGCGGCCAAAAATAAATAACTAAATAAATTTATTAAAAAAAAAGCCTGCTGCATGAATGGACCTTTAAATATAAAATGATTAAGGTGAACTTTCTTTTTTTCGAAAAAATAATGCCCTGCACTTTACCCAGCTCAAATGTATCGGAGAATGTGGCTTCTGTGGTTCTGTTTACCTGCTTTCATTGTTTCTCATCTGAATAAACTAAAAGAAAAAAATTCAAAGAAAAAACCTAGAGTGATAAAAACGTATTTAGAGAGAAGAGTTTTTGACTGTCAGGCACTGCTATCAGAACTTAGGACTGAGGTTTTTTTTTTTTTAGGACTGAGGTTTTAATGTATAATATGTGGTCAGGCTTATCACTGGGAGAGTCAGATAACACAGCCCACCTGAGGAAGCAGAAGCAAGCTGGTCAGCCTGAAAAAAATCTGTTTTATTATTCTACTAGCTCACTGGACACAAGAATGAGAAGACTGACCTGGTAGGAGGATAGGATGGTGGTGCTGTGACTGGCTGCATGGGGTAGCTCCCAGGTACCTGGGGATAACTGTAGTTACTCTGTCCATATCCTAGGCTGGGCTGGTTGTAACCTCCTGTGCTAGATTGAGGTTGACTAGTCTCAGCGGGTTTGTTACCATCCTGCGGTCTAAAAGGAGAAATAAAAAAGTGAGACTTTTTTCTCAACCACAAAATTCTTGGGTAAGAACTCTACAATCTATGAGCAATAAGCAATGTTAGTATTGAGCTTGGAAATATATACAATTGCAAAGCGAACTACATCAAAACCCAATGTCGGTCCAACTGTTTCTGCTGGAAGACAACACTAAAGATGGGGGAGACTTAATCTCATCCACAGAAGAGACATCAACATGCTCCATTCATTCCATATCAGCAGCTACAAAAGGCAGTTACGGGCTTCCCCGGTGGCGCAGTGGTTGAGAGTCTGCCTGCCGATGCAGGGGACACGGGTTTGTGCCCCGGTCTGGGAAGACCCCACATGCCGTGGAGCGGCTGGGCCCATGAGCCATGGCCACTGAGCCTGCGTGTCCGGAGCCTGTGCTCCACAACGGGAGAGGCCACAACAGTGAGAGGCCCGTGTACCGCCAAAAAAAAAAAAAAAAAAAAAAAAAAAAAAGGCGGTTACAATACTTTGTGCTGCCCATTTAAGAGATGTGGGGGGGAGGTGGTTTGTTTGGCAAGAAAATGCCTTTTCTTAAAAAGGACCATTAAAGACAAGCAAGAAACTTTAGCAATAATGCAAATTCTGGGTCAGAGTAACATTTACAAAAGTCCATGGCATTTATAAGTTTGGACAATCTGTAGGTTTATGTCTCTTTTTATGTTTCTCATCTATTAAGAACAGACCTGAAAAAAACATTTCCTAACTTGAACTGCCATAAATTAATCTAACCCTGCCTCAGTCTCCATAATGGAAATACCAGAGTAGGGCAGGGACACACATAGGGATGGAGACAGACAAACACACACACTCCTCTCACGCTCAGGTGAACTGGAAAATATCCTTGTTAAATGACGAAAGCCAATCTTAATCCCAAGGAAAAAAAAAGGTTTCTATTATCCCTTTACCTTAACAGTTTATAACAGGGTTGTAGCAAAGTGAGCATATGCTATTTTAAGCAAAGCCCAAGAATCAGCAGGCAGACCAGGGAGGATGTGGAAGCACTGGTTTCTCCAAAGAGCTGAAACGGGTCACAAGCCCCCTCTTTCTAGGGGAAAAGGGAGTAGCTATCACTGATCACAAGACAGCTGTTATAAAGTGTTAAGGATCGAAAAATTAAAAGGAACCAAAAAGGATGATTTATTCAAAGACCAATTAGTATATACCCCCGCCCCCCAGCTATGGCTTGGATATACTGTTGCAATGGAGCATCAAATGGGACTTCAAACATCTGAGAACACTCTAGGTCAACTGAATTGGGACCCTACAGGAATCAGCTTAACACTAACCACTGCACAGGCTGTCTAGAAGAGGTAAATTACCAAGTAGCTCTGATTACTCACTGTGCATTTTAGAAGTAATCTCATGAGTGTTTGCCAGAGCTAATTTCTTACCTCTACAGCAGACAAAAAGTCTAGGTTACAAGTTGATCTCTTGTTTACTCCCTAAAAAGTCTTCTTTCAAACCAGAATTCAATGTTCCTTCAAGACTGTATGCAGAAGCCACCTAAGTGCATTGCCTAAAGCAAAGACCTGAAATCTTCTGTTAAGTAATAATTAATACTGTTTACTTGCTAATCAGTCACGGAGTATGAACTCTGCTCAAATATTCACCCTATAGCAGGGCACCCAGTTAAGAATTTATACTTGCCTGGGATAGTTAGATTACCAACCCAATACATAATACAGAGAAAATCATGTCACCGACGTCTGACTTCTGGATATGGATATACCCTTTACTGACAACTGGATCGTGTGACTATTTCTTGAACCACATGATTCTACCCCCATCCCAACTGTGAACTAGTGTTCTTCCCAAAGAGAAAGGTGTTACCCATTTACAGGGTCAATAAAACCAAAGGTAAAAGCATCAAAGTACAATTCTATCAGTTGTTGTGAGGAAACCACACTCAATTTTCTTCTGGGTTTAGCAAAGTAAATAACCAGCTTCCTCCTACCGAAAAGTCCACTCTTCTGAAACTAGACAACCCACTCAGTGACATTCCTCATTTTGGCCCCTGGATGGCACCATTTCTCTACTAAATGAAGAGTACTGTTTGTGGTGTGACTGTAGCGGGTGAAGAACAATTAATTAACACCTAAGTATGTGAGTAAGCATTACAAAGGAACCAAGTCATACATTCTCTAAGTGAGGCTTGCTCTCTTTTCTGAAAGCCTGAGGATGCTGTGTTAGGAATAGGTGAGGGGGCCTTACCTTGCAGGCGCGGTGGCTGCTGGCTGCTGCCCATAGGCTGGATAAGCAGGCTGAGTGCCATATGCAGACTGAGCTGCATAGGAGGCCTGGGTGGTAGTGACTGTAGCAGTGGTGGTATCATAAGCACCAGTGCCGTACCCCTGGACAGGCTGACTGTATGCCTGGGGGGCAGTTGGAGTAGAATATCCTGGAATAAAGGAGAGCTACGTCAGATTTCTGGCTCCTCAGAGACCTGCCTAGACACTCATTAACAGGACAATCTGTAAACCACCTACTTTCAACCATCATGATATTTAGCGCCTTTAAATATTTCCCCTTCAGTAAAAATAGCAATAAACCAATATTTAAAGCCTAAGTTCTCTGAAAATACTCAGTTTTCAGCAAAGCACTGTCTCTTTTGCTCTAAACCACACCTAAAAGAAAGGAGAGAGAGTAGGCCACAGAAAGTGCTGGTATAGGAAAAAGGGCTCCCTTTGCCCCCACCTCGAAAGCATTCAATAGGGGACAAATCTGCTTTCACTAATTCTATAATCCAACAGGAATAAAATGTCACAGAAAGGGAGGTAAAAGGCAAATGACACAACATCTGTAAGGAGCTATAAAATAATGATCCAGGTACAAGTTTTAGCATTAAAACCTATCATTTGGAACTATCTGCTTTCAGCCCCAAGCATCATGGGCAGTTCATGTTTAAGGAAACTGGAAATTGCAGAGAACATGTGTTTAATTTTCAGTGAGATGTTAACAATTGATTAAACACTCTAAGAACTGCTAATTTTGTTTCGGGTAACGAACAACTAAGAAAATGCTTGTTACCGGCACTAAGACTTGAAATGGCACATTAGTAATAAAGACATACTACAAGTTATATTTGCTTATGTACATGACCAACAAAGGCTTTCCCTATTTAACTTTTCTGATAAATTATTTTAAATTAAAGTTAACATTCCCAAAATAAACAGTGAAAAGGTAAATGTTTTTCACATAATAAAACCATTTGAGATTCTAAGCCTGTCATCAAATTACCCACCCCATTTCTCTTATTTACCCACCGCAAGCAAATGAGTCTTTTTCCTGCTCAGCAATACTGGAGAAGGACTCTGCAGCCCCCTTGCTATTTCCCTAACCAAATGTTACAGACCTATTGTCACAGGTGTGCAGAGACCAAGCTAGGCTCTTTCCCTAGTTCCTGCCTCTGCCAAACCAGGCAGGATCCATGCCCTTTTCTTTTTTTGCCATACTGCTCAGCTTACAAGATCTTAGTTCCCTGACCAGGGACTGAACCCAGACCCTGGAGTCCTAACCACTGGACTGCCAGGGAATTCCTGGGATCCATGCCCTTTCATTTGGAACTTGGGCTTGGAATGTGACAACTCCCACCCCTGGACCTGCAGCTACTAACTTGCGTCCCTTTCCTACAAGAAGTATTATAACCTTTCCTGGTGCTTGGCTTCCCTCCCTCCTACTCCTCCCTCACGGTCAACGAGCACAAGTAAGCCATGCAATAAAAAGTTGGGTCTAGCTGTCAGCATTTATGTCCATCAAAGAAAAACCCAAATCTCACTAAAGTAAAAATGTTTCAGTACTTAAACTTCAGTTAGAATAAAGTGTCCTCACTATATACACAAAAATAAATACAAATACCAACTTAGCCAAATACCAACAAATAGCCAAAAACAAATACCAACTTCCCTTTGTACAATCTAAAGTGTCATCTTTTCTAGCACAGAGTATACTACTTTCTTCTCCATCCCAAACATTTTAGGGAAATTCTGAAATTAATTATACACATATTTCCTTCTCAAACAGGGAGCCCCAAGCACTGGAAGTTTTTCAAGTTGGCATATTATTCATCTGAACTGTTTATTTAATTTAAAAGTTCTTTGCAGAATCCTAATGTCAACCACATAAAGCACTCATTTATTTACTGGAATCTAATTCCACCTACCCTATTACTCCTACACAGATTTTTTTTCCCCCTACATGACAGGCCATCTATAAGATTTACAAGAAGAGGACTTCCCTGGTGGCGCAGTGGTTAAGAATCCTCCTGCCAATGCAGGGGACACGGGTTTGAGCCCTGGTCCAGGAAGATCCTACATGCTGCAGAGCAACGAAGCCGTGCACCACAACTATTGAGCCTGTGCTCTAGAGCCCACGAGCCACAACTACTGAAGCCCATGCTCCACAACAAAAGAAGCCACCGCAATGAGAAGCCCACGCACCAGAACTTAAGAGTAGCCCCCGCCTGCGGCAACTAGAGAAAGCCCGCAGGCAGCAACAAAGACCCAATGCAGCCAAAAATAAATACAGTTAAAAAAAAAAGATTTATAAGAAGAACAATTAAAAAACAACAACAAAAAGTGACAAGGGCAGTAACTCGTGTCATAGAAGTATCCAGCAACAGAGCCTTGCAGTGCTAAAGATTACACAAATAGACACTGGTTAATTAATCATTTTTTTTAAAAATTAATAATCTTTTAATTAATTGTAGTACCTGCACAAGCAGCCAATCAAAATGAGCAAAAATTAACAGAGCAAAATGATTTAATGACAATAAAAAAGACCAATAGCAAAAAGACAACGTATCTACTATGTGTTGATAAATTTAAGGAAAAGGGTAGTAAGAAACATCACACAAACCAACCAGAATTTTTGTTCAACTTCAACGGTAAAAACTAAAGTCTAAGATTTCTATTCCAATTAAGAGTTGAGATTTATATAGCTCCCTCTCATGAAGCTTAATTTTAAAATATTCTATAAGTGTCTTTTTATATATTTCTTCCAATAATTATCCAATGACTCTTTTAAAAATAAATTTATTAGTTTTGGCTGCGTTGGGTCTTCGTTGCTGTGTGCGGGCTTTCTCTAGTTGCAGCGAGCAGGGGCTGCTCTTTGTTGTGGTGCGCGGACTTCTCACTGTGGTGGCTTCTCTTGTTACAGAGCACGGGCTCTAGAGCGCGGCGGGCTTTAGATGCAGTGCGTGGGCTCAGTAGTTGTGGCTCATGGGCTCTAGAGAGCAGGCTCAGTAGTTGCAGCACACGGGCTTCATTGCTCCACAGCATGAGGGATCTTCCCGGACCAGGGCTCGAACCCATGTCCTCTGCATTGGCAGGCAGATTCTTAACCACTGCGCCACCAGGGAAGCCCTATCCAGTGACTTTTATGTGTAAAGACAGTAAGAGGTAAGGAAAAAAGCATTAAGTGTTCCTGAACCTACTTACTACTGTCAGGGTCCTGCTTGGTTTGGTTCAGCCTCAATCTGCTCACTAGGTTTAATTTTAGTTCCTACACTCCAAAAGCTGATGGAAGAATTTGGGGAGATATGAAAGGTCTTCCATAAACTACAAAGTGAAAACATGGCTCCACAGAATCTAGAAGACTACTGTATTTCCTATAAATGACTTTATCATGTTCTTATAAAATGATCCAAAGGCTCCAAAGGCTAGATCTAAGCTGTATTACTTCAGATGATACTTATTTTTAAAATAAGTTAAGGTCAAAAAGATACAAAATATCTAGCTATAATAAATCAGTCCTGGGGATGTAATGTGCAGCATGATGACTACAGTTAGCAATACTGTATTATATATTTGAAAGTTGCTAAGACAGATGATCCTAAAAGTTCTCATCAAAAGGATGTGTGGTAATTCATGTTAACTAGACTTACTGTGGTGATTTCACAACATACACAAATATTGAATCATGTTGTATACCTGAAACTAATGTTATATGTCAATTACATCTCATTAAAAACATAATAGCTTGAAAACGTAAAGTTCATCTCACAATTTCAAAATTCTGTGCTAAAAATACAAACTGCAGAGTCTCAGTTCCAGCTCTTCCTACAGTTGCCAACACCCACAGAAAGTTTAAACATTTCCCATCCTATTCAATGATATGCATTGAGATAGATTAGGAAATACTTCGCATCAAATCCAGGACACTGTCACGAAGTGAGATAAATTACAGGTGGGTTTCTCCCTACTAATGACTCTGATAGACCATATATAACTTGGGATTAAAGATAGTTTGAAAAATCAAAGTTTTTACATCTTAAAGGTAGGGATCCTGAAATGTCACACAGCACCAAACATAAAAAAGTTATTGTAAAATTTTCACAGGCTCCATTTCAACCCCAGTATTAGGATACAATTTATTCTAATTCTTAAAATAATTTTTTTTTTTGCTCCCTGGAATGCTGTTACATATATATTTAAGACATACTATGGATAAAAATAATTCATTAACATTTAAACAGAAAATAAAATGTGTCTGGACCGGAAGCCAACCAACAGACAAACATAATACATGCAAGGTGGCAATCTGTTCCTCTGAATAAATCTAATCATGCAATCTATCCTTCAGGGAATAGGGGGAAATCAGCTGGGGAGTAGTCACCTGAAATACCTTTGAGAAGGTGAACAACTATTATTAAGGCTTGACACAAAATAATGTAAAATAAAACAAAGCGAAACCTTTCCCAAAATCACATAAAGAAAAGGGACATGAATCTGCGAATGGCACCTGAAGCAGTTTTCCATTAGCACCTTATTGTGTGTGATGTTAGAAAGTTTGAGGGTTAAACAAATGAAAACACCTAAAGGGTTAACATTACAGGGTTAGACAAGATGGAAAGCAATTCCCATGCAAGAATGAGCAGGATAGTCAAACCTGTACTGGTCCCTTCTACTGTGGAAAGCACAAAGCAAAAAGTAGAGGGCACACTATCAGATGAAGCAAACAGATGTGAAAATCAGTTTGATTTTTAAGCAGCTCAGTTTAAGAAGGCTCATTCTTTCCCAGTATTAGCATTAGCAGAATCTCTTATATATTCTCTATTTTGTCGTGAGATTACTCAATACACTGTATAAAATAGCTAGCATGAAAAGTTCTTTTTTCCCTTGGAATTTATCCCACCCACATTCTATCAGAGATCCCTCAAGGAGAATATAATGAAAAGGAAAAAAACAAAACAAAAACCCCCAGCTCCTCCTAAGAATAAAGGATTCCCAAACGCCAAGGTATCAACCAGAATATACACCCAAGAGCACAAGTAACAAGCTTCTTAGCAATCACCCTAGCTAATGTAACCCCAAAGTCTCTCTAGAGTCTTACCAGTGGGAGGCTGTCCATAAGAAGTTGCATAGGCGGTCTGCCCATAGGTTGCAGTGGTCTGAGCCTGGGTATAGCTGACATCAGTGGGCTGTCCATAGGTTCCATAACTTTGTTGCCCATATGCCTGCTCAAAGAAAATGGATTTAAGAACTTCATATATGAATCTTGCATTTTAGCAATAAAATGGACTGACTTCTAAGTTCCTAAATTGGAAAACCAAAGTCAAAAATATGCTTTCTAATAAAAAGGTTAAAAAAAAAACAGACAAGTGATCGCAGTATCATGAATGCTTGTTTCTCCTTATCTAATCCACTCATATTTTCATAAACTACAAAAAAGTTCCTGAGATAATCGGGCAAAACCACAGTTTAACGATACAGGAGATTAACAAGATGCCCTCAAATGATTAACAATGAGGGAACAGGTGTATAATTGCCAGCACTTAGTGTAGCAGTTTTAGCAAATGGAAACAAATGCTAGGAAGATAAAATGAACAATGAAAATGAAAATGGGACTAAAATCTGTCAGACAATCTTGAAAACTATATTTTCACCTTGAGACAAAATTTTAAAAATTATCATACCACTTCAAAGAAAATGAACAAGATCGCTGCATGTCTTCTTAAGACAGCAAGACTGCTGTCTTTTGAACCTGGACATCAGTAATACTTAAAACCTGGCAAGGAATGAACTGTTTTTTCAGATATTAGCAAGATCACATTCTAGATGTGAATGACCAGTTATGTAAGATCAGCCAGAGACATCACATTCTGCCTGTCCTATAATGTTTCCATGGCAGAGCTACTGTATCCATTTTATGCCACAGACCGTTTCAGAACTTGAGATGATATTGAGAACACTAGGTGGCTAATTTCTAGTATCTGTTAGCCTAGACTTTAGAATAGACTCACGTACTAGAAAGAGCTCAAAAGCCCTATAGTTAGGCACCCATAAGAGTTAACCCATCACTTAATGTGTGACCAGTGGCGAATGGTGTAATATCTATGCACTGCAATTTTTCATCTGCAAAATGTCATAATATCACCTTCCTCTGCAGAACTGCTGTATGATTAAGTTAAATAAATTTAAACACAAAATATGTAGAAGGAACAAGCATGGAGCAAAACACCTAACTTGAGAAACCATACTAGGGAGGAAAGGAGAGCTAGCAACTCCCAGTTTGATGGTTTCATTACAATGGCACTCCCACTGTGAAACTTTAAACACCTGTGTATTTTATGATTACAAGCACATTATACTCTTCTACTACCTAATTTCTGAAGAAGATTTGTGCTAGCTATTGTTTCAATGGCTGATGGAAATATTTAACTTGGGGATGCAGCCACAAATAATTATCTTAAAGATTACCTGGGTGGTCTGTGCATATCCTTGAGTGGGCTGGGCGGTGTAAGCACTGTAGCTGTAAGAGAAATTAAATGCAAGAACTGAATATAGAAATCCAGATTCCATTACTAAATCCTCTACAATTAAAGGAGGCTCTGTACTCTAAAAAACAACAAATCACACCCAAGGTACTGCTGTAAAAGTTTGACTTACCCCTGCTGGGCTGCAGCTTGGCTGTAGGTACTGTAATCTAGAGAAAACAAGGAGAGAAAATAGTGTGAAGCCAACATTTACAAGGAGAAAGGAAAAAAGGGGGGAAGGAATTCAGGTGGCAGGAAGATGAATTTTAAAAACTGTATTGAGGGACTTCCCTGGTGGCACAGTGGTTAAGAATCCGCCTGCCAATGCAGGGGACACGGGTTCGAGCCCTGGTCTGGGAAGATCCCACATGCCGTGGAGCAACTAAGCCCGTGCGCCACAATTACTGAGGCCCGTGTGCCTAGAGCCCGTGCTCCACAACAAGAGAAGCCCCCGCTCACCATAACCAGAGAAAGCCCACACACAGCAATGAAGACCCAACACAGCCAAAAATAAATATATATATATTAAAAAAAAAAAAACCAGTATTGAGAGGACCTACAGGACAACACAGGTCCAAATGAGTACCTCTTATCTTTCAACACCAAAGTAAAAAAAATCTGAGCCAGTTAAACAGAAAATTTGAACAAAGTGCCAGCTAATGAGGTCAAGATCATCTGATTTGGCAAAGATACTTTGCATGTTCCCATGACTACAAACTTCCCTTAACTGTAGGCTGTCATTTCAAATATATGATCATCATCCTAAAACTAACAGGAGAACAAGATAAACTCAAGAGGATCGGAAGTTTTACCTTCATATAAAAAGGAGGCATGCAACAATATAACAATGTTTAATACCAGAATGGTTATACCAGTAGCTACATCTCCTCAAAAACTAGTTAAAAAAAAAAATCACTCCCTCACTTTAGCAAGTTAGACCAACCATAATTCCCGAGGAGGACTGTGAAATGAAATGGCAGAAAACAAGAGGACAATCATCTCAATCCAGTGTTCTAAAGGGTTTGCTGACTATATGAGGGCTACATCTGTAGAATAATTAAAAAACTAGACACATTGTAAGTACAAGTGAAGCAGTCAAGGCAGACTCATGATAACTGGCAGAGGAGAAAGCATTTAATCTTTGGGGGAATAACTTGGTTTTAGGTAACATCATCTTTTTAAACTCAAGTGATTTCAACTTAAAAAAAAAAAAACAACTTATCTTCCCCTCTCCTCTCTAAGTAAAGCTTCCTACAACTTTCCTTTTCATAAGAAATTTACAACACGCACAAAAAAGGACTAAAAATGAAAACAAAAAAAACCCCTCTGGTCCACTGAGGCGTCTGCAAGTAGTGAAAACAGAAAACAAAATGGTTAAGAGGTTTTCATGGCACTACTGAATCAAACATATATTTTTAAAGAAGTTAAAGTAATTATTTTTTTAAATCCTGCCCAATTCTTTTTTTTTTTCTGCCCAATTCTTTGCTCTCCACAAGAACTATGTATCTTATTCTATAAGGCAACACTGTCATTAAGGCAGACCAAAGGGTCCTTTCTTCTCCAATCAGAAAATAGTCCCTCACCTGAAAGCAACAGTTGACAGCTCTTTGTGGAGGAGTTTCTAATCCCACTCCATTCAAAGCCTGCTTCACAGTTCACCTGGCCTGCCCCCAGAGCATTTTGCTGAATCCATCTCTTTAACTTAGCTCATTTTTCATCTCTCTACACTTCACTTGACCACTTTCCTTCCTCTGTACACCCTTAACTCAGAACCCTGAATCATCAACATTATCAAATCAACGGCCAAAGGCTATGTATAATGAACAAATTGATTTGTTCAAGACAATCTTAGCTCTGTATGTGACATATAAAAAACTAAATGCAAATCACTTCTTCCATGTTGTAGTTACAAAATAAACATACCAATGAAGCATCAAAAATCAAATATTTCAAACTACCTTCTGCAGAAGCTTCTGTATGAGAAATGATTCTAAATAGCTGACATGTAAGCTCAATGTCTGCAAGAGGACTGCTACACAAGAAGTTATGTAAAACATCAAAGTGGCGAAGCTGACATGAACAAGGAATGATCTCAGATCCATGGGAAACCAGCTGATTTAGCCCCATACTGGTGGGCTACAGAAAGTGGCAAATGTGCTTCATGAGAACTTATGTTATCTACCTACAGCATACAAACATTATATGGCCTCAAAAATCTACAGTTACACATTTGTCAGATTTTTTAGCAATTATTTTTTTTGTTTTGTTTTTTTAACTACCAAATCTGCAGCTGAAGACTACACTAAAAATACAGGACAGGTTGAGGAGAGAAGGGGCTGTGACTGGGGTGGGGGTGGGGGACCTCCAGAGTGCTGACAATGTTCTATTTCTTGGTCTGAATGGTGGTTACCTGGGAGTTCGCGTTGTAACTCTTCGTTAAAGTGGACATATACTCTAGGTACTTTTCTATATATGCTACACATGAGGAGGAAAAACAACTAACATTACCCAAGGTGGTGGCTTTTAGACACTTTAAGGCAGTCACGATCAAGAAACTGCAGAGATTTAGAGTTTCAGACTAACATCATGAGTTAAAGTCACTATGGGACAACTTTGTGGGAGCCAAAATACTTTGCTGTAAGGTCAGAAGCTAAAGGCTGAAAAAGCTCTTAAAAGGTCTAGCCTAACCCCTTCATTTGGACTGAAAGGAAACCAAAGTCCAGATAAGTTAGTGACCCCCCCCCGCAAAGGGCCCCCAGCCAGGCCTACTACTGTGTGTCTACATAATCCATAATTGTAATTCTAATATAGTATGTGGTGGTTACCAGTAAAAAGAGGTTGAGCAAAGTAGAACGAAAAAGGGGCAAGTCCAGCCACACACAAATTTGAACACACATATTTACTCCCCAAACGTTAACAGGGAAGGGAGAGTAGCACTCCTCCTTACAAAATCCTAACACTGCAGGGAAGAGGAAGGTGGAAAGGGCTTTGAGGAAACCATTTCCCACCAAGATGTGTGTAAGACTGTGGTTATTTCAGAGTTCTTTCTTCTAGGGGCACTCTGTACCCTGGCACTAACAGCCAGCATCTACCTGCTTGTTTACTGACCACATAGTTGCGGAGAGTTCTGAAACTGTCATTCCGTTGCTGGATTCTGGACCCTTTTCAAATTAAAACTCTGAAGCACCCAGAGCTTTTCCCATCTTCCATCTTCTCCAACTGCTTCTTAAGGCCTGGAGTCAGGCTGCCTAAGAACACCCCCGGAGGCAAAAATGCCCCACTCAACCAATAACCACAAGTTAGTGCAGGAACAGGCGGCAAACCGCAGGTCACGTTTAGGCTACTCTCTTACACACTCCGGGCGTCAAGGACCACCCCAGACATCATATTCCAGCTCCCACCCCGGGCTTTCAAAGTCCAGTCCGCGCCTCCTTCCGCTCTCTTCTATCAGTCCACGAAATAAACAAGCCTCTCGGCTTAACCTAAGCGAATAGACGTGCGAAACGATTACTTAAGTATAATTCAAACGCCGACTGGGGCCTTTTGTTTCCCCTAAGTCAAAGAGGCCAGAAATTTCTTTCGGTGGGGATTTCTGGCCACACGATCCGGGTTGGCCTTATACAAAAAATCTCCCTCGGCGTTTGCTGAAAAATGGCTCTGGGAATTGCCTTTTGGGGCGGTAAGGATAATTAACAATGGTAAAAACCGAATCCCGAAGAGGCAGCCGATTGGGGGGCTGTAAAGAAGCGGGGGGGGCACTCCATCTAAACCCCAGTTCGGGCAGAAGTTCGGCTTGGGGGTTGGAGCCCGCCTTAGACGCAGCTCTGCGGCCCCGGACGCCCCAGCCGACCCGGCTTTAAGAATGACGGGGCTCCCGCTCATAGGTCGGCGCCCCTCGGCTCACAAATCCGCGAAACCTTTTTTATTTGCTTTTTTCTCTCGTGTTCTCGGTGAGGCAGAGGAAGCGCTCGGGCTTGGGCTGCCGCCCTGGAAATGGGGTTGGGGTGGGGAGAGTCAGAGGGTCAGCGGGCCTGCAGCTTCTCGGGCCGCCGCCGGCCCCCCCCCCACCTCCGGTTTCGGGGTGCCGGGCCCGAAGCCTAGCCGAACCCTCCCCCCACCCCCACGCGGGGGCCCAGAGGCCACAGGCCCCGCCCACGTGGCGGGCTGCCCTGGGCGCGGGGCCCGACGGCCATCACACAATGGAGACTAAAGCAGGCCCCGCGCGTACCCGCCGCCTCGAGCCCCCCGCGCGCGGGGGGCGCCGGAAGGTTCCAGAACCGGCCTGCCCAGTTGGGGGAGGGGAGGGAGCGGAGGGGGACGCCGGCCGTCGAGCTTCTCACGCCGCGACGGGTACCTCACGCCCTTCTTGGCAGGTCCACTCAGTCGTCCCGGCCACCCCGAGAAACGAGCGGCCCCCAATTTGGGCATCCCGGCCGTCGCCGGAGCGACCGCAGTTCCACCACACTCACCCGTGGACGCCATTTTCTCTCTCCTTCCTTCTCGTTCTCTCAACGTCCGTCTCCCTCTCGCTTTCCCTCTAGGCACCGCACTGCGCAGGCGCGAAACCCGCAACCTCGGGCGCTACCATCGGGCCAGGCCACGGGGGTGGGAGAGGGAGGGACGAACCACAGCTTTCGCGCCCGCAAACCTAGTCCTAATCCTCTCTAAAGAGCACCGGATGTGACGTGTGGGCCAAAATAGCACCGCAGGGGCGGGAGCGGCTGGCGAGCGGATCTTGGTAACAAGTCGGAGTGATTCTCCGGTTGATGCTAGGTTGTTTGGAATGGTTACTCCCGCTGGCTCTAGGGACCGTCTCTGAAGAGTCGGCCTTGGAGGGAAACGGAGGCCGGCGGGAGGGCTGGGGGAAGGGACCGGGGCCTAGAACAACTGCTGACTAATCGGCGGGCGGTGGTGGAGGAGGAGGGGGTGGCCTGCCGACCGGTCGGCCCGGGTCACGCGCCCAAGGGCGAGCAGAATGGGCTCGGGGCGCTCGGGTGTCGGCGGGAAGCTAGAGTACCGACTCCCAGCCAAGGGCTCCACTCAGCCTAATGGGGGCGGGGGGCGCGCTGCGCTGTGAGTACCCCAGACACGTGGCCCGATCCGCGGGGGTGGGGGCCAAGGCCGGTGGGCTGGATGGGAGGCCCCGAACGTAGCGCCCGGCCCGAGAGCCCCCCAGTAACGGTCGAGGTTGAGAAGACCCTTTAATCACCTCTCATCCAACATCCTTGTTTTTACAGAAGGGGAAACTGAGGCCCAAGGACTTGGGGT
>NW_020175443.1:493750-503760 GCF_003031525.2 Neophocaena asiaeorientalis asiaeorientalis | reverse complement strand
TTAAGGACACGGGGTGGGGGGGCGGGATGGTTGTGAAGGTGCAGGAGAAGGCTGGCAGTGGGTGCCTTGGCTCCCCGCAAGGCTTGCACCTGCCTGACTTCTTGGACTCAACCCAGTCTCCCTAGGCAGATGCCCAGGCCCAGCGAAGGGCAGCGCTCACCAAATCCTTCTGCGGGACCTGGAGCAAAGCTAGTGTCTTTCTTTCAGTGAAGACACATAAAGCACGAGCTGTGTGCTAGGAGCACCCTGGGGAACTTGACCATGAGTAGGAGGACCACCCCTCCTCCCACAGTTCAGACCACCTGCCTAGAGAAAAACAGGCCAAGCGGTGCTCACTGGATAGGCTAGGCTCCAAGATGTAGAGGGACCAGAGGAGGGGAAGGGAACCTTTGAGCTGGGCTTCAGTGGGTGAATAGGAGTTTGCTGTTAGATGAAGGGAAGGACGTCGCAGGCAGAGGAGTTTCCTATATTTTTCCTGCAGGAAACTGCCGGGTGGGTTTTGATGCCAAGGATGCCCATGACAAGGGAGCAGATGAAGCAGCCTTCTTGTCTCTGGGATTTTGCTTCCTGCCCTATAAAATCAGCTCAGTGGGAGTCCTGAGACAGGCTAGGGTACAGGAGTGAGAGGATTCCAGCAGGGCCTAGAGGACAGGCTGGATGTGAGGAGGGAGAATGGGAGAGAAAGCCTTGCCTCATGGGCAGGAAATTGGCACATTTGAGGGCTGGAGCAGCTGCTTCCATGTTCAGGCTTCCCCTTGTTGGGGACAGCCAGGATGGCTACAGTTTATCCAGCAGGAGCTGTGGGACTGCCTAAGTCCATTCCTTTTTCTCATTCTATGAGGAATGGATTTTCTTAATCCCCAATTTACAGATGAGGAAGGAGAAGCTCCAGATTTGCCCAGGGAGAGATAACAGCAGGAAGAAGTGGAGTGGATACTGAAACCTTTCTGTGAAAGGGAAGGTAGGGTCAGAGGGGCTGTGGTCGGGGCTCGAGGAAGGGGACGTCTCTGTCCAGTGTCACTGTGTGCACTCAGGGTGTGAGACTCCTGTTGCCTCTCCTCCAACCCTTCTGCTCCACCCCCTCCCTAATCTGCCTGCCCTTTGGCTGGCCTTACCCCCTCTGTCAAGGGCAGCTCAGGCCACCTGGAGCTTTAAGTCAGTGGAGGGGAGGAGGGAGGGAGGAAGGTAGCTGGTCTGTAGCCTGAGGGAAGAGGGAGGCAGAGGAAAGCTGGAGATGGCCCTGAATTTGCCCTGGGGGGCTACACAAATCCAAAAAATTTTGGGAGTCCAGGGCTCCCGTTCAACTTCCCATTCCCTGTGCTTCCCACTCCAGGCCCCTTTCCAGGGCCCATCAGGGCTCAGGGACCTTTTGGCCTGGCCTCTTCCCATCCTCACACATCAGTGGGATGGCAAGATGGCTACTAAACACATGGTTAGGCTCTGAGGTCCTCTATGGCCAAGTTGCTGCACCCGCCTCTCCAGCCTCAGTTTTTATTTCTGTAAAATGGTACTGTTGGTATGGTAGCCGAAAGGAAGTCAGATAAAAGCTGCAATAATAACTTGTTATTGTTTTCCTTTACCCCTAGCACACAGCCCCAAGACCACCTTTGATCACCTTCAGACAAGCTATGCATGCCAGAGGTCCCCCTGGCCTACTGACCCCGGTGCTGCCTCTCGCCTCCTCCGTCCTGATGCTGCTCATGAGCGGCCTGTGGCTTCTGGGAGCTGGCCCCAGCCTTGTCCTGGCCCCAGAGCTGCTGCTGGACCCTTGGCAGGGTGAGGGCCGGCCACATGGGCCTTGGAGGAGGCAGGAGACTTGCTGTAGGGCCTGAGACCAGTTGTCAGGAGCAGCATGCATCCTGCAGTTGTCAGGCAAGGACAGGACCCAGGGCCCCGGGGAAGGTCAGCCTTGGATGGGAGCATGCCCAGCTCAACTACAGCCAAGAAGGGAGGGCCGAGGACCTGGGCAGAGGGGCCAGCACAGGGGTGGGAGCCTGTAAGTAGGAATTCTTTTCAGACGGCTCCCCTTTTGGGTGGCTTTCCCTTAAAATAAACTAAGACTTTCAGCTAAGCCCAAGAACAGGAAGGAGGCACTCGGGGTTTGAAGAGTGACCCCAGCTGAACACCTGTTTCCCAAGAATGACAGCTTCCATTTACATTTGAGGAACCCAAATGATGCTCACAGAAGTGAAGTGACTTATCCATGGTTGGTTGTTCTTAAGAAGACCGAGTGTTGGGTCTGGCTTGTTCTACTTAAAGCAGCAGGGGGCCGGTCACAGTGTTTGGAAGCCCTTGGTCCCCACCACCAGTGATTAAACTACTGGCAGTGGGCAGACTTTGGCTCCCGGGGAGGGGGTGCTGGCTTAGTGGGCGGCCCTGGCGGAGGGTGTTTCCCCATCTGGCACACTGGGGCCAGCCTTGGGGGTTAGGGCCACTAACCTGGCACATAAGCCCATTCTCTCTCCCAGCGCACCGGCTGCTGACACATGCCCTGGGCCACAAGGCCCTCCCAGGGCTGCTGCTGAGCCTGCTGCTCCTGCCCACACTGGGCTGGCGGCAGGAGTGCCACCTGGGCACACTGCGGTTCCTGCATGTCTCTACCCTCCTTGCCCTGGCCTCCGGGCTGATGGCTGTGCTGCTGGCAGGCCTCGGGGTGTCCAGTGCAGCCGGGGGCTGTGGATACATGCCTGTCCACCTGGCCATGCTGGCGGGGCAGGGTTACAACCCTAGACGGCCCCGTGGGGCACTGCCACCATGGCTCCTGCCGTGGCTGCTGCTCGCCCTGACACCACTGCTCAGCTCCGAGCCGCCCTTCCTGCAGCTCTTCTGTGGCCTCCTGGCTGGCCTGGCCTGTATCCTTTGCCTGGGCCCAGGGCTCATGTGGACGTGTGGGTTCTGTGGCTGGGCCCCCAGGGTGCCTGGGAAGGAACTGGCACAAGGGGTCGGGCCCCCACATTCACACACATCCCAGGAGCATCTCCAAGTCCTCCTCTCGCCTGGCTCTGGGCTGGGAACTGGGGGCTTGTGGCCATGTAGAGGTACCGATTACAATTTAAAGGAGAGCCTGGGAGCTGAGGGGCCCAAGGAGGCACTTAATCTGGACGTCCCAGTGGAGGTGGGTCTACGCCGAGACCATGCAGAAGGAGGGGTTCAGGTGACGAGAAGTGGAAAAGGAGAGCACGGGCCTGGCAGACAGTACAGAGAGTGTTAAGGACCAGGGTGAGCGTGAGCCTGCGGCTCTCCTGGCACCAAAAGGGGGAACAACCTGCGGCTGGTGGTGCAGGTGTGTTAAACAGGCTTTTGCTCCAAAGATGCTTAATGCCTGTCGGGGACAACAGTGCAGTCAGAGGGAACAGTGGGTGCAGGCTGACCCAGGAGTCGTTTAGGATTGGGGACACCCGGCTGAATCCTGGAGAGGGGAGCATGTCGCCCTGGCTGGGGCAGGGCCCAGGGGTGGGCCTGGTGTCACAGGCCTGAGCAGGCCAGCAACAGGCCTCAGGGGACAGCGGGCAGGGGGCAGCTGAATGGGGATGAGACAGGTTTTGGGATGAGGCATTGGCTGGGTAGCTTCAGGCAGGGGCCCTTTTCCCTCTCTGAGCCTCCACTGCTGACGAGGGTGATGACACCTCCCTGGCAGGGCCACAGTGAGGAGACAGGAGGGAATTCCCATCACACACTTGGCACGTGGCCTGGCATGTGGCGCAGGCTCACCCCTGGCTGAATGTGGTTTTCCTTGACCCGCCGCCCTGCCCTGGGCAGATAGACGCGGCTGGGGCCTTCCGGTGGCTGGAGATCTCTGAGCAGCGGCTGCAGGCACTGCAGGAGGGTGTCCTGTGCAGGGCCCTGGCGGGGTGCTGGCCGCTCCAGCTCCTTCCCACCCCAGGCAGCCTGGCTGAGCTGCCTGTCACCCATCCTGCCGGAGTGAGGTGAGGGTGATGCCGAGGACACTGGCCCCGGTGGTGGAAGCCATGCCGGTGGCTGGCAGTCAGGCCTTTTGCTTCTGCTCCTCCAGGCCGCCCACCCCTGGACCTCCTTACATGGCCTCCCCTAGCCTCTGGCCCCTCAGCGAAGGCTCAGCCCCGCTCCCGCCAGGCCTGGGGCCTATGCAACCGCTCTGGGAGGGCTCCTCAGAGGTGGGACTGGCCTGGTCTGGGCCCAGCTTCCCCCCAGGGAACCCGCTGTGGGCAGCCCTAGACGAGCAGATGCTGCAGAAGGGGATCCAGGCCTCGCTCCTTGAGGGGCCAGTCCAGGGTCCCGAGAGCCCACTCCGGCTGTCTAAGTCCTCCGTCTCCTCCCTGCGGTAAGGTGGGGTAAGTAGGGGTGGGGTCCCCTGGTGTGGGGGCTGGAGGCGGCCCTGACACTCCCTCCCTGTCCCCCCTTCCCACAGGCTGCAGCAACTGGAGCGCATGGGCTTCCCCACGGAGCAGGCGGTGGTGGCCCTGGCAGCCACAGGCCGTGTGGAGGGTGCCGTGTCACTGCTGGTCGGTGGGGAGGTGGGCACCGAGGCGCTGGTGACTCAGGGGAGGGGTGGGCCCACCCACCCTGAGGGTCCTGGGCCCCCCTAGCACAGGCAGGCTCTCAGGTGAGAAGCCTGGCCTGTGGGTAGGAAGTCAGAGCCCAGCCCTGTCTGCTGAGAGTCAGGGTGGGTTCAGAGGTGGCCCCCCAGCATCTTGCCCTGGTACTGTTTAGAATAAAAACCAGTTCACTTTTCAACCTGGACCTCCTTGGAGGCAGCAGTTGTGTCTGACTCTTCTACGTTAGCATCAGGGGGATGAATGAATGAATGAAAGAATGAACGAGCAGGGAATGAACAGCCGACTGCAGGAGAGCAGCTCCCTGATGTCCAGAGACACAGTGTTACCGAGCTTCTGCCTCAGGGTCTTTGTTGGGCTGGACCCTCTGCCAAGGAGCATTTATCATCTGTTTCCCAGCTAATTTCTACCCACCCTCAGGTCTTGGCCTACACGGAGACCTTCCTCCAGGAAGCCTTCCCTGATTCGCCAGGAACAGCATCCCTTCACTGCCCACAGCCCCCTGTGTCCCTGCTGGACAAGGGCCAGTTCAGTGCGACAAGGGCCAGAGCCCCAGGGCAGGCTCTGAGGCCGGTGGCTGGGCCCTGCGGTGGGGGGTGGCCAGGGGCAGGAAGCAATGTGGGCGTGCTGTTGGGGAGAAGCTTCCTCAGCTTTGTAGAAGCAGCTCCTCCCTCCTGGCCCCTCTCAGTCTTTGCCCCCTCCCAGGGAGGGGAGGTGTAGCCAAAGCCTAGAGGACAGAGGGTGGGGCATGGGTGTGAGTCACCGATGGGAACTCTGCAAGGCAGAGGGGCCAGGAAGCTGGACTTTGAGGGGCAGTACAGGGGGCTGTAGGCCCCGGATTGGCCTGTGCTCTGGTCACCCGTGAGGCTGTACCCCAGGCCAGGGCCAGAGTGGAGGGGCCACAGAGACCGACCCTGCCGTTGGTCACCAGCCAGGGGCCAGAAACAGACTGGGAAACCTGAGGACTACACCATCAGTCTCATTTTACAGGTGAGGAAACAGGCTCAGAGAAGGGAAGCTGCCCTGAGGTCTGGTAGCTCCTGCTGGACACCTGGCCAGGGGGTGGGGATGGCCTGAGCCTCTGTTCTGCTCACCTACCCCCATTCCCCAGCTGCCCAGGTGATGGCCAGGGGAGCCCTGGCCTCACAGTCGTGCTTTGCAGGTGGACAGTGAAGGCCACTGAGAAGAGAGGCTGCTGGCCCTGTCCGGCTGCCCCTCATCTAAGCACACACTGAGACCAGGCCGGTGGGCAGTGAGGCTGGGGGCCTTTATTGGCCGATACACATCTACCTCCTGGTGTCTGTCACAAGCCGTTGTAGGAGCAGGTGGCCCCTCCCTCTCCATGCCCCCTCCGCCTGGGACATGAGAAGGACTGAGGGTTCAGGGGTCAGAACTGAGACAAGGAGCCCTGAATGTCCAGTCAGATCAGGTAGCTTGACCTCAGGGCCAGGAACCCAGCACCAGAAAACAAGGAGACGAGGGGTACAGGTGGGCCCCCCAGGTTTGGCTGGGGAGTGGGGAGGTGAGACTGCCCGCCCTCATCATCCCTGGGTGTGCTGAGGGCCGGGCAGAGCCCCAGCTTCCAACTCCCTCAGTTGCTTGGGGCCTGGATGGCCGGGCGGTTGATGAGAAGACAGAAGCTCCAAACCTGCCGCCCCTCCCCACAGGCCTGCATCACCCCATTTCACAGAGGGAAACTGAGGCCCACGGGCCTGAGCAAAGCCTCACCTCTTGCCTGGACCACACCTCCCTCTCAGGCTCCAGTCCCGGCTCAGCCTCATAGGAGGCAGATGCGCACGGGCTGCCAGGACCAAGACATGCCCACCCCAAAGGCCTAGGTGGCAGAAGGGACCCTGAGGATATTAATAAATACGGATGGCGGACCTTGGAGGCAGCTGGCCAAGTCCAGGCTGGGAAGGGAAGCCTGGCCTGGCCCTCGCCAAGGGGCCACCACCACACTCAGTCTCTCTCATTTTGGCTCTTGGGGGCCACGATCCGGTAGCTGGTGGCGTGTCCTCCCCTCTTGCCCCTCAGGAGGCTGGGGGTGCCCGTGCCGGCAGGGTCTGCCCCTGACCCCTCTGGTTCTGCGGGAGGGAAGGAAAGAGGCCGGGTTAGTGACGTCTGTGTGAGGTGCCCACCTTCCCTTGGCCCTCTGAGGGGGTGGAGGGTGGGGCTTTCTGCCCAAGTCTGAGAGGCAGAGGTGTGGGAAAGAAGGGGGTCTGCAAAGCTGGTTAGTGCCCCTCCCCCCAGGAGTTATTAGCCCCTAACCCAACTAGAACACTCAGGGCCTCTATTTGATTTTCTCTGTCAAGTGGGGATCAATGAACCCACCATGTTTCTGAAATGCTTAGCATGTAGTAGATGCTCCATAAACAGTATAGCTCTTTTTTTCGTTAACATATCTTGGAGCAGAGGTGTGCCCTGAATCATTCCCATTTCAGAGCTGCATAAACTAAGGCCAGGCATCAGCCTCACTCTTCCTCTCTTTTCAGGTTAGGCCACCTGTAGTGGGGAAGGGTTTAGGAAGGCCAGGCTCTGCCACTGACCTACTGTGTGGCTTTGGACCTCTGTCAGGGCCTCAGTTGTCTCATCTCTAAAACCAGGGGGACAGTTCCAGATACAGAGGCCCTGGCCAACTCCAGTAATTACTGAAGTTAGTTTCGATTTAGCTATGGTGAGATATGCCCCAACCTGCAAATAAGCTGGCCCCCAAGAGTAAAACCGGATAATTGGCATTCTTCCCACCTGGAAAACTACTCAACCTTTAAAACGCAGATCAGGACCTACCTCTTCCAGGAAGCCTTATGTAACTATCACCTCAGTCCCTCTCAAAGTTAAATGAGGGGTTAGGCAGCTCGGAAGGACGGGTTGTTTTTCCAGGGGGAGGGCCCCAGGATGGAGGACTTGGCTGAGCCTTCGAAACACTGTTCACAGGAGAGACACTTTGACTCTGGTGAGCACCAGCTTCCCACTGAAGGCAATGCCAGGGAGGGAGCTATACCCTCATACTCATAACTGTCTAGCACTCTGACCCTGTGTCTCATGCACCTCTGGGCTGAGATTTGGCGCCCTTGGGGCAGACAGGTATTTGCAATCACAGTTAAGGAACATTTCATGCCCTAAAACAGGGAGCATAGGAGGAGGGTAGCGCAAAGCTCAGGTTCCAACGTCAGCTCAGGCCAAGTCCTGGCCCTACCATGTCCCGGTTATGTGGCCTTGGGCAAGTCCCAGAACCTTTAAGCCTCATCTGGAATGTGGGGATGACACTCCTGTTGTCACACCCTTGCAGAGTGTTCAATGTGACCAAGAGTGGAAAGTGGTTTTCACAGTAAATGTTGGATTATTATGGTCACTAGGTTGGTGTGTTTTCGACCCAGGGCTCCTGCAGGTCTGGTCACTGAATCAGTCATGAGATGCTGTTCTGACATGATCAAATTCAGGGCTTTGGTTTCCCCCGGGCCCCACTCAGTGCCTAGCAAAGCAGAGGGGTCAGGGAACCTTTGCCGATGGAGCCCAAAGAGCTGGCGCTTTAGAGGCCTGACCTAGGGTGGACCCCTGGCCTCACCACTACCATCCCTATGTCCCGGGGGAGTCACACGAGCCCTCTGAACCTGTGTTTCTTCATCTGTGAAGTGAGCACAGTGTTGCCCACCTAGAAAGCTTGTTGCAAGGACTAGAGATGATGGATGTAAATTTCCCGGCCCAGGTGGACTGGATATGTGACAGCTGTTACTATTATCATCATTATTGATTATAATCTAAACATGAGCCCCATCTGGGTCTTTTGTTAGCACCTGCTGTGTATGATGGGCCAATGGGGAAGGCTCCATCTCCTCTACTCCCCCTCTCCTGGCCACACTGCCAGGTGCCTGGCACTTCCTCCCTGGGCTGCTGGAGACAGAGCCAGCTGAGGGGGGCGGAGCACAGATCCAAGGCCACAATGTGTCCCTTCTGGCTCCCCTCCCAATCCTCCTGAGAGGGGAGTCAGGGGACACCTGACAAGGAGCTGAGCGCCTGGGATTTGGTCCTTGGTCCTTCCTCTGGGAGAGGGGAGGAGGTCTGGGAGATGGTCTGAGTTTTCACAAGTTGGGGAAGCCCTGTGGCATGGCGAGAGCAGCTTTGGAAGCAGAACCCACACACCTTCCCACTTCTAGGCCTTTGTCTCCACGGGGGCTGCCCTCCCACCACTTCCTCCTGGCACACTCGTAGGGACCTTCCATGACTAACGCAAGGGTCCCATCTTCCAGGAAGGCTTCTCCTCACACACATCCTTTGGTGCTCCTGTACCCCATGGCCCTCATCTCTATAGATGCTGAGGATTGCCCACCACCCAATGGGCAGCTCCCCAAGGTGGGTACCCTGAGATCTGCCTCAGACCCAGCCTGCAGTAGGTGTGCCCTACAGTTTTGCCAAATGAAGGAGGTGTGGCTCTAACCTTGGCTCTCCTTCCTGCTGGGGGCCTCAATTTCCCCATCTGTAAAATAGATGGGAGGTTGGACATTATGTCTGAGGCTGTGTGCACTGATGTGCTAGGACTGGGCTGAGAGATGGGGCAGCTGGGAGAAGGGCTGGGGCCTCTTCACGGGTAGGTGAGGAACGGGGTGGCCGATCCCTGACTCTCTCCAGGGCCAGCCACAGGCTCCAGTTTAACATGGAGAGACCTCCTTAGGCCCACTGTGACAGCCAGGTGGTGTCTAACCTCCTTCCATGCCTCCCTGACCTACCTTCAAGGACCTTCTCAAATGGGGCCCTACCAGATCTTCTGGCCTCTGTTCTCACCCTCAGCAACCTCATGGAACTGTCCCTCTAGGTTCTCTCTGGTCTCCTGGCTTTTGTCCATGCTGTTCCTCTGCCTGTTCACTTGCCCCCGATCCTTGCCTTTCAGGTCTCCACTTAGATGCCTCCTCCTCCAGGAAGCCCTCCTGAGATGCCCTCTACCACCCCCCAGCCTGCATCAGGAGCACTTGTGGGCTTTGGTGGCCACCTGTATTCACTCCACTGTGGTATTCCTCACCCTAGGTTTAACGCCCAGTTCCAGGGCTTCCCCCCAGCACCCTAAGCTCCATGAGAGCAGGACCCTGTCTGTCTTATCTGTTGGAGCCTGTGCCAGCGAGGTACCTGGCACAGAGCAGGTGCTCATTCACTCAAGAACTAGTTACCAGAACCTCCTCTGTGCCAGACACCGTCTGCTGGCCGGATGGAAGGGCTGAAGAGTGGCTGTCTGCTAGTCTGGATCCAGTATTGGGAGGCGCCTTCTGTGTCCCCAGGCCCTTCCCAGGCCCTTCCTGGCAGGGGCTGCCCCTGCCTGCCCACCCTGCCGTTACCTGGCCAGATGATGGCTTCCAGCAGGGTGACCCGTCTGGCCAGGAGCTCCAGCTGAGCCTGCTGCTGCAGGAAGCTCTGTAAGCTAGGAGCCTGATGGGAGATCGAGAAGAGCAGACGGTGCGTGTCCGGCCTCCAGGGGCTGGGCTGGGCACC
>NW_020175443.1:470771-493606 GCF_003031525.2 Neophocaena asiaeorientalis asiaeorientalis | reverse complement strand
GGGGGGGGGCAGTTCCTTCTGGCTTCCGGGCAGGAGCCTGGGCGTGAGTCTCTGTTGGGACCTTGGCTGCTCCTTCTAAGTGGGGATGGGGCTCACTTGTCTCCTCAAGTGACCAGATGGGTGGAGAACTGGTGGGTGAATGCCTGGGGGAGGGTCTCTCAGGCCACTAAAGGGGGACCCTGGGGCCAGGATGGCCTGCCCAGTGAGAGCCTCTGGGGTCAGAACTGGTGGGTGGTACATTACCCAGAGTACCCTGGGACCTGAGCCTGGCTCTGTCACCCACAGTCCCCTGCACTTCTGGAGTCTAGCCCCATGACCTGTTGTCCTGTGGGCCTGCAGACTGGCTCTGTTCCCCACAATTTCTCTTGAGCTGAGGCCTGACTGGGGTCTGGATTCATTACCCATAATCCTCCTGGGGGCCTGGGCTCTGAAGTTATTACCCACAACCCCCTGCACTGTTACAGTCTGGCTCTGTTACCCACAATCCCCTGCAGTTCTGGAGTTTGGCTCCATTGCCCATAATTCCTTTCAGACTCGAAATCTGTCACCTCTGGTTCCCCTGCAGGCCTGGAAACCACATTACCCACAATGTCTGGAGCCCCAGGTCTTACCACAGGGGTGGGGGCCTGGGTCTCTAGGGCCCCCCCCTTCACCCGTGGACAAGGGACCAGTCATTGAAAGATGGGTGGTCTTGACCTTTCAGGTCCCCACCTGGAGAAGGGCAGGTACCTTATCCAGCCTCTTGACTGGACCCAGGCAGCTCCACCCTGGAGGGCCTGGGGAAGCCTGGCAGGCGGGGGCTGGGCTGTCTGTCCGTCTGTCTGTCTCTACTCACCATAGAGCCCAATCATTGTTTCCAAGATTAAAACCCTCTCAGCTAAAATCTTCAAAGCCTCGCGTAGTTGGTGCAACCCCTCCCCCTGTGGAGGAAAGAGACAGATGCAGCCGTGAAGGGGGCAGGGGAGGGGGCCCTGCAAAGCTTGTTGGAGGCCCATGCCCCACCCTGGACATGCACCTGCAGCTCCACACCACCTGCCACAGCCCAGGGCCCACGGACAGCAGGGACAAGACCAGGAGAGGACGGGAGGGGGACAAGGCAGGCAGAAGCAACCTCCTCAGTAGGATCCCACCCAGCTGGCTGCTCTTCCCTCACACCCCTGCAAATCCTGCTGCACTGAGGGCGGGCAGAGGCCAGTCTGCAGGGGCGGCACTGCTGTCCCAGAGCCTGCCACAGAACCTGCCCAGACGTTGCCGCAGAGCCCCAGCCCCTCCTCCATCCCTGTTGCCTGAAACCAGTTGGTCTCACATCATCTGCATGATTCCTGCCACATCCCTGGGCCACTTGTACTCTTCTTTACTTAACAGTCTTTTAAACTGACTCAATTTTGCCTTAAATACTGTATTTGTCTCACCCTAATTAACTCCATTGGTGGGATCAGGCTACTTACTGATATCCTTCCCACTCATGTCCAAATGAACATGTAAGAGTAAAATCAGAAAATGTTTGTGTGGCATCGCTGTTGGGAAGCCAGGCTTAAAATGCCGGCAAAGCTGAAGTTCAGGCCCAGGTGCCCCTGCCCCAGCCCTTTTGAGCCCATCCCTCCCTGGGCTCTGACTACTCCAGGTCCATATGCTGCACATCCCGGAGCCCAGCCCTCAGCCCCGCCCTCTCTTCTCAGCTGAGTCTCCAGCACCCAGGCCCGGGGATGTGGCAGCGGCCCTCAGACCCCTCCCCTAGGCCTCCCTGCTCTGGGGTCTCCTGTCTCAAGTGGTGCCGGTGCTGGCCAGGGACCGCCAGCTGGCCCTCGCCTTCACTTCTTCCCAGTGTCTGTCTGTCTGTCCTTTCCTCCCCCAGCACAGGGTCCACGGTCTTGCCAAAACTCCACACTCCCTCACTCCTTCCTCTTTCCGAGTCCAGACTAAAGCTATTTCTGGAATGTAGATATCTTAATTCTGACAGAGCACCAGGATAGCAATAGAACTATTCCCACCCTGACACATCTGGGAGTCTCTCAGAGTGCTTCACTTAGTACAGATTAAATGAAGGGATGAGGTATAATATGCATCCTGGTACAATTACTACCTTCAAGGAAGCTGTTCCCACAAAAACATCTAACAATCAAGAGTCCTCCCAACATGTCTGTTCTGAGCGAGCCCACTGTGGCCATGCTGAGACTGTCCCTTATGATCTGGCTGTCCTGTCCACATCACATGGATGGGGCCACTGACTGGCCATTGGGCCTGGGGGTCACCGGGTCACACTAAAGTAATCTCTCTTCAAGTATTACACCCATCTAAACATGGATGACCTTCAAAAATTACATTAAGCCACTGCCAGCATCGACAATGGGACAAGCTAATGTCATAAGCCTCCTGAGGAGATGCAATAAGAGGGCACCACATCCCCAGTTAGTGCACCTGCCAAGGGTATTTAACCTGCATCTCATCACGAGGGAACAGTCAGACAAATCTAGACAGTGGGACAGTCACAAAATGACAAAATCAAGAGAAAGAAGAAAAGGGCAGGGGGCCTATTTTACATGAAAAGAACCTAGAGGGCTTCCCTGGTGGCGCAGTGATTGAGAGTCCACCTGCCAATGCAGGGGACACGGGTCCAAAAAAAAAAAAAAAAAAAACCTAGAGACGTGACAACCAAATGCAACACATGAATCTTGATTGATCTTGTTTTTTTTTTTAAACTAGCTACAAAAGGCATTTTGGGGACAATGGATAAAATTTATATATAAGCTGTATATTAAGTGGCATCATTTCACTGAATTAATGTCAGCTTTCTCAGGTGTGACAGCGTTACTGTGGCTCTTTGGGAGAATGTCCATATTCTTTCAAGACACATGCTGATGTGTTAGGGAAGATGTGGATGAGGTCTGCAACTTACTTTCAAATGGATTAGAAAAAAAAGATCTATAGATATATAAAGAGCAAAAGAACAAAGGCAGCAAAATACTCATAATTGGTCAGTCTAGAAGAAGGGTACAAGGATAGTCATTGTAGCAAATTTTCTATATATTTGAAAGTTTTCAAAGTAAAAATATGGGGGAAAATGCCAAAAAAATATTCTGGGTGGGTGGCCTGCTGCTTGCACCAATGACGTCCCAGTGCTCTCCAATCCTGGCCTGAGTGTCCAGGGCCTGTTGGACACCCCCACTCGGCTGTCATGTAGACATTTCCTGTTCTCCATGGAGAAAACTCAGCAGGCCAGCTTCTCCTGGCTCTCTTCTCTCTTTTACTATTGTAAACATCTCCCTTAACTTCTCGCTCCCCCCTCCATAGCCAGACAAGCACCCAAGTGTCTCTCAGCTCCATTGACATCTGTCCCTCTTCACTGTCCCCCTTCCAGTTCCGGCCCCCACAGCCTCTTGCCAGGGTGACCAGGACAGCCTCCTGTCTAGTCTCTCTTTCTGCTCCCTTCTCCCATCCTTTCTCCACATGGCAATCAGAGGGATCTTTTGCAAACAAAAATCTGACCATGTCACTTCCCTACTTATAAATATTTCAATGACTCCCCACTGCCCATAGAACAAAGTTCTAATTCCTCAGCATGGCCTCTTAAGTCCTAAAAGCCTCTATGACCTCTGTCTCACTCCTTACCTGTCACACTCTGTCACTCAAAGTATTTGCAGCTCCTCAAACACCCTGGGCCCACTCTTGCCCCAGGGCCTTTGCATGTGATGTTTCTTCTCCTCTGCGTGAACACCCTTTGCCAGGCTTCGGCCTGGGTCTCCTTAACCAAGAAGATGCTAAATCTACCCCTCCACAATCATAGCTGAGCTCCCCCTGTCCTGTCACTGCTGGTTACTGGTCTGTTTCCCCCCACCCCACTGTGACCACCCTGAGGATGGGGACTGTGTCCAAATCACATCTATGTCCACAGTGCCCAGCCTGGGGCCTGACACCCACCAAGGAGGCGCTTGGGGAAAGTTAGCTGGCTCCCCCAGTCCTGGGAGCTGAAAAGCCTGGGCTTCAGTTCAACCTCTGCCAACAATTCACTCTGTGGAGTTGGGCCTCAGTTTTTCCTGTCTGAATAAGGGGTATGAGCTTTGGTCTAGATGGGCCAGCTGAGCCCTGTCACTCCCAGGCAGTGCCTGCAGTGCATCCTCATGACCACTGGGTGTCAATGCTGAGCTACAGCCAGGTCAGTGGCTCCAAAAGCTTCACTAAGTGGGGGTTGGTAGGTGGAGTGTGTATAGGAGCCCTCAGGCCTCTTCCCCACACAGACCTCATCCCCACCTGCCCCCAACAGAGCTGTTCCCCCAGCCCCCAAAGCCTCATGCAGCCCCCAGCCCAGCGGGTCGCCTCCCAGGCAGGCGGCAAGCAGGGGCAGAAGTGCAGGTGGGTGAGGGGAAAGCAGGTAGATGGGCAGGGGCCCTGCTACCTCTTGTGGGGGCCCCTCCCACAGGTGGTCCTGAGTTTCAAGTCTGTTCTGGGAGAGTTCAGGCATCTGTTCTCCTGTTGGGACCTCCATATAGGGATGGGGCTGCCCAGCCTAATTCAGCCTTCATCCCACCTCTCCCACCTCCTCTGGGCGGGGTGAAAAATGTGTTTCCAAACGAAAGGTCTCTGGGAGAGACCAGTGAAGGGGCCTAGAGGCGGCAGAGGGCTGGGATCACATGGGTCTAGCTGACCCCCAGCCCAGCTCATGCCTAAGCAGGCAGTATGCTTAAGAGGCTCTGGAGCCACTAGTGGGTAGAGGGTGGGTAAGGGAGTGGGGTGGCAGTAAGGGGCTGGGAGAGGCTTGCCCGAGAGGTAGCAGGACCCCAGAAGTCATGGAAAGACATGGGGGAGGGCTCGTGCAGGGTGGGGGGCTCCCACGGCTGTATCCATCACTGACCCCACAATCAGGAGCAGAGAGGGCAGGGCAGGCGCTGAGTGCTTCCCATGTCTTCATTAACTAATGCCTGCCAGGAAGTAGGGCGTCCCAGCCAGACTGCACCAGGGAGAGGGGTGGACGAGGGAGGGAGGCACAATACCAGCCTCCAAAAGAACTCCCCAGTTGCCTCTCCTGTCTGCCCCCATCCCATCCAGTTTTCCAAATGTGTCCTATATCAGTGATGATTTCCAGGTCCCTGCACCGTGGGGCTTTTAGTCCTCCCCCCATGTCTCCTGGGTGGGTGATTTCTAGGCCCTGAAATTCATTCACTGCAAGTCTCTCTCGTGATGTGAAGGTTCTAGGATCCCACATGTGGTTTCTAGGTCCCCTTTCCCATTTATTCTGTGTCTGCTGTGTATGTGACAGTTTCTAGACCTCCCTTCCCAGTCTTCATGGGCTTCTTTTGTGTACAGTGGTTTCCAGATCCCCCATCTCATTTTCCATGGTTTTCTGGTGCGTATGGCAGTTTCTAGGCCTCTCCTCCCACTCCTCATGGGTCTCCTGTGTATGTGATGGTGTCTGGGACCTCATGTTAATTATAGGTCTTTTGGGTACAATGGATCTAGGTCCCCTGACCTCATTTACCATGTACAACGTGTCCATGGTGGTTTCCAGGTCTCCCTTCCTGTGATTCACGGATTCCTATGTGTATGGTGGTGTCTAGTGCCCTGTCCCTTTTACCAAAGCGCTCCTGTGTACCTCAGCGTTTCTACACCTCCCTTCCTCTGCTCCATGGCTCTCCTAAGGCCTCCTGTCCCGTTCTTCTGTGTGGATATTGTTTTCATGCTTCCCTTTCTTTTGCAGACAGGGAAGCAGAAGCCAAAGCCCTTGCTGGGAGGGGGCTATGGAGGCAGGGGATGCAGTCTGGACTGGGTCAGCCCAAACTGCCCAGGAGAACTGGCAGGGTCACCCTGGCCTGGAAAGGCCGCAGAAGGAAGGCAGAGATAGGGACAAAGACAGAGACAAAGAATGTAGGGTCTGCTGATAAGGCTGGCCCTGCCCACTGGGGAGGGACAGGGTAGGGGAGGACGCTGGGGCTGAGAACTGGCAAGGCTCCCCACTTGGAGACCAGGTTGCAAAGGGGATCTGGATGGGGTGCCCCCACCCCCAAATAATCTCCTGAGTGTCCAGGGCGGGGAGGCAGCGGGAGGGCAGTGCTGGGCTAGTGGCTTACCCAGTGGCTCTTCTCACCAGGGTCTCCTTTGGGGCCAGGTTCTCCCTGCAAGGAGAGAGAGGTAGGAACAGTGAGAGAGGCGAGGATAGAGAGAGGAAGAGAGGCTGAGCAAGGGTGAGACAGAGAGTAGCTCGTTTGGGCGAGATAAAAATGCAAAAAAACAACTGTTTGAAGGCAATGGAAAGTGATAAAGAGCAGCCAGTAACTGAAGGATATCTGACCTTAGAAAGAAGGGAATTGCACTGGGTAGCATCAGTATATTTACGGCTTTTCCTCTGAGGGCTCATCCCAACCCCCTCTGCCTGGCAAACAGCTCAAGCAGCAAGCTTTAGTCTTATTGGCCTGAGGAATCAGAGGTCGGGGTCAAGACTGACAAAGGAGGAAACTGAGGGGAAATGCTGGAAAGCAGGGAGCCACAGTAGGGGAGCAAAATCTGTATAAATACTCCACTCTAATCCTTGGATGGTCCGTGAAATGCCCATGCTAAAGTCACAGAGCTGAGTTGGAGCCACACCATAGAGCAAAACTCAACACTCTTCAGAGGAAGACTGTCTTCACTATATTGTCTATATTGTCCAAGATGCAATACAAAATTATTAGACATGTGAAGAAATGGAAAAATGTGACCCATATGCAAGAGAAAAATCAGTTAGTAGAAACAGATCCATAGCCAACCCAGGTACTGGGATTACCAGACATGGAGATTAAAATATCTGTGACAACTATGTTAAAGGATATAGTGGAGGGACTTCCCTGGTGGTCCAGTGGTAAAGAAGCCACCTTCCAATGCAGGGGATGTGGGGCAACTAAGCCTGCACGCCACAACTACTGAGCTCGCGCGCCTCAACTAGAGAGCCTGCATGCCACAAACTACAGAACCCATGCACCCCAGAGGCAGCATGCCACAACTAGAGAAGAGAAAACCCGCATGCCACAACTAGAGAAGAGAAAACCCGCATGCCACAAATAGAGAAGAAAAAACCTGCACACCAGAACTAGAGAGAATCGCGCGCACTGCAGTGAAAAGCCCACGTGCCACAACAAAAGATCCCACGTGCCTCAGTGAAGATCCCGCCTGCCAAAACTAAGACCCAATGGAGCCAAAAATAAAAAATTGAATCTAGTGGAATTGACACAATGGGTGATGAGATGGGGAATTTCAGGAGGGATGTGAAAATTATGAAAAGAGAATCAAATGGAAATCCTGGAAATAAAAATGATAATACTTGAAATAAAAAATTAATTAGCTGGGATTAATTGAAGATGTGCCATAACAGAAGAAAGAATCAACTAACTTGACAGGTCAATGCAATAATTCTAAGTGAAGCCCAGAGAGAAGAAAGATTTTTTAAAAAATTAACAGAGCCTCAGACTTCCCTGGTGGCGCAGTGGTTAAGAATCCGCCTGCCAATGCAGGGGACATGGGTTCGAGCCCTGGTCTGGGAAGATCCCACATGCCACGGAGCAACTAAGCCTGTGCACCACAACTACTGAGCCCGCACTCTAGAGCCTACGAGCCACAACTACTGAGCCTGTGTGCCACAACTACTGAAGCCCACGCACCTAGAGCCCGTCCTCCGCAACAAGAGAAGCCACGGCAATGAGAAGCCTGCGCACTGCAACAAATAGTAGCTCCCGCTCGCTGCATCTAGAGGAAAGCCTGCATGGAGCAACAAAGACCCAAATGCAACCAAAAATAAAATAAAATAAATTAATTTTTTAACAAAAGTGGGAGTAGCTATATTAATTTCAGACAGAGCACACTTCAGAGCAAGGAAAGTTATCACGGATATAGAGGGGTCAGCATTCCATGAAGGCATAACAATCCTTAATGTGTATGCACTTTACAACAGAGCATCAAAATATGTGAGGCCAAATCCGATAGAACTGCAAAGAGAAATATATGAATCCGCCAATGCCATTAATCAACCAGATAAAATTGACATCTATAGACCACTTCATCCAACAACAGCAGATTACACATTCTTCTAAAGCTCACATGGAACATTCACCAAGATAGACCACATTCTGGCCCATAAAATATAACTCAACAAATTAAAAAGAATAAAAATCATACAATGGGGCTTCCCTGGTGGCGCAGTGGTTGAGAGTCCTCCTGCCGATGCAGGGGACACGGGTTCGTGCCCCGGTCTGGGAGGATCCCACATGCCACGGAGCGGCTGGGCCTGTGGGCCATGGCCGCTGGGCCTGCGCGTCCGGAGCCTGTGCTCCTCAACGGGGGAGGCCGCAGCAGTGAGAGGCCCGCGTACCGCAAAAAAAAAAAAAAAATCATACAATGTATGCTCTTAGACCACAATGGAATTAAATTAGAAATCCCTAACAAAAAGATAACTGGAGGGAATTCCCTGGCGGTCCAGTGGTTAGGACTCCAAGCTTCCATTGCAGGGGGCATGGGTTCGATCCCGGGTCAGGGAATTTAAGATCCCACAAGCCGCGAGGCACAGCCCCCCTCACAAAAAAAGATAACTGGAAACTCCCCCAATACTTGGAGATTAAACAAAAGACTTCTAAATAACAGGTGGACCAAAGAACAAATCTCAAGAGAAATTTTAAAATACTTTGAACTACATGAAAATAAAAATGCAACTTAGCAAAATTTGTAGGAGATAGTGAAAGCGGTGCTTAGAGGGAACTTAGTATAAATCTACACTATCAAGACAGTGTGGTATTGGCTAAAGAACAGTCAAACAGATTAATGGAACAGAATAGAGAGCCCAGAAATAGACCCACATAAATATAGTTGACTGATCTTTGACAAAGGAGCAAAGGCAATACAATGGAGCAAAGGTAGTCTTTTCCACAAATGATGCTGAAACAACTGGACATCTAAATGCAAAAACATGAATCTAGACACAGACTTCATACTCTTCACAAAAATTAACTCAAAATATATCACAGACCTAAATGTAAAATGCAAAACTATAAAATTTGTAGAAGATAACATAGGAGAAAACCTTGATGATCTTGGGTTTAATGATGACTTTTTAGATACGCCAGAAGCACAATCCATGAAAGAAATCATTGATAAGCTGGACTTCATTAAAATTACAAACTTCTGCTCTGCAAAAGTGAATGTCAAGAGAATTAGAAGACAAGTTATAGACTCGGAGAAAATATTTGCAAAAGATACATCTGATAAAGGTGTACAAAGGTGTATCTCTGTATATGCAAAATATACAAAGAACTCTTAAACTTCAACAAGAAGAAAACAAACAACCCAATTTAAAAAGCTTTTGCACAGGAAAGGAAACCATCAACAAAATGAAAAGGCGACCTATGAAATCGTAAAAGATATTTGCAAGCCACATGTCCAATAAGGAGTTAATATCCAAAATATATAAGGAACTCATACAACTCAATAGCAAAACCCCCAAATAAGCCAATTAAAAAATGGGCTAAGGACCTGAATAGACATTTTTGCAAAGAAGATATACAAATGGCCAATAGGTATGTGAAAAGATGCTCAACATCACTAGTCATCAGGAATATGCAAATCAAAACCACAACTTGAGCTATCACTTCATACCTGTTAGGATGTCTGTTATCAAAAAGATGAGAGATAACAAATGGTGGTGAGAATGTGGAAAAAGGGGAACACTTGTATACTGCTGGTGGAAATGTAAACTGGTACAGCCATTATGGAAAACAGTATGGAGATTCCTCAAGAAATTAAACATAGAACTACTGTATGATCCAGCAATCCCACTTCTGGTTATCTATCCAAAGGAAAGGAAATCACTGTCTTGAAGAGGTATGTTCATTGCAGCATTATTCATGATAGCCAAGATATGGAAAGAACCTGTGTCCATTGATTGATGAACACATAAATACTATGTGGGTTATACACACACACACAGGAATATTATTCAGCCTTAAAAAAGAAGGAAATCCTGCCATTTGTGACCACATGGATGAATCTGGAGGGCATTATGCTAAGTGAAATAAGCCAGACAGAGAAAGACAACTACCGTGTGGTATCACTTATACGTGGAATGCGGAAAAAAAAAAAAAAAAAAGAAAAGAAAAGTTGAACTCAGAGAAACAGTAGAACGGTGGTTGCCAGGGACTGGGTTGTGGGGAGGGAAGGAATGGAGAAAGGTTGGTAAAAGGGTACAAACTTTCAGTTATAAGATGACTAAGTTCTTTTTTTTTCTTTTGGCTGCATCGTGCAGCTTGAGGGATCTTAGTTCCCCGATCAGGGACTGAACCCATGGCAGTGAAAGTGCCAAGTCCTAACCACTAGACTGCCAGTGAACTCCCAGATGACTAAGTTCTAATCTAAGGATCTAAGATATAGTATGGTGACCACAGTTTCTTACAAAAACTTACAAAAAAGTTTATAAAACTAACCATACTCTTACCATATGATCCAGCAATTGCACTCATTGGCATTTAACCAAATTAATTGAAAAGTTATGTCCACACAAAGACCTACACTTGGAGGTTTATAGCAGCTTTATTCACTATTGCCAAAACTTGGAAGCAACCAAGATGTCCTTCAGTAGGTGAATGGATAAATGAACTGTGGTACATACAATGGAATATTATTCAAAAAAAAAAGGGCTATCAAGCCATGAAGAGACATGCTAGAACCTTAAATGTGTATTACTAAGTGAAAAAAGCCAATCTGAAAAGGCTACATACTGTATTATTCCAGCTATATGACATTCTGGAAAAAGCAAAAATGTGGAGACAGTTAAAAGATCAGGGGTTAGAAGAGAGAGAGGGATGAATAAGCAGAGCACAGAGGATTTTTAGGGCAGTGAAATATTCTACATGATACCACAATGGCGTATACATGTCATTATACATCTATTAATACCCATAGAACGTACAACACCAAGAATGAATCCTAATGTAAACTATGGACTTTGGGGGATAATGACATGACAATGTGGATTCATCAATTGTATCAAATGCACCACTGTGATGTGAGATGTCGATGGTGGGGTAGGCTATCCACGTGTGGGAACAGGGAGCATGTGAGAATTCTCTGTACTTTCTACTCAATTTTGCTGTGAACTCAAAAAATGCTGTAAAAAAGAATTTTATTCATTAAACAAAACAATCAACGAAAAACACAACCCAGCAACCTTACAGATCCGGGAATCTCAGCCAACCCAAAGCAGGATAAACACAAAGAAAATCACAGCCATCCACATCATGATCAATCTGATGAAAACCAAGGGTAAAGAGAAAGTCTTAAATGCCAAAGGAAAAAAAGACATATTATGTACAGGGGAAAAACAATAAGAATGACAGTCAGTTTCTCATGAGAAATTGTAATTGTCTACGTAAGCCAGAGGACCACAGAACAACATCTTTAAAGTAATAAAGGGGGATAAAACTGCCAACCTATCATTTTATATACAGTGAAAATATCTTTCAAAAATTAAGGTTAAATACAGTTTTAGATAACAAAAGCAGTGAGGATTTGTTGCCAGCAGACCCACACTACAAAAAAGGCTAAAGGATGTTCTTTAGGCTCAAGAGAGATGATACTATATGAAAATCTGGATCTACAGGAAGGTATAAAGAGTATAGAAATGATAAATACATCATGAGATGTAAAAGACTATTTTTCTTTGTTTTTTAAACTTCTTTAAAAGTCAACTGTTTAAAGCAATAACAACAATGTATTGAGGACTTATAACAAATACAGAAGTAAAATATATGATGGCAATAGCACAAGGACAGAAGGGAGTGGATTATACAGTTGTAACGTTCTTATGTATACATGAAGAGGTATAACACTAATTCAAGTAAAAGGATGCATATTATTATCCTTAGAGCAACCATGAAAAAAGTAACACAAAGAGGTATAGTGAAAAAGTCATTAGTAGAGACAACACAGAACAATTCTCAATCCAAAAGAAGGCAGGGGATCTAAAAAAAAAGGTACAAATGAACTTATTTACAAAGCAGAAATAGAGTCACAGATGTAGAAAACAAACTTATGGTTAACAGGGAGGAAAGGGGGGAGGAGGGATAAATTGGGAGATTGGGACTGACATATACACACTACAGTATATAAAATAGATAACTAATAAGGACCTACTGTATAGCACAGGGAACTCTACTCAATACTCTGTAATGACCTATATGGGAAAAGAATCTTAAAAAGAGCAGGTATTTGTCTATGTATAACTGATTCACTTTGCTGCACACCTGAAACACAACATTGTAAATCAACTATACTCCAATAAAATTTTTTTAAAAATCTAAAATAAAAAAAAAGAAGGCAGGAAAAGAAGGGGAGAACAAGAAATAAAGGAGAGATTGGGGTAAACAGAACACAAATAGCCAGATAGTTGACTTAAACAGAACCATATCAATAATAATATACAGCACTAAATGTAAATGGAGGGACTTCCCTGGTGGCACAGTGGTTAAGACTCCATGCTCCCTTGGGCTTCCCTGGTGGCGCAGTGGTTGAGAGTCCGCCTGCTGATGCAGGGGACACGGGTTCGTGCCCTGGTCCGGGAAGATCCCACATGCCGCGGAGCGGCTGGGCCCGTGAGCCATGGCCGCTGAGCCTGTGCGTCCAGAGCCTGTGCTCCGCAACAGGAGAGGCCACAGCAGTGAGAGGCCCGCGTACCGCAAAAAACAAAAAAAAAGACTCCATGCTCCCAATGCAGGGGTCCCAGGTTCGATCCTTGCTCAGGGAACTAGATCCCACATGCATGCTGCAACTAAGAGTTCACATGCTACAACTAAGGAGACCACGAACTGCAACTAAGGAGCCTGCAAGCTGCAACTAAGGAGCCTGCCTGCTGCAACTAAGACCCAGTGAAACCAAATAAATAAATGTAAATGGGGAATTCCCTGGTGGTCCAGTGGTTAGGACTCCATGCTTTCACTGCCAAGGGCGCAGGTTCAATCCCTTGTTGGGGAGTTAAGATCCTGCAAGCTGGGCAGTGTGGCCAAAACAAACAAAAAAAAGTAAATGAACTCAATAGTTAGGCTGTTTAAAACAAAAAAAGTAAGACTCAAGTATGTCTTTTTTCTTTTTTTGGCCGCACCACGCAGAATGCAGGATCCCAGTTCCCTGACCAGGGCTCGAACCCATGTCTCCTGCATTGGCAGGTGGATTCTTAACCACTGCACCACCAGGGAAGCCCAAGACGCACTTTTAATAGAAAGACAAACAAGTTGAAAGCAAAAGGATTGGAAAAGATATATCATGCAAACACCAAGCATAAGAAAGCTGGTGTGGCTATTTTAATATCAAACAAAATAGAATTCAAGACAAGAAGTATTACCAGAGAGAAAGATATTCATTTCATACAGATAAAAGGACCAAGAAGTCATTAAAATCTTTAATGTGTATGCACCTAATAACAAAGCTTCAAAATACATGGAGCAAAAACTGACCAAACTAGAGCGAGAAATAGACAAATCTACAGTCATAGCTGGAGAGATGGAGAAAGAGAGAAATACAAAGAGTCAGAGAGATGGAGACACAGAGGGAAGATAGAGAAAGACAAACAGGTACAGAGACACAGAGCGAGAGCGAGGGAGATGGAGGCAGCCTGATCCTAAGAGGCTGAGAAAGGAGACGGAGCTTGCTCTGGACCAGACAGGGAGGGACAGGGGCTCTGGCCATAGGAGATGGAGCCATAGCAGGGGTCTGGGCCTGTGGGATCCTGGAGGGGGTGCTGCAGGGTGGGCAGCATCACTTACCTGCTGCCCCATGGAGCCCTGGGGGCCAGGCTCCCCACGCAGTCCCTGTAGGAGGGAGGAGAAGAATGGAGTGCGCTATCAGAGGGTCTGACCCAGGGTGCCCAGGACTCCCCAGAATCCTCCACCCAGGGCCACCTCAATACTCACTCTCTCGCCCTTCTCTCCTGGGTGGCCGGAGATTCCTTTGGGTCCAGTGGGGCCTGGGGGTCCCTGAGCAACAAGACAGGGCCTCAGCCTTGTGCTGGGGCAGGGTAGAGGGGGCAGGGACTTAGGGGGCAGAGGGGTAGGGAAGGGCACCCCAGCTTGCCCTGGGCTTCTGGGCCCTTCTCCACACACCCAATGCCTAGCACACAACAGGAAGTGCATACAGCTCAGTGTTCAGAGCGATGGCCCTGGAGTCAGACAGTCCCTGCATTGATCTGGAAGCTGCCATGTGCTGGCCACAGCCCTAGGGCAAGAATCTCCACCTTTCTTGGCCTTAGGTGATAACAATACTTGCTTCTTGTTACATGGACTGAATAAGAAGATTTATGGAAAGTATCTTGCACATTAAGTGCTTCATAAATGCTTGAATGAATGAATGAAAGGATGGATGAATGGATGATGGATGGATGGGTGGTTGAGTGGGTGGGTGGGTGGATAGGTGAGTGGATGGATGGGCTGGGTGCGGGGGGGGGTGGGTGGATGGACGGACAGAAGAGTGGGAGTACTTGGAGAAATACTCACTATATGTCCAGGATTCCCAGGGATGCCCATGGGACCAGGAGGTCCAGGAGGACCTGGAATAAGACATGATGCCCTCAACAGTACAATGCCAGAAAGTCCATCATCAGCTCCCTCCTGATAGCCAGCCCTAGTCTCTCTGCCATCCCTCAACCCTGCCCCTTACCCTAGACCTGGACTCAACTTACCCATGGGTCCTGGGGGGCCTGGGGGTCCAGTCGGTCCCTGGGGCCAGTAGCTGCTGGTCTCAGTGAAGGTGTTGGACAGAAATGGGTCCCCTGGGGGAGGAAAGATGAGTGAGCAGGGCTGGGCTGGGCGGGGCAGAGTGGGGCAGTCAGTTTTTTTGTTTTGTTTGTTTGTTTGTTTCCAGTACGAGGGTCTCTCACTGCTGCGGCCTCTCCCGTGGTGGAGCACAGGCTCCGGACGCACAGGCTCAGCGGCCATGTCTCATGGGCCTAGCCGCTCCGCGGCATGTGGGATCTTCCCGGACCGGGGCACGAACCCGTGTCCCCTGCATCGGCAGGCGGACTCTCAACCACTCTACCACCAGGGAAGCCCGGGCAGTCAGTTTTAACCTGTCACTTCTGCCAAGCCAGCTTTGACTGCCCTGTGGGACAGCCTGCAGCATGGCTGGGGCCACGAGGCACCCACTCCAAGGGTGGGGAGTCAGGAGACTGTTGGCCATGCAGGACCAGGAAGCAGGGAGACACTGCCAGAGTCTAGCCAGTGACATCCAGCAAGTGTCTACCCTGCTGAGCCTGTACTGTCATGTGCCTAATGGGAATAATAATAAGAGTTACCATTTTTGACACTTACTTTGTGCCAAGCTGCTGTGCATGGGTGTCATACAGATAAGGAAACTGAGGCTCTGAGATGGAGAATGTTTTGTTGTTGTTGTTGTTTTTTGGCAACACCCCGCCACACGTGGGATCTTGGTTCCCTGAGCAGGGATCGAACCCGTGCCCCTGCATTGGAAGGGCAGAGTCTTAACCACTGAACCGCCAGGGAAGTCCCTTGGAGAGGGAGAATGAATGAATGGTGCCTGGTCACGCACCAAAGGTATGATGCAGATGGGGTTGAACCTGGCACTCCAAGCGCTGACCCCTGGCAGTGCGTGTGCAAGTCAGGCTTTGGAGAAGGTGAAGGATGCGCGTCGGGGCCCAGCTGGGCGGAGGGGGCAGGGCCTCTCTGAGCACAGAGGCAGGGCTGTGGCCTTGGGAGTTCAGGGCTCACGTCCTGCTGCTAGGCCTTGAGCTTCCCAGTGCTCTGAGGGCTGGATCCCGGCCAGCTCCAAGGCTTGGTGGGAGGGCCTGATGCTGGTGGTTCCCAGCACAGGCTCTGGAGGGTTCGTGGATCTGAAGCCGGCCCCCCTGTGCCCTGGCTGTGTGATCTCCCCTCTCTGGCCCTCAGTTTTCCTCATCAGTGACAACAGCGCCCACTGGAGGATCAGGTGACTTATGGCCCAAGGCCAAGCCTGGTATACAGAAGGTGCCTGGCAGATGGTCATGCCAGCCTCACCCCACCACCACCTGGACCTGCTGTGACCCCAAGGGACTCACCATGCTGGGAGATCCGGGCGTAGGGTGGTCCAAGTGGGGCTGGGGGGCCAGGAGGCCCTGGGGGGCCTGGAGGTCCCCTCTCTCCAGGGGTGCCCACAGCTCCAGCCTGGCCAGGGCTCCCTGGGGGGCCCTGCGGACCTGCAATGGAACCAGGGGGTTTGGTGGGTGTGCAAGAGGCAGGGAGGCCCAGGGTGGCCCAGGGATGAGGCAGCCAGGGGCAGCAGGTACGAGATGGCTCCAGAGGCCACAGACCAGACTCCCTCCCTGGCTGTCTATGAGGGGGATGAACACAGCCCTCCCCTGGGGCTTCAGGACAGTGGACACTTGGTACACAACAGGTGCCTAGCAGACGCTGATTTCCAGAATGTTCTCTCCTCTCTCTTCTAGGCTTTTGCACGAGCTGCTCCCTCTATCAGTCCTCCCTTAGCGCTGCCTGGTGTGCACTTCTGGTCATTCTGAGGCCTCACCTAAGGTGTAGCTCCCACTGGGAAGCCCTCCCCGTCCCCCACTCCATCCAGGCTGGGTCTGGGCTTCCTTACTTAGGGCTCCCTTAGCTGCAACATCCCCCATAAGAACCCTGGTCACATGGGGTGGGCACTGCTATTTCTCCCCTGCCTACTAGGCCCACCCCCACTAGCCTTCATGGTCTGGGAGCTCCAGGAGGGCAGGGTCTGGTAAGGAAGGCCCCAGCCTGGGCTCACCTGAGCAGGGCTGGCCAGGGGAGCTGGAAGGGCCGGTGTTGTGGGCACTCACCTGGCAGGCCTCTCATCCCCATTGGGCCCCGGCTGCCAGGGTCTCCCTTGGGGCCAGAGGGCCCAGGAAGCCCCCGGGCACCAACTCGATCTGGGGGAGAAAGTTCATCAGCTCCACAGCTCCAGCCTTGCGCTTGGCCTGCCCCCGGCCCTGCCCGCCCCGCTAGCACCTACCATCTCGGGGGAGCAGAGGGGCCCTCACATTTTCTCTGGTTCCTGGTAGCCCTGGGGTGGAGAGGTAGGCAGGGGTCAGTGGTGTCTAGAGTTCCTACCCCTGCTCCACCAGCTGCTGGGCCTCCCAGGACTCCAGTGCTCAGGGGCCCCTGGAGACCATCCCCTCAGGCCCAAGGGAAAACTAGGAAGACTGAGGCCCACAAGGGGGTCAAGCTGGGAGTCAGCAGCAGGGAGGGGGCTGGATCCAACTAATTGCCACATGGGAGCGTGTTCCCCACTGACCCACTCACCTTGGAGGCCTCCATCCCCGGGGCTGCCCTGGGCAGCTGGGGAACCCCAGAGCGGGGCGGGGTCCTCAGGGGCAGCTGGGGTCGGGGGCACTGCCTGCTCAGTGACAGTCAGCACCGCCACCTATGGAGGAAGAGGACAATAGGGATGGGGTGGGTACCAGGGTCTCGCCAGGGTCAGGCCAGCTCGGGGCCCTGGTGTTGGGGGGCAAGAGGCCACGTGGCTGGCGGAACCCAGCCTGGAGTGGAGACCCGGACTCACAGGGGCCCCGAACTTCATCAGAAGTGACCATGGCTTTCAAAATGCACAATTCATCACATTCATTGTAGAAAAGTCATCACACACCATCATAGTCACCCACTTTGAGTTCTGAGACTGTCCTCGTGTTTGCTGGGCCGTGCGGTTTTTTCCTATGCTTACCTGCATGTTAATAAGTATATTTATATACATTTAGATGCATACATATTAAACTTCTCTTGGTCTGTTAAAGCACCACAGGCTGCACGGATTTTTACTAAATTTGAAGGGAAATTTGGGAGGGTCTGGCATGAAACAGAGGTGCCGAGATGTGTACAAAACCACTTTTGGACCCAGTGGAGGGGAGAGCCTGAAGGGTCAGCGGTGTCCCCTGAGCCACTTACTGAGGATTAAGAGAGGCCGGAACGTCCGCAGACCAGGAAGTGGGGGGCCGTGTAGACGTGCCCAGAGAGAAGCTGACCCGGAACTGAGACCTAGCCCCCAGATCTGAGCTGAGCTGCCCCTCATGCTGGCTTCCTCTGGGAGGGAGCTTGGGGAGCAGGGTGGAGTTCCTGGGGTGCTCACACCTCATAACAGGGGTTTTAACCCATGCTGTTTAGAAGCTTGGTTTTTCCACTTGATAAATCAGGGGCATCTTTTCGTGTTGGAAAATGGAGGCGTTGTTAATGGCTGTCCAGTATTCCACTGAGCCACACTTGCTAATTATACAACCACCCCTTCTGTTGTTTGGTTTTCAAATTTCCCTCTTAATTAACACTTGGATGAACATCTTTGCAGCTAATCTTCCTAAGATAAATTCCCAGAGGAGGGAATGGATATGGAGATTAATGTAAATGCATCTATGTGTGTTTAGAAAATCTGGAAGAAAAGATGATTAAATGTTGGCAATCGCTCTCTCTGGGGGCACAGGCGACAGAGGCCAATGGTTTTTCATGGTGCTGAGTTTTTCATGTTTCTAAATTTAGAATGTCTTACTTTTTAATGGTTAAAAACTTTTTATCTTGAGATAATTTGAGACACGCAATAGATGTTTTTCTTTCTGGAACTGGGAAAATGGCATTATGGGTGGGTGGGATAAAGGATGAAGGTGACGGGGCAATGAGGGGACCCAGCCACAAGCTCTGGGGGGGTGTCTAGGAGTCTCTGGGTGGGATGGGGATAGGAGAACCTCATGGATCTCCTGGAAGGAGAGCAGGCCAGGCTGCCTGACTGTGCGCAGGCTTCCCGGGGTGGGCGCTGGAAGGGAGGCTGAGAAAGCTGAATGGGAGGGTGGTGCCTGCCTGGCCCGGAAGCTGTTCACCCACCTTGGCTTCTAGAACCTTCAGCCTCTCCGTCAGCTCCGACACTTTGCTGCAGTTGAGACAACCTGCAGGGAGGAAGCAGGCTGGGCCAGGGCTCCCAGGTTCCCCTTGGAGCCCCTCAGCCCCTGGGGGCAGGATGGAGGGAGGGGACAGATACCTGATGACCCTAACCCATGAGATAGCCCATCACAGGGAAGGAGCTAAAGAGTCACAGCCTGTCCAAGGTGAGCCATGCCCTGTGGGTGTCCTTTGGCTCCAGAGCCTCCAAGGGGACTGTTTCTCTCAGAGCAGGACCAGGGATCTGACTCCTCATCCAAAACGACTGCATCCCACATGGGCGGGGCTGGCCTCGGCTTGAAGCTTTGGGGACCGACACATTATAGTCCAGACTGGGATGGCCTTAGGTGTCACGCTCTGACCCTTCTTCCAGAACCACTGTCCAGCTCCCTGGCCTCCTCATTGATACCCCAACGTTATTCATAACAGTGCCGGGCAGCCACCGAGCACGATACAAGCTCGCCTCTCCGGTCCTCACCATGATCCTGCATGTTAGGACAAGTGTCACCCCGTTCACACCTGGAAAGGCTGAGCTCAGAGCAAGGGTGGAGTGAGTGTGTAACAGGCAAAAACCCTGGGTCGAGGCCCAGCGCTGCCCCTTCTTGGTTGCGGGGCCCCCGGCAGGGCACGTCCCCTCTCTGACCCTCAGCCTCCTCTTTAAAGTGGCAACAATGATGCCTTCCTGGGGTGAGGTTTACACAAAGTTGATTATGGAAAGCTCCTGGCACAGTGCCCCGCATCCTACAGACACTCAGAAAAGTGTCGTTTCAATAAAAAAAGGAAAGTGGGGGCTTGGACCCATGTCTGCAAGACTCTGGGGGTCCTGGGTCTCAGGTGCCTGGGCCCAGGTCAGACTCCCCTTGGGGGCCTTTCCTCTACCTTCCAGTTTTCTTTCCAGCCTGCAGTGGACAAGTGCAGGGTGCTATCCCTGACCCTCCACTGCTGGGCCCAGCTGGTTTTTAGGACAGTCACCACCAGCCCTTCCAGCCTCCCCTAGCCCAGGGGGACCCCAAACAGCTGCCCCAGGACCCACCTGACAGGGCTGTGGGCCGAACTGCCATCCGCCACATGGCGTTGCCCGACCACCTGGGCTCCACGAAGCCAGAGGAGCCTACAACTGAGGGACAGTGAGGGTGAGAGCCCTGCTGGCTGTGACATTTTGTTCTGTCCCCTTCCCCACCCCCCGACCTGCCACTGCAGCCACAGAGCGATCCCTACTCCCCTTAGTGCAAAGGGAGAGAGGCCCAGAGAGGTGGGGCAGTTTGCCTGGGTCACACAGCATGAACTGGGCTGAGCTGGGACAAGGCTATCAACCTGACGGGGCTGGGGAGGGGGGCTGGCAATGGGTGGGGGCCATGGATGAGGCTGGGGGCTTCTCCAACAACCCCAGCAAGCTGCATGGGTTAACAGCTTAGAGTCAACAGATGCAAGGTCAGGTCCCAGCCCTGCTAATTGCTGACCTATGTGACTTGTCCTCCCTGGACCTGCTGATTTTCCCATCTGTAAAATGGGATCATAAGGTCTCTATACCTCCCGGGCTGGCGTGAGGCCTGAGGATGGACATGCATGCAAAGGGCTTAATGAGCACACACAGGGCCTGGTATGCAGTAGGTGCTCAATAAACACAGCAACGTCACCATCCACCCTCTCCCTGCCCCACTTGGTAAGAAGACACTGAAGTGGATCCAGCTCTGGTTTTAAATGAAAACCAGAGGGAGGCTGGCTGCCTGGGAGGGCACGGGGGGCCTGTTCCAGGAGGCCACCCCTGCAGCCACCCCTATGAGGAGCAGGCCATCCTGGCTGGTCTGGCTTTGGGGACCAGGTTCTCTCCATAGCTGGAGGGTTGGACTGGCCAAGCCAGGGGCGGGGGGTGCAGCTGGAGGGGCTCTGAAGCCAGCAGTGGCAACTGCCCCACCCCCCAGCCCGGGCCTGCCTTTTAAGGCCGCAAAGCGTTGCCTGGGGGGAGACAAGACCCAAATAAGGCACGGGCCTGGCAGCTCAGAGCCAGGCTGTGGGTTGGTGCAGGGAGTGAGAGGCGCCGGGAATTCAAACCAGACGGGTCCCTCTGGCCAACCCCCAGCACGGTGGCTGCCAGACCCTCTCCAGGTCCCACCACGGGGCCTTCGCTCAGGCTGGGCCCGCATCCCCAGCATGCCCTCCCTGGGGGCCTGCGACTTGCCCTCTCACAGGGGGTAAGTCTCACCTGGGATAGAGGAAGGGGGTTGGCAGCCCAAGACTGGGGCAGGGGTTAGGGGCTCTGTGGGCAGAACAACAGCAGTGGGGAGGTGATAATGCCACCATGAGCCACGCCCGGTGCTAAGCCCAGCTCGATCCTGCAAGGTAGGTAATAATAATAACAGCCAATGCTTGTGCAGCACTTATGCTGGGCCCAGCACATTCTAAGCACTTCTCATAAACAGTCTTAACTCACTGTCCTCACGAAGCCCTGTGAGTGGGTGCTAGTAACCCCTCTGCTTTACAGATGGGGAAATGGGCACAGAGTAGCTTGGTATTATCACTCCTCTGCCCCCCGACCCCATGCTCAGATAAATGGATGAGTGAATATGAATATTTCCCTTTGGGGGGAAACAAGGCAGAGAGGTAAAGAGACTGGTCACCCAGCTGAAGGCTGGAGCCTGGACTGGAACCCAGGTTAGTCTAACTCCAGGGCCCGTCCTCCTCTCTCCTGGGCCACCTGGCACTGCAAGTCCCCCAGGTTCCCCTTGGCAGAGAGGCAGGGAGGCCCGGCGCCCGTCAAGAATGCTGGTTCCTTAGAAGAACGACCTCGGTAAGCCCTCCGCACCTCCTTTGCTCCCAGGTGAAGATGTAAAAGGCCACTGGATGACTGCTTCCAGGAAGTCAACCAAAAGAAAAGGCCGTCCCTCCAACCCCATGGAAGTTTGGGTTTTCTCTGGGATGAAGTTGGGCAGAGCGTCCGCCCTGCCCATCCTCCGCACCACCCTGCTATCGTCTTCCATTTTTTCCATGGCACTTTCCACCCTCTAACATGTTATCTGCTTGCCAGTTCCCCTGGTCTGATCTTCCGCCCTCCTAGGCTGGAACATGAACTCCACCAGGCAGGGACCTCATCCGTCTTGCGAGTGGCTGGGGAAAGTGCCTGGTGCGCAGTAGGGCCTCAGGGCTTCACTAAACCTCTTGTTGAGGAATGCATGAATCACTGGCTGAAAATGAATTTAAAGCAAGCAAACAAAATAAAAGGCAAAATAATGTGGACGGCAGACATGACTGTCTTGAAAATGAACATAAGGGTTCTAATGTCACGCCAGGGGGTCCCCAAGTTTTTAATCTGTGAACATATGGTTGGAAATTCTTTTTCAACCCACTTGCTTTGGGACATTTCACTGGGAGCCAGAGAGAACTAGAAAAACTAATGAAAGCACGGTCTGACCAGCAGTGCAGACATAACTGGCTCAAAGAAATTGTGAGTTAAAATTAAAAAAAAAAAAAGAAAGTTTAAATAACAAAAACTGTCAAAAAGACCAGAAAATATTGGTTCTGGATTCAAGATTCACAAAAAATGGCCCCCCAAGCTCTCCCTAAATTCTAAGAAACGGACAGAAATACTTTAAGGGATGAACCAGGTTGTAAATGGCCCTATACCACACAAAATTCCAGTACGTAAAAAAGTCTAGGGCTGGGGGAGGTCTCCTGTAGGATAAAAATGTCACATCCCTCCCACTGGTGTTGAGCCAGGGCCCCTGGAGCGGGCCCCAGTGGGCTGAGAGCCCCCCTCACCCCAGCCTGGTGGTCCACCCTGAAGGGCCCCTCCCCAGCCCCAACCTCACCCTCCAAGGAGCTCCCCGCTAGTCCCAGGACCACAAACCCTGGATCCACCCTGGGACCCTGACTGTGGGCCACTTCCCACCATCTGGGAGGTCCCAGCCAGCCCTACACACACACACACACACACACACACACACACACACACACACACAC
>NW_020175443.1:457010-470737 GCF_003031525.2 Neophocaena asiaeorientalis asiaeorientalis | reverse complement strand
TGTCTGGGGGCCCAGCCAGCCCTACACACACACACACACACACACACACACACACACACACACACACACACACACACACACGAGCGCACTGCCTCCTCATCCCCACAGCCACTGCCCCCATGTCACCTCCTGCACAGACCAGGGAACCCACCAAAGCCCCCCACCAACAAGCTCTCATCACTCCATCTTGAACTCCACAAGGCCAGTGCCATCTGCAGTTTCTAGTCCTGTGCCCCCCTAAGCAGCCGCCCTTCCCTCTGCCCAGTGTCTCATGTTCCTTCTCAACAGATCCTCATGAGAACACTGAGGCCCAGAGAGAAGAGGCTGCCCGTCCACACAGCAGGACCAGGGCAGGAGAAGAGGGGAGCAGAGCATGGTGTTTAAATCCCACCCTCAGCTAGGAACAGGGGTGTGAGACGTTGGCGGTGTCCCTGGGCTCCAGTTCTGACTTTCTCTCTGAGGGGCTTATTCCTTCATAACCCTCCCCCCCAGGTCTGCTGGGTCCAGTGACCACAGACCACATGAGCGCAGCCTCCCCTGCCCCAGCCCAGCTCCCCTCCCTGGAATTTACTTTGCAAATGTAAATATTTGCTACTGTTGGCCTGAGCCAGGGTTTGGGGTCAGGGCTGGGGCTGGGAGCTCCAAGAACTCTCCAGCAGCCCTCTGGGAAGCCCTGGTCTGTGTCTGTCCTGGTCCCTCTGTGGGTAAAATGAGGTTCCCACTCATTTCCCATGCACCCACTTAACGCCAGACCCGTTCCAGGAACCAGAGAGACAGGATTAATGATGAAAGGGTGGGGATCCTCGGAGCCAGGCGGGAGCGCCAAGAAGGTTACAGGCAGAGAGGACAGCCACTGCCCAGGCTCTGAGGTGGGAGAGAAGGCTATATTGGGCCCCGGGCAAAACGGAGGGAGGGCAAAGCTGGGGCACCTCGCTGGGGCAGCTGGGAGGGCAGAGGAGGAGCCTCCCAGCTGGGGGTGGAGAATACACTGGTGGGAGTCTCCCAGACTCTTGTCTGGGAGACTCTAAGCCTCCCAGACAGGAGTGGAGTAGACGGGTGGCAGATATGGGCAAATTCCAACAGCATTTAACCTGCAGGATTCTGAATCCGCAGAGTAAGGCACAGGCTTGGCACTGCACCTGGCATTTGGTTAGAGCACAAGAGCCATGTTTGGAAAGGGCCAAGCCCTGGACGGTGGAGAGGCCGAGGGGCCCAGAAAGTGCTGGGCTGGCATCTCCGTCTGCTTTTAAGCTTTTTTACTATGTGACCCTTGGCAAACTTCTTCCCTTGCTGTTCCCCACCACAGAAGACAAGGGCTGTGGGGGTCCACGGATGGGGAAGGGACAGGTGTGAGGGACAGATGGGGACAGTGAGGGGGTAAGTGAAGGCAGCCTGGCTCTGGGGGAGCCCATGGGGAGGGAAGGTGAGGGAGTCCCCTCTCCTCTATCTTTCTATCTGGGAGGAGCTGGGGCTGAGGCTGGCTTCCGTCAGTCCCAGCTGTCTGAACACGTGCCCCACGAAGTCCTTGGCCAGCGCTGCTGCAGAGGAAAGACCTCGGCTCTGGTCAGACTGAAGGGCTTTGAATCCAGCTGTAACCCAGAGCAAGGCCTTTGAATCCAGCTGTAACCCAGAGCAAGGCACTCCTCTCTCCCAGTCTCAGTTTCCACAGTTGGACCTTCCGTACCATGACATGGTGGCACGATGCAGGTCAGTACAAATCGTGGTGCCCAGCACAGAGGACAGTGGCAGCTTTCCTCCCCATTTATGTCAGTGGCAGTCATAAAGTCTACATCATTATGACTGCAGGAGGGTCTGAGGCAGGGCGACATCGTAGACCTCAGGTCAGAGCCCTTGGGAGAATCCCAGCCATGATGTTTACTTGCTGTGTGACCTTGTGTGAGACCTATACCCTCTCTGAGCCTCACTTTCATCATCTGGACAATGGGGTTGTTGGGTGAGAGATCGGTCTGTGGGGAGCCCCTAGAGGCAGGGTGATCACTACAGCCCTACCCTCAGCAGAGCCCAACAGCCCAGGCCACTCAGGGGATCAGGACCAGCCCACATGATGCATTCTGGCCTTGGCCATTCCTTGCCCATTGTTTCTGGTGGTAGCAGGCAGCCAGGTGAGAGCCTGGGCCAGTCTCCTCCCTGCCATCCAGCCCCAAGGCCTGGAGGCACTGGCAGATGGACGCTTGGTCAGGCTGGTCCCAGTCCCGGCTCTCACATACTGAGTGACCCCAGGCCAACCCCCCCCACCTCTCTGAGCCTCAGTTTCTCCATTTGTAAAAAGGGACCCATTCTAGCCCCTTCCTCACGGTTGTCAAGAACATCAGAGAAACCATCCTCACTCATTATCACGGAGTGAACACTCCTACTGTACAGATGGGAAAACCAGAACTAAAAGTCATGAAGTCTGCTCACCTCACAAACATCCAGTCCAGAGAGTAGAGGCCTGTTTGCTGAGCAGCTGACTGAGAAATGGGGTCTCAGAGCTGGGAGGCAGGGCAGACTCCCCAGCACAGGGGGCCAAAGGGGAAAGGAAGACATTTATTCAGTAGCTATGTTGGAGGCATGTCTCTGGTCCTCATAATAAGGTGTGAGGCAGGCACTTCTCCATCTGAGGTGACTTTCAGATAGAGACGGGGTTCAGAGAGGTGAAGTGACTTGCCCCAGGTCACACAGCAGAGCACAGCTGATCCAAGGCTGGATTCCGGAATGACAGGTGTTTCCCTTCCCTCTTCAGCTCACTCTGGGCCCTGTTGCCCCTAGTGACAGAGCTCTTTGACCTCAGGTCATGTCACAACACCAGACAGACTGCGAGGGCAGTCACCAGCAGGGAAAACAGCTGGGGGAGCCCAGCCTGAAGCTGGCTGTCATAGGAAGGGCAGGGCCCGGCGTGGGTCAGCAATGTCCTCATGCTTCCCCGTCCCCATTCCCAGGGCCCCAGCAAAGCAGTTTTCTAGAATATCCAGGCCTTGGCATCCCTTTACTTGGCTCCAACCTCATGGGTGTGGACAGGCCCTTCCTTTCCTGTCCCACTGGGCATCACGTCACGTGCTGCCCTCCATGGGCTGTGGCGCCACCTGCTTCATTTCACCCTTGCAACATCCCTGGGAGGCCGACTGTATGATCCTGCCCATTTCACAGGTGAGGACACTGAGGCCCAGGGCAGGAGAGCCCCAGGTGTTGCAAGAGCACAAGGCAGCTTGGTGCCCTTTAGAGAAGGTGCCTCTCCCTCTGAGAGGGCACGAGACAAGTGCCGCCTGAACTGCAGCCTCCCCGCCCCCCGGCCCGATACCCCTGCACAACTACTCGCAGGGTGCACGGGGAGTACCCGGCCCAAGGCCACACAGCTGGTGTGTGGCAGAGCTGTCCCGTCCCCAGGCTGGAACCCCAAGGCCCTGCCGAGGGAGACGTCAGGGTTGGCCCGGCCCGAGTCCTTGTCTCGCACTCCCACCTCACCCCCGCGGCAGAGCCACAGCCCTTGGCTTGGTCGTGGATGCACAGCCTACAGCTGCTGCACTCAAGGGCATGGTCGCTGCCACCACCTCCTCCACGATGGCCCCATAGACCTGGGAAGGTTTGCCCTTGGGAGGGGAGCCAGGGACAGAGTGGCCTATGTATGGGCAGGTGCTCTGCACCCAGGGGGCCCCCGTACCCTGGGGACTCGCCCCCTCCTTACCACCAGCTCCTCTGTGGCCTCCTTGGCAACAGTCCCTCCTGGCTGGCTCCCCTCCTGCCCCTGGGGCCCTTCTGCCTGCCCCTCTTCCTCCCAGCATGCAGGGAGGAAGGGGGCTGTTCCTGGCCCCCTTCCTTCCCTCCCTGTCTGCCCCTCCCAGCCTCCCACATCTGCCTTGGTGAGTCTCAGCTAGTCTCCTTCCCTGCCATCCAGCCCCAAGGCCTGGAGGCACTGACACATGGATGCTTGGTCAGGCTGGTCCCAGTCCCAGCTCTCACATACTGCGTGACCACAGGTCAACCCCCTCACCTCTCTGAGCCTCAGTTTCTCCATCCGTAAAAAGGGCTGCCTCTCTGTACCGGACCCCTGCTGGACCTCGAGCAGCTCCCCCCTCCCTCTGGCTGCCCTGCTCCTCCCCCGCTGTGCTGGGGGCTCTCCCACCCCACATGGAAACCACCAGGCTCCCTCCCTGCCCCACTCCATGGGGAGTCTGCCCCCACCCCGTGTGACTTCACCTCTCTGGGCCTGCGTTGCCCCATCTGTGAACTGGGGCTGCTGTGGGGTCCCAGGGAGGTGAAGTGTGTAAATCTCTCAAGAAACACCTATGAATGGCGCTATAAGCATCACCTTCCCTTGATTCGGAGGCTGTGTTTCACACATCGGTGTTTCTGGAATCAGAATGCATCTTTCGACCGACAGTCACGTTAACGTGCTACTTGGGGGCCCCGAATGCCTCTTTCTATTGAGGGGCCTATGGGCCTGGTTCTCAGGCTGGCTCTAGGCCAGTCCATCCTCTTTCTATTGAGGGGCCTATGGGCCTGGTTCTCAGGCTGGCTCTAGGCCAGTCCATCCTCTTTCTAGTCATTCTTCGGAGCACACTGGGTTCAGCCAGGCAGTGAGTGTGGATGCAGCCTGGACCCCTCAGCAGAGGTAGGCGCCCTCGAGGAGACGGCACTGCCAGTAGCTGTGTGGCCAGGGGAGGGGCAGGCTGCCTCCTCTGCGCCCCTGCTGGGTGCTTGGTCCCAAACCACCAAGCTGCACGCAGAGGAGGTGGGGGGAGAGAGGGGGGCCTCTGCCTGGGACACACTCCGCACACAGGGTGCCCAGCTGAGTCCTCCCATCCCTGAGGGCCTGGGGGAAGCCAGGCAGACCTGGGTTTGAATCCTGTCACTTAGGAGCTGTGTGCCCATCACACGCCCTTGTGTGCCCATCACACAGCCTTGTTCTCCTCACCTGCAGACTGGGTGTAGCCATCCCGACCTTGCTGACCCACTGCACTAAGTGGTGCTTTGCTTCCCTGCACCATTACCACCTCCCGTGGAAATGTCCCCAAGTTTGGAGGAAAGGCTTGGGATGTGTGACCTAAGACGTGAGCTACCCAGCATGTATGAAATTCCTCCAGGGGTCCTGACAGTGTCCCAAGAGGCAGGTGGTCAACACCCATGGGAGAGCAGATACCCACTGTGGCCCAGCTGCGTCTGGCCGGCAGCTCTGTGCAGCAGCCCCGGTAAGTGTGGCGCTGCGCCCTTGAGCACCTACCGACTCAGCTATGGTTTACAGCTCCCTCCCACACACCTGAGGGGAGGCACCTGGTCTGCGCCTGGGGCAGTCCTACCTTCCTCGCAGCTCGACCCCGAGCGCCCAGGGCAGCACCTCCACTCGCGGGCTGTCACTGTCTTGTACATCACCTTGTATGTGGGTCTCACCACGGTTCTGTAGCTGAAAGAGCGCCCAGGTGGCCCGGTTCAGATGGGCCTTCCGCCACCCCTCCCACCATCCATGGGGACAAGCTCAGAGCCTCCAGGGTCCTCTGCCACCTCCAGGTCCCTCTGGAGCCTCTTTCCTAATGCATTCTGGGCCTCAGCCCTTCCATTCCCTCCCCAGCCCCCAGCCGGGGGGATCTAGAAACCAACTGGACAGGAAGCCCCTGCGAGCTGGGCTAGACTGTCCCCAGCGGTGAACGCTCACTGAGCGAAGGCGTGCAGGTGAATGCTGGAATCCCTCCCCCAGGAAGGCCCAAGAGCCAAGGGGAGGCGCTGGGAATGGACAATGGTCCCTTTGTCCGCCCACCCTTGGGGTCCCAGGCATCTCCTGCACGGAGTCCCAGCCCCAGCCCCAGCTCTTCCACCAGGCCGTGCCCACCGTGGGAACGCTAGCAGCTTCTACTCCACACGGTCTCACTCACCTGTTCCCAGGGCAGCTCATGGGCCAGGGGCAATTCTGCAGCACGCGCTGCAGGTAGGTGCCATTCTGCACGTGGCACGAGATGGTGCGGGTCACCACGTATGAGCACCAGTTCCTGAAACAGACCAGCAGAGAGGAAGCTCAGGTGCCACGTGCAGCCCATGTTCTCTCTGGGAGCCCCGAGTCTCCAGGCAGGGAGACCCCTAAGCTCTCCAAGTTCTTTGGGCCCTGGTGGGAGTCTCTGAGCTGAAGTGGCTGAGCAGTGAATTCCAGAACCCTGGAGGGGACAGCTGTGCTGGGTGCTCTCAGAGGTCTTGGGGAATGAGCTGCAGGGGCCCAGATGGGAGCAGGGCATCTTGACTGGGGCTCTTCCTCCTCAGCATCTCCTTTCCAACCCTGACCCCTCCAGGCCACCACTGCCTCCCACCTCCCACCTGGACAAGGGCAGTGAGTGAGCGTCTTTCCCCTCTCTCCCCGGAGGGAGGGTCAGACAATGGAAACCTGGCAGTGTCCCTTGCCTAGCCCTACCCTCAGCCCTCCAAGTCTCCTGCTCCCACTCCTGCTGTGGATCCCTCACCTCCAGGCCTTTGCTCATGCTGGACCTGATGCCTGCAGCACCCTTCCCCCATTTCTCTTCCTGACACCTCCTACCTTCAAAGCCCCACTGTGCTGTCACCTCTTCCCTTGTCCTCTTCCGCCTCCACCCCCATCTGAGTAGAAGCGATGGTTCCCTGCCAGGGATCCTAAGCACTCTGTATCCCTGTCATGCTGAATTAAGCTGGTGATTCATGTCTGCCCTCTCCCTCCCTGAGGCATGTGAGAAAGAGGCTCTGTCTCACTTATCCTCAGGTCCCCTCTGTGTGACAGCTGGGATGCGCAATCAATATCCCAAGCATGGAGGACTGACTTTTTCAGATGCCAACAAATAATCACCTTGCACTGCACATACTGAGCACCTACTGTATGCTAAAGGTATTTACATCATCTTCCCACAGGGAACCAGGAAACCCCCCCCATTTAACAGAGGGGTAAACTGAGGCTCAGGGAGGGGAAGACAATTGTTCATGTTAAAGAGCTGTTGCATGGCGGATCTGGATTTGAACCCAGGAATGTGGACGGCTCAGCCTGGCCCCCACCTCCATCCCAGAGGCCCTGTCAGCTCCCGTCTCCTCCCCACCTCCTGAGCCACGGTCTGTGGCTCTGTGAAGGCCTCAGCCTGGGAACCTGCTGACCCTGGGCTCCAGGCCACAAAGGAAAGTCTGGTGGGGTGGGGGCTCAAGCTGAGAAGGGTCACCTGAAACGGTCACTCCTTTCCCAGCACCAGCAAAAGAACGCAGGCCCGTGACCCCGTGCAGAGCTGAGGGCCGGTGAGCACCTGGAATGTTCCAGCCATCACAGAGGTGCCTGCCACCTCGGAAACCCAGCCCTGCAGCTGCGGCCCCACCCCCACCCAGCCCACCTGAAGGAGAAAGTCTTTGGCGGGGACCAGTTGACAAACTCACTATGGGACTCTGCAGAAGTCCCTTCACCATTCTGTGTCACGCTGAAATCAGTCCAGGAGGAGGAAACACCCTGGCCGACTGCATGGAGGTGGGAAAGCCAGAGAAGGGTGGCTCTGATCAGCCCAGTGATGGGGCAGGAGCTCAAAAGAGCCCTCGGCCAGGGAACCCACAGCAGAGGTGCCAGGCGCTTGTTACAGCACTGTCAGGAATGGCGCAAAACTGGAACAGCCTAAGTGGGACCCCTAGACACAGAGAACCAGGCGCTGTGACAGAGTCCGAGGTCTCCATGTACCTACTTAAGGGGGAAAAAGTATGTGTGGACCAAGAGAATGACATTTCTATTAATACATGAAAAGCAGAGAAAGCCAAAAGACTGTAAATGTATGTACATATAAAGCTATGTGTGTATTTTTTTTTTTAATTTTATTTGGCCACGCTATGCAGCTTGTGGGACCTTAGTTCCCCAACCAGGGATTGAACCCCGGCCCTTGGCAGTGAAAGCACGGAGTCCTAACCGCTTGACGCCAGGGAATTCCCTATGTGTGTATTAAGTGAGGAAAAATCACATGCCTAGATGAGTTCCATCCACTCAGTCCCCTGTGCTCACAGCAGCCTCCGTTTACCATGCCAGGAGCTGTGCCCAGGGCCTTCCACACACCTAATTATAAGTGCCACTTTACAGATGGGAAGACTGAGGCTCTGGGGTCTGGGATGTGCCCCAGGCACCCACGATGAGTGACACAGTCACGGTTGGAACTCAGCTTCTTCTAACCCCAGGGCTTGTGCTCTTAACCACAGGCTGGAAATGTTTCTCCTAATGAGCAAGTGGGGATTTTATAAGTTTAAAAAGATGCATTTCAAAAAGGCCCCCCAGCGCTCGCTTCGGCAGCACATATACTAAAATTGGAACGATACAGAGAAGATTAACATGGCTCCTGCGCAAGGATGACACACAAATTAGTGAAGCATTCCATATTTAAAAAACAAAAAAATGGTTCTGAAGAACCTAGGGTCAGGACAGGAATAAAGACGCAGACATAGAGAATGGACTTGAGGACACGCGGGGGGGGAAAGGTAAACTGGGACGAAGTGAGAGAGTGGCATGGCCATATATACACTACCAAATGTAAAATAGATAGCTAGTGGGAAGCAGCCGCATAGCACAGGGAGATCAGCTCGGTGCTTTGTGACCACCTAGAGGGGTGGGATAGGGAGGGTGGGAGGGAGCCATGCAAGACGGAGGAGATATGGGGATATATGTATATATATAGCTGATTCACTTTGTTATAAAGCAGAAACTAACACACCACTGTAAAGCAATTATACTCCAATAAAGATGTTAAAAAAAAAAAGGTCCCCCACCCGTTAGAGCCTCTGGGTCCCCAGAGCTGTGGTTTAAAACCCACTGGGATCTTGTTTAGGGGGACATAAGCCCCTTTGGAGACTGATGTGAGTTGTCGCTCCTCCCCCCAAAAATGCATAAAACGTGGGGTACAAGTTCAGGGGGACTCAGGAGCTCCCTGAGCCTGTGTGATGTCCCCCAGGCTAGCCCAGGGGCTCTGTGAGTGGAGGAAGGAGGGAGGGAGGGAGCAACCTGGGCAGAGGATGGCCAGAGCATGGGACACAGGAGGGCCCTGGCACGGACTGAAGACTCCATGCCAGTGTACAGACTCACACACATGCATACACATCAATATGCACACACACATGCAGACATGAAAGCACACAGACACGCTCACATATACAACTTCCAGACACACGTGTCCATGTGCACACACAGACCTACATAAGTGTGTGCATGCACACACACACTACAGCACGCAGTCAGACCAAGGTCAATCTAGCAGGACATATAACCACAGAAATGACTGTCCAACTTGCACTCGGGCCAAAACCTGCAAACACAGAGCCGTGCACCCTCACACACAAGTGTGCACACACACCCCAAGCCCAGCCCCTGGACTGGACTGGGGGAGGCGGGCCTGTGACTGCCCACAATTGCCCTAGCAATTCTTTTGACCACGGAGGAGCCAGAGAAAACAGTTTTTTTCTTCTTTCTTACTTAAAATCTCCCCCATGTGAGTTGCTGCCTGGTTCCCTGCTTATTTCCCACCAGCTGGAGTTTGCTTGAATCCCCTGCTTAGGAGACACGGAGCTGATGGCCGGCTAGCAGACATTTTAGACAGGAGGGGACACTCTGGCCAGGTGGGGTTCAAGGTCAGCCCCTCGTGCCCTCCACCTGGGGGGTCACCAATAATTACGTGCTGCCCCTCCCTGGCCTTGAAGACCCAGCCCCACTGCTGCCAGGATAAGCCCGAGCTCCTCCGCAGGATCACAGCCTGGCTCCACCACCCGCCCACCCCTCCGTCCACTTTCCAGGGGCGCTGCTGGCCTGAAGTCCACAGCCCACCACGCTGCCCGTCGCCCTGACCGCTGGGTCCTGCACACTTGCGCTGCTGCTCTCCCTCCTTCCTGCCCTCCCTCCCATGCACATCTTCTCCCCACCTCAGATCTTTGCATAGGAGATTTCCTCTGCCTGGAAAGCCCTCTCCCTGCTCCAGCAAACTCCTGTTCATCCTCTGGGTCTCAGTCCTGAGGCTCTGGGCACAGTTGGGTACCTGCAGGGGCCCCCCCTCAGCCACTCACAGCAGCCCTGAGCTTTTTCTTCCCCCGATGGCGCTGGGGGAGGGCGCTGGCGGGGACCAAGCCAGTATGGGGCTCAGCCCGGGGGCGCTCAGGGAGGTTTGCTGAATGACTGAGAATAGACAGTGGCCCTGGCAGAGGAGCCGGGACCCAGGTTCCCAGAGATGGGCGCAGTCCTTGGAGGCCCCGCCCCCATCCTGCTGCCCTTGGGAGCTTCTTTTCTGGGACGTGGTTGGTGATAAGCCACCCAGGAACCCGATGACGCTGGGTTACCTCCTGTGGGATGGGACAATGGCAGGGGCTGGGAGGAGGCAGCACTTCTCTCCTGGGCCTGCCACTTCTGCCCACTCAGCACCTCCTGGGCCTCCAGAGGCTGCCGGGAGGAGAGAAAACAGGCCAGACCAGCTCGGCCTGGCACTGGCCGCCCCCACGAGGGGGCCCCCCCCCATCTGCCCTCCACCCCCTGCCACGAGGAGCTCAGGGGACTTTGTCTCCACGGGGCCCAGGGCTGTGATCCGGAACAGTGATAGGGGCTAATTGCAGGAGGCAGCCAAGCGGGCTGGGGGCCAAGGGCCGCTATGAAAAGGAGAGGAAAGAAAGAAGACCCACAGGGTGGGGGTGGGGTGAACAGAGCCAGAACCCCACACCAGAGGTGAACCCCACACACTGGCTCTGCTGCTTCCTAAGTTGGTGACCTTGGACAAGGCCCTGACCCGCTCGGGGCCTCACTTTGTCCATCTGCAAATGGGGACAGCAGACACTCCTCCTGTAAGGGAGGTTTCACCTAAAGCCCTTAGCGCAGCGCTGACGGCTTTTGGTAGTTCTTGTTCCTGGACCGTGACATAGGGCCCACACCAGGCAGCTGTGGTCCAGGGGCTTCCCTGAGGGACACCAGCACTGTACCTTCTGCACAAGGTCCCCCCCTTGACTTTGGGATAGGGATTGTCAGGCTCTGCATTTTACCAAGTGGAAACTGAGGCCCCAAGAGAAGTCACCTACCCAGGTCACCCCTGTGGGTATAGCGCTGGGATCTGAGCTCCCAACGGAGGGGGTGGGGAAGAAAATTCTCCACTCTCCTTGATTCTTAGATTTGCCCAAAGGAAGCCAGTACTGCAGGAAAAGCCTGGACCAGGACACCGGTGACGGCTTCAACTCTAGAGCCACAGCGTTGAGACACTGAGATGGGTCATTAAAGGCTGGAAGGGCCCTCAAAGGGGCAGGAAGCACCCCCAGCAGGGACTTGGGGGGGCAGACAGGGGCAAAGGCGAGACAAGGCAGCTCTGCACAGCCCTGGACACCCTGGTTCCGGGGGTCTCAAAGTCTTGCCACATTCTTGGGCCTGGGGGCGGCCCCTTGGATGCCTTCCCGGGCCTCCCCCTCCCCAGGCACAAAGCCTCTTTTCTCCCTCTGGTCTCTCAGCTGCCAAGGGGTGCCTGGGGCACCGGGATAGGGGTGGAGGGAGGGCTGATGGGGAGCAACATCCCCATCCGTCTCCAATGATGCTGGGACAGGGCCACAAGGGGAGGTCCCTGCAGCCAAGAACCAGATTCCTCTGGCCAGGGGTCCCTCCCCTCACTTAATGTTGGTCATAGCAGGAACCACTGTACATCAGGCCCTGCACTGGTTCTTCCCGTGGGGGACTGTCCTCAGAACAGGCATCTGTGCAGGGGATGAGGGGAGGGAAGAGGGGAACTGAGACCTGGGGCCCTGAAGAGACCTGCCTGAGGTCACACATTGAGTGGGTGACAGAGCCAGGAATAAAACGCTGCTCTGAGGCCAGAGCCCCTAATTCCTAACCATGACCTGCAAACCTTTCTCAGCTCCCCAAGCTGACAAAAGCTCGCCCTCCTCCAGGAGAGCTGCTGGAGTGAAAAGTACACTGGATCTGGAAACTGACTGACTTAGATTGAGGTATCTTTTCCTCTCTAAGCCTTGGCTTTCTTTTTTTTGGGGCCTTGGTTTTCTTATCTGTAAAATGGGAGCAACAGCATTGCCTACAGAGCTTTTGTGATGCTCAGGCCACTGTGAGCCTTCTATGACCAGATGGGGTGACAGTCCCCAGTGACCACCAGATACCTGCCCACGGACACCATCCTGCTCCCACATAGCAAGTCCTGGGGGGCCAAGGAGCCCAGGCTGGGAGGCAGTGGACTGGCTAAAGGGCAGTCCAAGCCTTATGCCTTCTCAACCATCATCCTGAGCTTGACACGGGGGACCCTGGGGGTTCACATCCTTGCCCTAGGCAGGTCATGTCCCCTCTCTAAGCCTCACCTTCCTCCTCTATGAAATGAGGACCATAAAAATGTGTGCCTCCCATGGCAGTTGGGAAGATTCTGGAGGGTATAGGTACAGGTGAAATGCCAGCCCAGGTCAGCATGCATGGTGGTGGCTGTGACATCTGCCAGCGGTCAGCCCCTGTCTCAAAACAACTGCTCCTCTGGCCGCTGATGCCACGGCCACCTCTGCCCTCCAGCCCTGCCCATGTCACCTGCTCTTGCTAGCCCAGCAGGGGCACGCTGGCCCCTGACCACTGGGAAAAGGGAATTTCTGAAAAGAATTAAAGAATTGAGCCCGTAGGGGGTGGGGGCCCGGCAGGCCTTTGAATGGGATGAAAAGGCCTGGAGAGGCCTGGCTACTCCGTATTGTCTGCCTCAGACAACAGTGGCGGCTGGCCCTCGAAACAGGACCCCAGCAGGGGCAGGGGCAGGGGCTACAGCCAGGACAGGGGCCTGGGTAGGTCCAAACAGTGTCACCAAGGCCAGAAAGACACAGATTTGAATCCCAGTTCTTCTATTAATGGTCAATGAGCCTAGAAGATTATGTTAATTCTCTGGGGCCTCAGTTCGCTCATCTGCTAAATGGGGACAAGTGTTCCCTACCTCATTCAATCCTTGAACACTGCACATAAAGGGCCCCCTCACTGGTATTGGGAGATGCTCCATAAACACCACCAGATAGAATGCTCCCTGCTCCTGAGAGAGCAGCAGGAAGACAGAGCACTTGCTCCCAGCACAGTCCAAAATGCCAGGTCCCTGGGAGCCGACACTGACCCTCGGTCTGTGAAACTCCACCCCAGTCTTCTTCCTTTGAGAGAAATAAATAGCTGGGATACTAAAAAAAAGCCAGGAGCAGAGTAAAGCGAGGAGGGTCCCCCAAGTGGCAGCTAGAGGGTGTCCTGGGCTTCTCCTATGTGCAGGAAGGGGGCCCTAGGGAGAGGGTGGGGGAAGTCTTGGTGGTTTCCTCCCTCGGGGGAAACCACCCCCTGGGGCTCTGGAGGTGAAGTGGTGGGGGGTGGAGAAGGCTGTCGGGGGACTGCCGGCTCTGTATACGTGAAGTAGGTGACCCCCGCAGGGCCTGGAGCTTCTGCCAGATAGCGGGGAGGCCCAGGGTTCCTGCCCCAACCCGGGCTGGCAATGAGGTGGGGAACCCGGTCCCTTTCCCAATCCCGGGCTTGCACGGAGTTTGTGGGGGGGCGGTGCCTGGAGTCCCTGTCCCCAACCCCGGGCTGGCAGGGCACAGAGGTGGTGCGGGGGGTAGGGGCAGCCCTTACCTGCGTGCAGAGAACGGGGCTCCCCCAACGCTCCACGCGGCGCTGCCTCCCGGGAGCAGGAGCCCGAAGCAAAGCAGCGCCCAGGCCCGCGGGCCGCCCATGTTGCGCCCGGCGCCCTCCGCGCGCGGACCCTCGCCGTCGCCTCCAGCCTGGCGTCCCCGCCCGCGCA
>NW_020175443.1:452497-456978 GCF_003031525.2 Neophocaena asiaeorientalis asiaeorientalis | reverse complement strand
TCCCGGCCTCGCCCGGCCCCTCCGCGCGGGCCCCCGCCCCTTGCGCCGCCGCTGCCAACCCGGAAGAAGCCCCGGGGGTCGGGCGCCCCCGCCAGGAAGGCCACCAGGTGCCCACCTGAGCCTGGCGCCCTGCGCTGCGTGGCCCTTTTGGGGGCGCAGTGCCAGTTTCGAGGTGCCCTGCCACGTGTTGCAAAGTGGGGAGCTGAAGCCGGGCCATGGTCTCAGACGCAGCCAGGACCCAAACCCAACAAGCCTGGGCTAATGATGCGGGGGCCTCATCCCCTCTCGACATTTTTGAGGGTTCCAGCTCCCGAGCCACGAGGGACGGTCCATCCATGCAACAAAGGCTTCCTGAGCAGTGAACGCCACTGTGTGCAGGGCACCTCACCTCCGCTTCACATCCTCTCTCGGTTTAATCTTCAAACCACTCTGGGTGAGGTGGGCACAATGATCCCCATTTTACAGAGAGAAAAAAGGAGGCCCAGGCACTCGTAGTCCCCCTGGGAGAAGAGCTGGGCTGACCCCATAAAGTCAGGGTCCACTTTTATCACCATTTTACAGATGGAGAAACTGAGGCAGAGAGGAGATGTCATCTGCTTAAAGCACCCCATCAGTGGTTGGAAGAGCTAGGATTCAAATCCAGGTCTCCTGACTTCAGAGGGGGTGTCAGCTCTTTAGCACAATTAAGGAAGAGTGCAGACATCAGTTGCTCTGCGCCTGGGTTTCCCCATCAGTGACAAGGAAAGGACTGGCTTACAGTGGAGTTACTTAATCTGGGGTACATGTGAATTCCACCAAAGAGTATGAAAGTATGGTATGTGTGTGTGATACATATGTGTGCAGGTGTGATGGGGGCATGTGAAATGTGTGATGCCTGTATGCATGTGTGTGATGTATGTGTCTGTGACAGGAGTGTATGTTTATGTTCTCATCAGAGGGCACCCAGACCCTCCCCAAACTCCAGGACAGTCTCTGACCTCCCCCCCACTCCCTTCTGCCAGAACTGATGGGCAGCAGGCAGTCCCAGGCTGGTGAAGCCCCTACCACCCCAGCAGTGCACCGGTGACCTGTCCTACAGGATCCTGCTGTGGCTTGTCCAGATCTAGGATCTCTGCTAGAAACACTCCAGCAAGAAGGGCATGCTGGCCCTGACCTCTGATTCCTGGGACTACCTCTCCTAGACTCACCAGAGCAGCACAGGGCCCTGGGCTGAGTCAGAGGGGGGAGGGTGTGCCAGTCGAGAGAGCCGACTCCTGTCCCCCGAGAGGGCAGGCAGTGAGAGCTGGGTTCAAACCCTCCCTCTGCCCCCTCTGCCCGTGTTAGCTTGGGCAAGGCCTGCCCCTCTCTGAGCCTCAGTTTCTCTTTGTAAGGAGAACAGTTGCACGTTCCTTATGGGGTGTGTGCAGGAATGAGATATGCCTTGACCCCCACAGTCCCCTGCTTCACGTGGTTCCCCCAAGGGCTCTTCACATCCTCCAACAACATCATCACATCATCATGGTGCCAACTTTGCCCCCCTAGGGGAGCTGCCATCTGTGATTTTTGGGCACCTCTATGTGCTGTCTGTCTGACCCCCAAGAAAAGCAGCTTTGCACCTCTCTGGTTAGCTCTTATTTTTGACACAACTAGATCAGTTAATTAATCCTCTAGATAACTTGTCACTCTCAAGGGGCCATCTCATGAGATGGTCCCAGGCCCATCTGAGGCCTGGTCAGGTGGCCACGATCAAAACCCAACACCCCAAAGGGCACTTTGGAGGGTATGCAGCTCTTTAGGAAGGGGAAGTGCTGGGCAGTGGCTTCTGTCCTGGGAAGGCTCAGGAGGGCCACAGAATGAGGAGGCACTACCACATCTTTTTGCAACGTGTCTGAGATGCTCCTGTGATGAATGGCATACATGTTCCTTTATCACCAAACGCGTGGGCGCTCCAGGCCACTGCGAATTTCTCCAGCAATGGATGCTCCCAGGAAAAGCTGTTATCAACATTTGGACATCAGAAAGGGTCCTATCCTTACTGAGGCTGGGGTCCCGTGGTCCAGCGTATTTATTTAAAACTACAGCTAGACCCCCATGCCAGTGCAGCCTGGTGGTTACCACATAGGCTCAGCACCCCATAGGCCTAAGTGTCAATTCCAGAGCAACCACTGGACACTGTGTGACCCGGGACAAGTCACCTCCCCTCTCGGAGCCTCATTTCCTTGCCTGAAAAAACAAGGCAGTTTTAAGACATGGAAGCAACCTAAGTGTCCATCGACAGATGAATGGATAAAGAAGATGTGGCACATATACACCATGGAATATTACTCAACCATAAAAAAGAATGAAATATTGCCATTTACAGAAACATGGATGGACCTAGAGATTATCATACTAAGAGAAGTAAGTCAGAGAGAGGAAGGCAAATACCATATGATATCACTTACCTATAGATTCTAAAAAAATGGTACAAATGAACTTATTTACAAAACAGAAACAGACTCCCAGACATAGAAAACAAACCTATGGTTACCAAAGGGGAAAGCGGGGGAGGGATAAATTAGGAGTTTGGGATTAACAGATACACACTACTTTATATAAGATAGATAAACAACAAGGTCCTACTGTATAGCATAGGGAACTATATTCAATATCTTGTAATAAGCTATAAAGGAAAATAATCTGAATATATATATATAACTGAATCACTTGCCTGTACACCAGAAACTAACACAACATTGTAAATCAACTATACTTCAATTAAACAAACAAAAAGCAAGGCAGTTTTTAAAGCTTTGGGTCTCTGCGCGGTGGTCCTGGGGCACAGTATGAAGCCCCCTTTTGAGGACGCACTCTCCTGGTGGATATCAGCTTATTTTCTGGTCCTCTTTCCCCACTGAGCAGGAAGGGCAGGAAATGCTGCAGGGACCTGGGTTTGGTCATTTGAGGTTTCAGTGTTTGCTGAGATGGGGAGGAGAGGGGCCCGCTGGCTCAAGGCCCCTGTGGGTGGGGCCTCTTCCCTGGGGGGCTGATCTTCTCAGCTGCCAAGACGGAACCACAACCGCCAGTAACAACAGTAGCTTCCGGTCCGGTCTGAGCGCTGACCGTGTGCCAGGCGCTGTGCTAAGCATTTTGCTTGCATTGTCGCCTGCCCTCTTCTCCCACACCCGGGAGGCCTCCATATTATCCCCAGGTGCGGGGCCCACGGCTGGTGAGTGATGGGTGCCGGCCTCTGCACTTACCCATTAGGCCACACTGCTGCCCTCTGAACCTGCAAGGGTGTTTCTTTGGGCAAAAAGAGAACTCAGCTCAGATTTAGACTCCCGTGAGAGGGAGCACATGCATAAACACACACACACACACACACACACACACACACACACCACTGGGAGCAGGCCATGGGGTCTGGGAAACACAGCCCTTCTGGTGTGTATTCACTGACACATCCAGCCGGCCTAATCCAAACAGGAAATGCTGTTTTTCTAACAGCAAACAAACCTGGGTTGCAGCCTCCCTTCCCTGTGAACTGCCCCTGGAGCCTGTGCTAAGGACCTCTTCCCTCTGCCTATGTCCCAAGGACAGTCTCCCCAGCTCAGGGTGGGGGGGGGGGGCATAAAATTAGCCCTGCTTGCACACCAGCTTGTGTGAGTCCAGGTGCCCCAGTTGATCTGTACCCATGTCGTGCACATTCTACAGGGGAGGGAGCAGCCCAAGAGGCCTGGGGGTACCGGAGCCTGTGGCGGCAGCCCCCAGGGGCCCAGTCAGCGCCAGCGCCATCGAAGCCTCTGCCCAAACAAAGGGCAGGGCCAGTGGGCCGGCCTTCCAGGTTAGGGAACAATGCCCGCTTTCTGTGCCTTTGATCTGGAGGCCTGGCCCTGCGGCCCCTCGCCGGGCCAGGGCGGGGATGCTGGGGGACCTGGAGAGCCTGCAGCTGCCCAGCCAAGTTAATTATGCTCCATGGAGCTGCCCTTCTCACCCAGTTCATTCCTTCCTCATGAAGCTGGGACTGGAGCTAGAAGGAGTGATGGGAGGAAGGAAGCTGTCGGAAAATCATAAATTAGGGCTCAGAGAGAAGGCTTTCCTGCCCTCCTCAGGAATCCTCAGGGGGAGAGACCGGCACCTTGGGTCAGGGGAGGACGACAGGGTGGCAGCCAGGGCACCTGTATTTGAAGTTAGGACACCTGGATGTCTGCATGATCTACAGTGAGTCCCTTCTCTCTGGGCCTCAGTGCCCCCATCTGGAAACCGGGGGAGGGAGGGATACAAGACTTGGGGACTTTCCTGTGACTGTGCTTTGTTGACTGTGAAGAAATGGACAGATAAGAGGCCTTCTCCTTAACAATGTTTGTCCCACTTCCCTTCCTCTGGTTCCTTGCCCACAAATCCCCTCCTTTCTGCCCCCCACCTTTGCCCTATTTCCCTTCTTTGGGTATCCCTGGCTCTGCTTCTTTTTCCACATCTCTCCTCCTGCAAAAACAGACTAATGAGGTCTCCTTAGGCAAAAC
>NW_020175443.1:333673-452381 GCF_003031525.2 Neophocaena asiaeorientalis asiaeorientalis | reverse complement strand
AAGGTTGGCTCATTTACACTAGAGTGTTAATGACTGACATATTGAGTGTTGTTAAATGTTGGGGCCCAGTTAACAGGGATTCTTCCTCATTTAAACCCCAAATCACTAGTAGTGGGCTAGTAATCACTTCTAGGCTAGTAAGGGGGATGTTTGGTGACCAAGGATCTAGGAACAAGGTCTGCCAAGCGAAAGGGCCTTCTGTGTGGGAAAATGTCCTTTTCCCAGCCACAGTGAGGTGAAACCCACCCCCTGCTGGATGCATCTGGAGTGGTGGCCACAAGTCCATGTGGTTTGGATGGACCTGGCAGGCACGAAGGACAGGCAAGAGGAGCCACTTAGAGCGGAGACCCTGGAGCTGCCTGCCAGCCCTGCCAGTCCCAGGAGGTGCCTGCTGGGCCAGGAGCATGTGGGCCTGCCCCACCTGACACCCCCAGGATGAATGGGTTCCACTCTGAGGAAGCGATTCTGAGGAGGAAGAGGAGAGGGAGAAAGAGCCAGAGAGATATATAGAGATATAGAGAGATAGAAAGGGAGAAAGAGAGCCAGCAAGCTGGAGACAGAGGGAGAGATGTCAGTCAGAGAGATGTAGAGAGAGGCAGATGGAAAGACAGAGAGACAGAAAAAGAGATAGACAGACACAGAGAGAAGAGCACTTGGGGAAGAGGACCCCAGGTTGTCGGTCTCAGCTCCTGTGGGGACCAGGCAGAGGGGGCAGGACCAGGGTGCCAGCCCAGCACCATCTTCTGCACGACAGGCTCTGCCTCCCTCAGACCCACACTCCCAAACCCCTAAGAGTCAGGAGCTGGTCCTTCTGCCATCTGCTGCCCTTGCCTGGCACTGGCTGACCAATGGGCTCTGGGCTGCCTGCATTGGTATAAATTGTGCCTGGGAAGCCCTGTTAGGCAGATGGAGCTGCTGGACCCAGAAGAGATGGATTTCTAGCCTGTGGCTTGGCCCAGGGAGTCATAAGTGGATGGACAGCATATGGGGGATGTGTACCCCTGGAGCACCTGGACTCCAGGCTCTCCCTGCCCTGCCCTCCTGTCCAGCCCTGCAGTGCCAAGTCTGGATCCTCTCCATCTGCCCACTCCTCGGCTCTGTCCCTTCCAGCCTCCCCACCCTCTATGGGATTTGGCCTCAGTTTCCTTGGTGGCTTCTCACCTCCTCTCTGACCGTTCCAGTCTTTTGGGATCTTCCCAAAGGTGACTGGAGGTATTTCCCTGTAAGGGAAACCTTCAGTGTCCCTGCTGCCCTCAGGGTGGGAACTGAATGTGGCCTGGCCTGCCCATCCTCCCTGTGTCCCAGACCCTGGGACACCAAAGCGAGTCTCCATCCTCCCAGCCAACCCTGTGCTCTCCAGCTGGACTGCAGGGCTTTCCCATCCCATCCCATCCCCTCTGCCTACCAATGCCCACTCCCCCTTCTGTCACAGCTCAGACATCACTCCCTCCCTGCCTCTGGGAAGGTGTCCCAAACCAAGACTGGATCCAAGACTGGATCACATGTCCACTGGGCTTCTGCACTCACAGTGTTCTATGCAGGAGCCATCTGTTGATTTGTCTGATTCCCCTAATGGATCATAAATAGATGCTAGGCCCTTTCCGTAATCTTTCTAAGAGTACTAAGAAAACTACATACCCCAGAAGCCATAAAGGATACACTGGGTACATAAAAATTTCTGCATTAAAAAGAATAATATGATTAACTGTGGAAAAAATTTTCAACATATCAATCAGAAAAAAAGACTATTTTCCTCCACATATAACGAGCTCTTACAAATCAATAACATCAATCAATGACCCAATAGAGAAATAGACAAAAGTTATGAACAGACAACTCAGAATGAAAAGGCATTCAGTTTCACTCAAAAGAAAAAATTGCAGATGAAAACCACAATGAGATAGCACCTTCCAAAACTGATGGTAAGGACTTAAAATCTTTGATAAAATGAGTTGGCAAGGATGTGGAGAAATTGTCACTTCACATATGCCCTCTTTGGAGCACAGTTGGTAATATGTAATAGCAGGTAAAGTGTGTCTTCCTTTGACCTAGTATTTCCACAATGAGGAAGTTTCTTACATGTATATTTGCAAAGAACAGAAGGAAATTAACTGCAGTACTATACGTAGTATCAAAAGACTGGAAACAACCTAAATGCCCCTTGCAGGAGACTAGTATATTAAGGTACACCCATCAGTGGAATGCTGTATTGCGAGTAAAAAGAACAGAGATAAGTGAAATGTGGCATACATATACAGTGGAATATTAGTCAGCCATTGAAAGGAACACAGTACTGATACATGCTCCAGCACGGATGAACCTTGAAAACATCATGCTGAGTGAAAGAAGCCAGACACAAAAGGCTACATATTGTATTTATATGAAATGTCTAGAATAGGCAAATCCCTAGAGACAAAAAATAGATTAGTGGTTGCCAGGGGCTGGGGGCAGGGGATGGGGAGTGACTGCTAGTGGGTATGGGGTTTCTTTTTAGGGTGATGAAAATGTTCTAAAATTAGTGGCGATGGTTACACAACTCTGAATATACTAAAAAACACTGAATTGTTCATACTAAAGAATGAGTTTTGTGGCATGTGAATTATATATACATATACATATAAAGATGAGGCTTATATATATATTTATATATGTAAAGATGAGGGAGATTATGGAACTTTTTTTTTTGGCTGCGTTGGGTCTTCGTTGCTGTGCACGGGCTTTTCTCTAGTTGCAGCGAGCGGGGGCTACTTTTCTTTGTGGTGGTTTCTCTTATTGCAGAGCACAGACTATAGGCATGCGGGCTTCAGTAGCTGTGGCACGCAGGCCCAGTAGTTGTGGCTCGTGGGCTCTAGAGCTCAGGCTCAGTAGTTGTGGCGCACAGGCTTAGTTGCTCCATGGCATGTGGGATCTTCCTGGACCAGGGCTCGAATGCATGTCCCCTGCATTGGCAGGTGGATTCTTAACCACTGTGCCACCAGGGAAGTCCCTAGATTATGGAACTTCTAAGATCAGTTGTTAAGTGAAAAAAGTAAGTGCAGCTGTGTGTAAAGGATGCTGCCATTGGGGGGAAATTGCAGGAATATCTACCTGTAAGTACTCAGATCATGCACTTACTTTCTCTAGAAGAATTCACAAGAAACTGCTAACTGGCTGCCTTTGGGAAGGTGAACTGAGGGACTGAGGGTGTTAGTTTTCACTGTGAATCCTTTTGCATGGTTTGAAAAAAATTAATACCAAAAAGTATACATATTATATTCCCCTCTGCCCTAAGAATTAAATTCATGTGTGTGTGCGCCCACTCATGCACACGTATGAAATGGCAACTCTTACAATTCCAGCTCTGGAAGCTGCTATTGCCTTCATCCTGGGAGGGTCCCTGGGTGCTGGGGTGAAGTTTCAACATGGATCTTCACCTCTGGGCAGGCAGAGGATCCACAACGGCCAGGGCTGGATCAGAAGCTGCGCCTCTGAACCAGCTGTACCCTGGGAGGCGGCCCCTCCTTCCCCTCCCGGGAAGGACCCTGTACCCCTGTCCTCAGCAGGCCTGGCCCAGGGATTCTGGTTACTCATGACACACCTGAGTGGAGGCTGTTCAGGGAGGTGATGGGGAGGTGGGGGCCCTGTCCAGAGGGAAGGACCTGACAGAGAGCCGGGGCTGCCCCCCATGTCTGCCTGCTGAAGCCACAAGAAGCTGAAGTTGACTGTGTCCTCCCCTGATCCCAGGGAGGGAAGAAGAGGAAGAGAAGAGGAGGGAAGACAGAGATAGAGAAGAGGAGGGTGAGAGAGAGAGAAAGAGAATGTTAGAGACAGAGATAAACACACAGAGACAGAGAGACTGAGCCCTGTGGTCAGCAGGGAGGAGCCGGGCCTGACATGGAAAGAGGTGGGGCTCAGAGTAGCCACACAGGCAGACAGCGATGGGGAGAGAGCAGAGAGACAGCAGGAGGACAGGATGGTGGACAGGAGCAGGGGGAGTGGGGTGGGCAGAAATGACCTGTCTTCTACTGAGTCAGCCCTGAGCCTGTATCTATGTGCCTGCAGACGGCATGCATTATCACAGCTGCCCATGCAGAGGTGTTCTGCCCAGGAAAGGGAGGCCAGGGAGGCTGATAAACTGCACAGCGAGTGACCACAGAGGGCGACTCAATGTCTTGCTGCAGAACCTTGGAGCAGGTGGTCGGGACAGTCCAGGTCCGAAATTGGCCCTGAGAGCCTGCACTGTGCCCAGCCCCCTCCTGACGGGGCCCATTGGCCCATCTGGGCTGCCTGTGCCCTGCCCCAGTGGTATGTTCCCAGGAGCACAGCTGACCTGCTTAGACTCCTCCAGCAAGAAGGGCAGCCTGCTGTCAGGAAGGGGCTGACATTGTGGGGTCTGTAGCCCCAGCTTGGCCAGGAGGACGTTTCAATCCTGCCTGTATCTTCCTCACTGTGTGACATTGGCCAAGTTGCTTCCCCTCTCTGAGCCTCAGTGTATTTGCCTGGAAAATGGGGATAGCAGCATTTGTCTCAGGGTAGGTTGCTAAGAGGAGAATTCAGATGAGCTCCTTATGCAGGGCCTGGCATATTCTGCTCAGGAAAAAGTACCCACGTGACTCTGAGGCATGGTGTATGTAATTTGCAGAATGAGAAATCTGGGCAGCTTGGGAACCTGACAGACAGAAGAGTCAGTCTTTGGCAAAGAGAATATTGGGGAAGAATTTGGTGTTTTCTAAAGGCCATTTGTTGCTACTAGTTGTTGCCTGACATTCTTCTATTGGCCAATCTCTTGGGCTAAAGCAAGGAAAACCCATGTTGAAATACAAAACTTTTCTCTAGGAGGTCTACTGTATTTGCTCAAGACTAGACTGAACAGTTTATTTACTGTCATCGTGACTGGCTTTGCTGGCCCAGGGATCCGGTTCTTTCTAAAACTGGGGATAGTTTGTTGTACTCTGCCTGCAATTAGGAAGCTCTGCCACTAGGTGGCGCCTTGGGTTTGTACTTGCACATTAATGAGTGTTTTTTGGTTTTTGTTTTTTTGCCCCCTCTGATTCACTCCTAGAAGTTACCTTTTGAGAAGAATAGATAGGGATACAGAGACAGTCTATAGTTTGGTGGAAAAGAGTGCTGTGATCACTTAGCAATGTCTACCCTGGGTGAAGGAGTGGAAAGCAGCAGCTTCTGTGCCAGGCATCCAGCCGCCTCTAGACTGTGCTTCTGAGTAGACAAGAATGTGTTTCTGTTTAATGATACTTTTCAGAATAAGTGGAAATCTTTAAAACACTTGATCATGAATATTAGAATTACTAATCTCTGTTTAAGAAGGGATGCTTATAAGAATTATTTTTGTAATAATGAACATATAGTTTGGGAAAAGGTTTGCAGCAAGATATTTAAGACAGCAAACATGAAGTTTCAGCCTTTCTCACCAGTCATGAATGGTTAAGAATTTCCATTTTTCCCCCACAATCCTTTTAAAGAGAGACACCTTTAATGCCTTTTCTTACCTGCTTTTTCCTATGTGTGCACAGGCAACTCTCATTCTTGGAGTTGAGATGTTCACAGCTTCCCTCAAGTCTGCGGCTGTCTGCTCACTTGGCCTCTGTCTCAGTGAGCCCATTCTTGGAAGAAACTATAAAAGAACAAAAAAGGCCTTTTTCGCCGCACTCTCCTTAAGAATTGCTGGGTTTTATAAAATCACTCTTTTTCATCAGTAATCCCTCAAAGCCTTCTTAGAATCTTTTTAGTGGTAAAACATTATAATAATATAATATCATTAAATTTTTTCAAAAAGAAAATAAATCACTTGTAATCCATCTATCTTGATGTAATGATTCCCTAGATTTTTGTTTGGGGTTTGGGTTTCCCTTCTTTTTAGTGCTTTTTTTTTTTTTGGCCAAAGAATGAGAAGTTCCAGCCCCATTGAAAATCTTTCCCCCACCTCCAGACAGCTGAAAATCCTCCTTCTTTCTTAGCTGTTAGCTAAACTCTTAGCTGTTTGTCCTTTGAAGTTAAAGCTGGTTTCATTTCTAATCTGCGCTGAATGGTTCTTTATTGATAGTCACATGAGAGATCAGAGGAAGCTGAATGCAAGGGCCAGGAGTTGTCAGTTTCTACATACACGGCCTCCCGGCCTCCCGTTCATGATCCATATAAGTAAACAAGAGCAAAGGGATGTTTCCAGGGCAGGACACCAGATATCTTTGTTGTAGGGATTATGGGTGTGTCTGTATTTTCTTGTTTCTAATTTGTGGCTTTGGTGATCTCTCGTGTTTTGTGTTTGTAATTTAAAATATAAATTATTTTTAATTAAGAAAAACACATTCACCACACTTAGGTATAGACCCAAGAGAAATGAAAACATATATCCACACAGAAACTTGCACACAAAGGTTCACAGCATCACTATTCATCATAGCCCCAAAGTGGAAACAACCCAAATGTCCATCAGCTGATGAATGGATAAATAGTGGTCTATCCATATAATGGAATATTATTCAGGCAATAAAAAGGAATGCAGTGCTGACACATGCTACAATGTGGCTGAATCTAGAAAACATTATGCTAAGTGAAAGAAGCCAGACACAAAAGGCCACATACTGTAAGATTCTATTGGTATGAAATGTCCAGAATAGGGAGCTCCATGGAGACAGAGAGATTAGTGGTTGCCTGAGGCTGGGGCTGGGGAAGGGGTGCAGTCAGAGGGAAATGGGTCGTGACTGCTCATATGTATAGGATTTCCTTTTGGGATAATGAAAATGTTCTAAAGTTGATTGTAGTGATGCTTGCACAATTCTGAATACCCTGAAAACTATTGACTTGTACAGTTTGGGTGAATTGTACGGTATGTAAATTATATCTCAATAAAGCTATTATATAGAAAACACACATACATACATTCAAACAGAACTTGATTTTAAAGGTGAGAAAAAAATGTTTCCCTAGACTCTGAGGAAGGAAGATGGGCAGGGGTGGGAGGTGGGAGGAAAGTTCCAGCCCTGTCTGATCCCCATGCTCCCCCAGACACACTGCAGGATGCCAGCTGTGCCCTGCGGCGGGTGGCAGCCATTCTGCAGTGAGCAGGATGGATGTGGGTGAAGTGGGCCCTGCTCCAGCCGAGCTCGCGGTCCGGAGAGCAAAGACAGGTGAACCCACCTTATAACCCCCTGGGATGACTTGACGGGGACAGGCTGTGGGAACTCAGGCCCCTGATTCACTTGTCAAGGAGAGTGCAGGAGAATCTCTCTAAACAGACTTGGTAGACTAGCAAAAGTCATCCAGGTGAAGCCCACACGAAGAGTCCCAGGCAGAGGGAGCGGCGGTAACCGTACGGGGGACGCCTGAAGGCAAGAGCGCGTGTGGACCCTTGCAGGAACCAAGGGCAGGTCAGTGTGGTGGGAACAGGGTGTGGGGAGGGGAGCAGGGAGACCCGAGGCCTAAGAGGTCAGCAGGGCCCGGCCAAGGGAGCTTCCTGAGGCTCTGGGAGCCTGTGAGGCTTTAAGTTGGAAGGGACTGGGGTCTGGTCTCTGCTTCTGAAAGATTCCTCTGGCTGTGCGCCCTGGAGGCTGGGAGACGGGGTAGTTGCAGTGGCCCAGCTTGGATGATGGCAGCTGGGACTATAAGAAGGGGTTGAATGGTGACCCCCAAAACATATGTCCACGTCCTGTAAGCTGTGAATGTGTCCTTATTTGGAAAAGACTCTCTGCAGATGTAATTAACGATTTTGAAGTGACATCGTCCTGGATTACCTGGGTGAGCCCTAAATCCAAGGACAAATTGTCCTTATAAAGGACACTGGAGGAGAGACAGAGAAGAGGAGGCCATGTGGAGACAGAGGCAGAGATCGGAGAGGGATGCAGCCACAAGCCAAGGAATGCCTGGAGCCACCAGAAGCTGCACATTGCAGGGAAGGATCCCCCTCTAGAGGCTTCAGAGGGAGCCCTGCTGACATCTTGACTTCCGATTCCAGAAGTGTGAGAGAATAAACTTCTGCTGTTTTAAGCCACCAAGTCTATGGTCATTTGCTACAGCAGCCCCAGGACACAGATACAGGCAGGCACGTGGGGAAGGAGAGAAGTCACCAGATCCGAAGATTTTTAGGAGGTAGAAATAACCTCCCCTCACACCTCCCCTCCTACTCGAATTCCCAGGCATTGCCTTTTACTCCAACTGCAGTGATCTAAGCTTCATTCCTTCAACTGAGGGCTGTGTCACCCACTTGTGAAATGGGATGGTAACAGCTGCCCTGCAGCTAAGGATGGGGGAATGTGTATGCCCAGTGCCTGGCACACAGTGAGCATTCAGTACATGCGATGATGGTTATAAATTCACAAAACCTTAGAGAGTATGTGAAATACCCTTTCACTTTGCAAACGTCCCCAACCCTCAGAACCTTCCCCACTGGCCTCCAGGGAGGCTGAGAGGAGTAAGAGCGTAGTGGAACAGAGTTATGGGTTGGATGGTGTCCCCCTAAAAGATGTTGAAGTCCCACCCCTTGAAATGTGACGTTATTTAGAAATAGAGTCTTTGAAGATGATCAAGTTAAGATGAGATAATTGGGGTGGGTCCTCATCCACTACGGCCGTGTCCTTACGAAAGGGGAAATTTGGACACAGAGACAGATGGAGGGAAGATGATGTGAAGACACAGGGAGAAGGCCACCTATGAGTCAAGGAACGCCTGAGGCCACCAGAAGGTGGAGAGAGCAATGGAACAGATTCTCCCTCCCAATCCACAAAGGCACCTGCTGAGCCCTCAACTGCAGACTCCCAGCCTCCCAGCCTCCCCAGCTGTGACACAATAAGTGTGTTTTTTATACCCTCCAGTTGTGATACTTTGTTACTGCAGCCCCAGGGCACAAGCTCAGGTGAGGATAAGGTGAGTCTCACGGTCCAAGGAAACTGGGCATTCCAGGGCCTGGGTTGGTGCCAACCCCTGTCGTCCACAACAGTCACCATCCAGGCCAGTGGCCAGGCTCGGCTGCCCCTCTGCCCCCCACTGTCCCAGCAAGAGGGCACCAGGCGCTTCCAGGACAGAAGTCCGGGATGCATTTGGAAACACTGGAGGAGGGGTTTTCCAATTCGGCCCCATCCTGGTCAGCAGGGGAACCACCATCTGGATCCTGTCTGCAGCCCCTGGCAGGGGAATCAGAGCAGAGCTGTAGCAAGTAATCAGGGAGGGGCGGCTCTCTTTGTGGCCAGGGCTCCTGGTGGGAGACAGCAGGTCCTGCAGTCTGGCCCTGGGTCAAGCCCTAGCTCTACACTTACTTGCTGGGTGAACTCAGGCCACTCATGTCACCTCCATTGTCTTTGTTTTCTTACCTATTAAATGAGAATAACAGTAGAAGTTACTTCCAAATGTTGCTGCCAGCATTCAGTGGGAGAATGGGAATAGCAGGATGCTTGATGAAGGGAAATCTTAGATATTTTTTTTAACTTAAAAATATTGTAGGGCTTCCTGGGTGGCGCAGGGTTTGAGAATCCGCCTGCCAGTGCAGGGGACATGGGTTCAATCCCTGGTCCAGGAAGATCCCACATGCCGTGGAGCAACTAAGCCTGTGCGCTACAACTACTGAGCCTGTGCTCTAGAGCCCACGAGCCACAACTACTGAGCCCATGTGCCACAACTACTGATCCCATGTGCCACAACTACTGAAGCCTGTGCGCCTAGAGCCTGTGCTCCGCAACAAGAGAAGCTACCGCAGTGAGAAGCCCAGGAACCGCAACAAAGAGTAGCCCTCACTCGCCTTAACCAGAGAAAAGCCCACGTGCAGCAACGAAGACCCAACGCAGCCAGAAACAATAAATAAATAAAGTAAAATAATAAAATACATAAATTTACTAAAAAAATTGTGATAAAATATACATCATTTAAATTTACCTTTTTAACCATTTTTAAATATATGGTTCAGTGGCATTAAGTACATTCATATTTGTTGTGCAACCGTCAGCACCATCCATCTCCAGAGCTCTTTGCATCTTGCAAAACTGAAACCCCATCCTCATTAAACACTAACTCCCCATCCCTCCTCCCCTCCTGCCCCTGGTAACCACCACTCTACTTTCTGCCTCTATGAATTTGGCTGCTCTAGGGACCTCATATAAGTGGAATCATACAGTATTTGCCTTTTTGTGACTGGCTAATTTCACTCAGCATAATGTCCTCAAGGTTCATCCATGTTGCAGCATGTATCGGAATTTCCTTTAGATTTTATTTTTCACAACAAAAATATTGTGAGCGGCTTTGTGCGGTGGTGAGCTCCAGCCACCTTGGCAGGAGGTGCTGAGCAGCCCCTCTGCTTTAGGTAGGTGCCGTGGGCCCAGAGGAAGGAGGCCCTTGGATGGGTCTGCTCTCGGGGCTGCCTGTCTCCCGACCTCTCGTCTGGGGAGCTGGAAAGGGGCATTTTATTAGGGGGGCTGGAGCTCCTGACCCACTCCCTTGTGAGTTTCTAAAGTTTCTAGGAGGAGACCCCAGGGTTCCAGGGACCTGCACTGGACTGAGGGGAGGTGGGCACTGGTTCCCAGCCTGCCGGGGGCTGGGGTGGGGTGGAGATGGCTGGGTGCACACACATTATGTATATGAACCCGTGTGAACTAAAAACGAGGATTGACTAAAATACTGAGGGGACCCAGGTTAATGTGGGGTGGCTCAGCCAGCGTCTGACCCAGGTCCTAGAAATCTCCCCTCAAGGGCTGCATCTGAGTTCAGGTTCTGCCATAAGTGCAGCCAGGCTGGACCCTGCCTGAAAGAATCCCGAGGTTCCCAGACATGGGATGGAGATCCTGGCCTCTGGGTCACCCTCCGCCTCATGCACAGCTGCATTTCCATGGCTCCCTCCCAGCATGTAAATGGCCCTGGGTACCACTCCACAACAGAATGGTTCTTAGGTGGATGGTGAACTCAAAAGGCCTTGGGGTCATCCTTCTGCACAGCGATCTTCACTGTCCAGGTAGTAGGGGATGCAGTGGAAAATGGGACCAAGCATGGAGCCTGGAGGTTAGGCAGACTTGGGCCACCACGGGTCTGAGCAAGGGTCCTCACCTCCCTTCACCAGCCACAGTCTCCTCATTTGTAAACTGGAGATGATAATAACCGTGTTCACCTGACAGGGCAGGCGAGGATTCATGGGGTGATGTACAATGTCCAGCCTGAGCCTGGTGCCTTATGAGGAAATGGCCCTGTTACCGTTAGGCGAGACGACAGCTGCCCAGGCTGAATGTGCATTGGGACGCCCCCTTGGAGGCTTTTTTTTTCTTTTTGCATGTGTCAGCTCACTTTCTAGCCACTGGCCTCTTCTAGAAGTTGCACACGGATAAAAGGTCCCAGTTAATGAGGATTCTAGCTAAAGTTTTAAAATTCACAGCAAGCCCACTCCGCATAATAATGTATTAGAAACACAACAATCCTTTAATCTAGAAGGAATTAATTGCTGGGCTCAGAAATTCAGGGCACGCTGACAGAATCCTTAATTTCTTGAGTTGATGGTTTCAAAAAGCGACTGATTTTAGACTGGCTTCTCTCTACGTGTAAGTAAGACTCCCACAGTTCTGACAAAGGGCAAGATTGTCTCAATGCCTCACTCGGTAAGAATCATGTATGTAGGGTCTGAATTAATGTCAGCTCTGAATTTTTCCTGCTGGGTGGAACGTGGCTGACTTGAATCCCCAGGAGATTCAATGCTGGCTCTGTGGCCTGAGCATCCCGGGCCTGTACAGGGAATGGCCTCATTCCTCCCACACACACGTTTGCTGAGTGGCCACTCGGAGCCTGAGTTCAGGTCCGGTGTTGGATATGCAAGAGCATATAAATAAAAAATCTTTGCCTAACCTAAGGTTGCAAAGATTTTCTTTTCCTATCTTTCCTTCTAGAAGTTTTATAGTTTTAGGTTTTACATTTAAGTTTATGATCTATTTTTGAGTTAATTTTTATATACAATGCAAGGTGTGGATCAAAATTCTTTTTAAAAGAAAATTGCATATGGATGTCTACATTAGTTTCTTGAGGATACCATGACAAATTACCACATACTTGGTGGCTTAAAACAACTCTCTAACAGTTCTGGAGTTCAGAAGTCTGAAAGCAAGATGTTGGCAGGGCCGTGCTCCCTCGGGGCCTCTGTGAGAAAATCTCTTCCTCATATCTTGTAGCTTCTGGTGGCTGCCTGGCATTCCTTGGTCACATCACTCCCATCTCTGCCTCTGACTTCATACCACCTTCTCCTTGTATGTCTCTCCTCTGTGTGTCTCTTATAAACATACTTGTCATTGGATTTAGGGCCCACTCAGATAATCCAGGATGATCTTCTCATTTCATGATCCTTAATGTAATTACATCTGCAAAGACCATTTTCCCAAATAAGGTAACATTCAGAGGTTCTGGGAATTAGGATGTGGACGTATCTTGGGGGTGGAGGTTCAGCACACTATCATTGTTTTAGCACCATTTGTTGAAAATATCAATACTACCCTTTCTCTATGAAATTGCCTTTGCACCTTTGTTGAAAGTCAATTGACCATATACATACATGAGTCTATTTCTGGATTCTTTGTTCTGTTCCATTAAATCACTTGTCTATTTTTATACCAATGCCACATTGTCTTCATTGCTGTAGCTTTATAGTATCTTGAAGGCATTTAAGTCCTCCAACTTTGTTCTTTTAAAAAGTTGTTGAAAGGACTATTCTAAGTCCTTTGCATTTCCATATAAATTTTAGAATCAGCTTGTCAATGTCTACCAAAAGCCCTGTTGGGATTTCGATTAGGATTATGTTGAATCTGTAGATTGATTTAGGGAGAACTGACATGTTTGACAATATTAAGTCTTTCGATCCACAAACATGGCATACTTTTCCACTTATTTAGACTTTTTAAATTTCTCGGAACAATGTTCTGTACAATGCTTCATACTTTCTGTTGTATTTATCCCTAAGTATTTCATATTTTTGTACTATTGTAAATAAATTTTTTTAAATTTCCAATTGTTTGTTGCTAGTAATACTATTGATTTTTGTATGTTGATCTTGTATCTTTCATCCTCACTTACTTGTTCTCATAGCTTTTTTGTAAATTCCATCAGATTTTCAATGTAGACATACATGTTATTTGCAAATAAAGGCAGTTTCCCCCCTTTCTCTCAAATACAGATGCCTTTTATTTCTTTTTCTTACCAGATTATATTGGCTAGAACCTCTCGTACAATGCTGAATAGAAGTGGTGAGAGTAGACAGGCCTGTCTTGTTCATGATCTTGGGGGCAAGTATTCAGTTTTCCGTCATTAAAGATGATGTTAGCTGTAGGATTTTTGTTGTTGTTGCTTGGTGTTTTTTGTGTAGATGTCCTTTATTAGGTAAGGAATTTCCCTTCTATTCTTGGTTTGCTTAAAGTTTTTTTTAACAGGAATGCATGTTTTTCTGCATTTATTGAGATGCTCTTACAGTTTTTATTTTTCAGTCTATTAATACAGTGAATCATACTGATTGATTTTCCAATATTAAAGCAACTTTGCATTCTTTAGAGAAATCTCACTTGGTTGTGATGTATTACTCTTTTTACATGTCATATATTCAGAGATGGCTTACGGAATAGTGGTGTGAGGAACTCTGTGGCTCCCTCTCCCCAGATAAACAACTATAATTGATAACAACTATTTGTAAAACAAACAAACAAAAAACACACTTAAAGTCTCTGGAAATTGCCTTAAGGGCATACAGCAAACAAAGAAACATTTATTCAAGAAAATCTAGTAAATCTCAGAACAGCAAGAGCTTGTAGCATTTGAGACATGGCACATTCCCTCCCTCCCCCACCCATTTCAGATCAGAAAGAATCAGCAAACGAGGATAGACTGACAGAGATTATACAATCTGAAGAATGGAGAGAGAAAAGAATGCAGAAAAATGAACAGAGTTAGAGAAATGTGATACAGCATTACGTGCACCAACACATGTATAATGGGAGCACCAGAGGAGAGGAGAGAGAAAAGGGGGAAGAAAAATTTTTTGAAGAAATAATGGTTGAAAACTCCTCAAATTTGATGAAAACATTAATTTACATATACAAGAAGCTTAATGAACTTCAAGTAGGAAAAATGCAAACAGATCCACATCCAAACACATCATAATAAAAAAAAAGTTCAAGGACAAAAAGAAATTCTTGAAAGCATCAAAAGAAAAGTATGTCATCACATACAAGAGGACTTCAATAAGACTAGTAGCTGACTTCTCATCAGAAACAATGGAGGCAGGGCTTCCCTGGTGGCACAGTGGTTAAGAATCCACCTGCCAATGCAGGGGACATGGGTTCGAGCCCTGGTCTGGGAAGATCCCACATGCTGTGGAGCTACTAAGCCTGTGTGCCACAACTACTGAGCCTGCGCTCTAGAGCCCAAGAGCCACACCTACTGAAGCCCATGTGCCACAACTACTGAGCCTGTGCACCACAACTACTGAAGCCCATGTGCCTAGAACCTGTGCTCTGCAACAAGAAAAGCTCCTGCAATGAGAAGCCCGTGCACCACACCAAAGAGTAGCTCTCGCTCACCACAGCTAGAGATAGTCTGCATGCAGCAAAGAAGACCCAACACAGCCAAAAATAAATAAATAAAGTAAATAAATTTATTAAAAAAATAAAAGAATCTGCCTGCCAGTGGAGGGGACACTGATTTGAGCCCTGGTCCAGGAAGATCCCACATGCTGCAGAGCAACTAAGCCTGTGTGCCACGACTACTGAGCCTGCACTCTAGAGCCCGTGAGCCACAACTACTGAGCCCGTGTGCCACAACTACTGAAGCCTGCATGCCTAGAGCCTGCGCTCCGCAACAAGAGAAGCCACCACAATGAGACGTGTGAGCACCACAACGAAGAGTAGCCCCCATTTGCCACAACTGGAGAAAGCCTGCACGCAGCAACAAAGACCCAACACAGCCAAAAATAGATAGATAGATAAATAAATAAATTTATTTTTAAAAAAAGAGAAAGAGGGCTTCCCTGGTGGTGCAGTGGTTGAGAGTCCGCCTGCCGATGCAGGGGACGCGGGTTCGTGCCCCGGTCCGGGAAGATCCCACATGCCGCAGAGCGGCTGGACCCGTGAGCCATGGCCGCTGAGCCTGCGCGTCCGGAGCCTGTGCTCCGCAACGGGAGAGGCCACAACAGTGAGAGGCCCGCGTACCGCAAAAAAAAAAAAAAAGAGAAAGAAACAATGGAGGCAAAGTGCTGAAAGGAAAAATATGTCAGCTAAGAATCTTATATCCAGCAAAAACTATCTTTCAAAGCTGAAGGTGAAATAAAGACATCCCCAGACAGACAATAAAACAAGAGAATTTGCTGTATACTATTGGATTCAATTTTCCAACATTTTGGTAAGAATTTTTTGTTTCTATGTTCATGAGTGATATTGTAATTTTTCTGTTCTTAAAATACTACTGTCTGGTTTTGGTATCAGTTGAATTAATGGCCTCATAGAATGAATTGGGAAATATTTCTTCCTGTTCAATTTTCTGAAAGTTTGTATGGAATTGGTATTATTTCTTCCTTAAATATTGGGGGGGATTTGCGGGCCCAGTGAATCCATTTAGGCCTCAAGTTTTGTTTGTAGGAAGGATTTTAACTATAAATTCAAAGTCTTTAATAGATAAAGAGGTATTCAGCGTTATTTCTTGGTTCTTGAATGATCTTTGGTAAATCATGTCTTTTCAAAGAATTTGTCTATTTCATCTAAATTGCCAAAATTTTTGGCACAAAGTTGTTCAAAATATTCCCTTTTTGTTTTTAAAATATCTATAAAATCTATAGTGATGTCACTTCTGTAGTGTGTCTTCTTTTTTTTTTATTGGCCAATCTGGCTGGAGGTTAATCAATTTTATTGCTCTCAGAGAACCAGTTTTTTTTTCCAGTGATTTTCTCTATTATTTTTCTGTTTTCCATTTGTTTGATTTCCATGTTGATTTTTATGCTTTTCTTCTACTTACTTGGGGTCTCACTAATCTCCTCCTCCTCCTCCCCCACCCCCTTTCTTCATCTCCTCCTTCTGCTCTTCTCCTTTTTCTTCTTGCTTTTTAGTTTCTTAAGGTGAAAGCTCACTCCAATCCTTTAAAATTCATTGAGGTCTGTTTTATAGCCCAGAATATGGTCTATCTTGGTAAACGTTCCATGTGAATTCTGCTATTTTGGGGTAGGAAGCTGTATAAATGTCAATTAAGTTGAAAAGAGTGTGGAAAAACCCTGAATGAGTCCAGGCAGTGAAGAGGTCAAGGGTTGTTGCAGAAACTGCAGGAATATTTCTCAGTCATAGGGAAGGCTGAGGCTGTACAGAGGTGGTCTGTCCAGGGTCTGTGGGTAAACACCTGGTTCTGGCAAGGAGAGGTCCAGGAGGGAGGTGCAGGTTCAATGTCATCTTGGCCCTGGGCCTGTCTGCATTGTGGCCCTCATGGCTGCCTCCCTGGCTATCTCCTTCACAGGTCCCCTCTGCTGGGCTGGGCTGATATCCAAGTTCCAATTTCCACCTTCATCAAGGCCCCAGGCCTTCACGTGGCCACTGGGCCTACTAATGAAACTCTGGCCACAGAGAGACCCCCCACTGGACTCTGTGTCCACTCAGGTGGGGTACAGGCACTATATGTTTGGGTCCTGGCTCCTCTATTTCCCAGAAAGTTATCTGTGGCAGGCAGCCTACCCTGAGCCTCACTCTTCCTCCTCAGATCATGGGTCCTGTTCCCACACCCAGTTCTTTTATGCTTCTCCCCACTGCCAGCAGCCCCTTGGCTCAGACAAAACTAAGCTCTCAGCACCTGTATCAGGTGAACCATGCCCACCCCCAAACTCATATGTTGATGTCCTAACTCCCAGTATCTCAAAAAGTAACCACATTTGGACCTAAGGTCTTTAAAGAGGTAATTAAGTTAAAATAACGTCATTAGGGTAGACCCAAATCTGATATGACTGGAGTCCTTTTGAGAAGAGGAAATTTGGATACACAAAGAGATACCAGGGATGCACATGCACACAGGGACAACTATGTGAAGAGGCAGAAAGAGGGTGGCCATCTGAAAGCCAAGAATAGGGGTCTCAGGAGAAACCAAATCTGCCAGCACTCTGATCTTGGACTTTCAGCCTTCAGGACTGTGAGAAAATACATTTCTGTTATTTAAACCACCTAGTTTGTGGTATTTTGTTATGGTAGCCCTAGCAAATTAATCATCACCCCTCATCCCCTCATCACACACACAACAAGCTTTTCTACCCATCGAGGGAGGTGGCCCAGCCATACCCTCAGCCAGTCTGCAGAGCTGGATGCAGATCTTTTTGGTTCCTGGCAGAGCCAAGAGGCCACAGCCCAAGGATCTGAGGGCTGAAGAATCCAACCACCAACAAAGGTTGGAGCAGAACCTGTTTCCTCCACACCTTGATCCTCCAAATTCTGAGGAACTCTTTATTAGTTATCTGTTGCTCTTGTGGGTCAAGAGTTCCGGAGCAGCTTAGCTGAGCTGTTCTGGCTCAGGTCACTCATAAGACTGAGGTCAAGATGTTGGCTAAGGCTACCATCACCTGAAGACTTGACTGGAGCTGAAAGACCCACTTCCAAGATGGCTTGCTCACATGGCTCTTGGCTGGAGGTCTCAGTTCCTCATCACTCAGGCCTCCCATGGGGCTGCTTCAGTGTCCTCACAATATGGCGGCTGGCTTTCCCCAGAGCAAGTGATCCAAGAGAGAGGAAGGCAGGCACTGCAACGCCTTTTATGGCCAACCCTTGGAAACCAAGGGTAGTCTGACCCATCTCCCTTCTGAACTCCCCTTTTTAGTTCAGTAGAGATCCATGGGGCTGCCCTGGCTCCCCTGTCCACCTCCCTGTGCCAGGGGCAGAACTGCCCCTTCGGGCAAAACCACCATACCTCAGAGACACCCTCCCGAAAATCTGCAGCTGAGGGTGGCATTCCACCACCAGGGAAGGCTAGGGTTCTGTTCCCCTTAAGATGCAAAGGCTGGATAGAAGAAACCAGCACTCTGCCGATTGTCCCCAAAGTCTGCAGAAAGGGCAGGAGGCCCCATCCCCATCTCTGTCGCCATCCCTCCCCTCTCCCCCGCATGCTTGGGAGGTTTCAAGACTTCCCTCCTCTCCTTTGACTAAGCCTCTGACTCAGGTGGGGTGGGGAGGGGTCTGCTAAGGAGGTGTGACATATGTGCCACTGGCTGCACATTCCCTTCCTAACTAGAGGCTCCTCCAGTCCTTTGCGGGAGGTCTTGAGACTGGGAAGGGTGAGGGGCTCACCTGGACCACCCAGCAGGACCCAGGTCCCTTGGCAGGCTCCCCAAGGGCAGCTCAGAGACCCCAGATCTGAGAGCAGGTTATAAGAGCTTGTTCGCAGGAAGGCAGGCTTAGGCAGGGGGAGCTGGCTGGCCACTGGGACTCTGCTGCTGGTATGGACCTTTGGACTTGTGCAAAGTGAGCCACTGAAGGCAGACCAGGTCCCCCAAGGGAGGACAAGGAGGACAACCAGCCATGTGTTCCCGCTTCCTGGGGCGGGCTGCTAGGATGAGCTCTGGGTGCCCCGGCCTGGAAGGGGGATCTGGACAGTCCCCCTCAGAGTGTCCACCACAAGCTTCAAGTTTGTGGGACAAGTGTGCTGCCTCTTTGACCTGCTCCCCTCCTCCCCCTGGCCTCCCAGATCCTATCCTGGAAGCAGCTGCAGTGGTTCTGGGCTCTGCGGGAAGAGGAAATGGAAAAGTTGCTTGTGTTTGAGACATTTCTTTGTATTCCTCTGATAAAAGAAATGTTCATGTATTGAGGTCTGGGGAAGTCATTCTGGCTTATACATGAGTTAACTTGAATTTTATGCTAACTAGTACAGCCCGTTTGTGGCCTATTAAACATACATTGTACATCTGCTTTGATTCAAGAAAAGGGCACTTTGACCAGAAGTAAAGAATGCCCATGCTAAAAATAAAGATTAAATGCCTCCCTCCTGGGATGTCACTTCTCTGGTGCTAAGACTCCCTTCCCAGGTGCCAAGGCCATACTGACCTGATGTGTACATGCTGATCTTTTTTTTTTTTTAACTTGAAGGAATGTATCCCTGACTTGTTTGATGTTCTTTGTTCTGACAAGACATAAAACTGTGCTGAAAACCATGCTTCTATGGAGCAGTTTCTCAGAGTTATCTGAGAGGCTGTCTTCCTGGCTATAGTCCTTAGTTCGGCTCAAATAAAACTCTTTGCTATTCTTATTATAAATTGTTTGTTGATTATTTTCATCAACACCTCCATCCCCAGCCCTGAGGCTTCCAGGGAAACCCCAGGTTATGGAGCTGGGGAGAGAGTGGACAGTTCAGCCGACCTCACTAAGCCCTGGGCACTGGCTGAAAGATCTGGGCTGCAGGGGCCAGTTGGAGGCACCTGGAAGGTCACTTGCATTCCTGCAATAATAACAGCAAACTTGAACTTGCACTCACCAGGCGCTGGCTAAAATGCCTCACAAGCCTCATCTCAGGGTCCTCACAACCCTGGTGTTAAGATACCTGCTGTACAGAGGAGGACACCGAGGGCCACAGGCCTGGTGCATAGCAGGACCTGCACTCATACTCAGCTTGTCTTAACTCCCAGCAGGCTGGATACCCAATTAGCAGAGATGGGCTTTGACAAACTTAGCCAGAATCTGGCTAGAAGATAGCAGAAGATTTAGAAAGAAGCTATTTTAATTCCAACATGCACGAAGGTTTGGAGCTTATGGTTAGTTTTGTTTGAGTTGTAATTGGCTATGGGGAGAGGACAGGGCAGTGTCAGCTTGTCATTGGCAGCCTCTAAAGGTCTCAGCTGGCTGTGTCCAATGCCACTGTCCTAAACTGCTCTGCCACTTCCACCCCATTGTCACCTCTGTCCTTTCCCTGGCCCAGCTCCTACTAGGGCTGAGTTACCTTCAGCATTTTCCTGAGCTCCCCAGCAAGGGGACTGTCAGCTCCTCTGTGTAGCAAAAAGGCATCAAGGCCAGAATCATTCAAAGGCCGTCATAACAAAGACCATTGATATGGTTTCAGATTCCACACTGCAACTAACCTTTGAAAAACTGCCAATTTTGTGTTTTAGTTTATATCAAAGAAGAATAGCCATTGTTGTCTGAAAAAGCTATTGAAATGCTCCTCTTTTTTTCCACCTTCCTATCTGTATGAGGTTGAATTTTCTTCATATTTTCAACCAAAACAATACACCACAACAGACAGAATGCACGAGCAGACTGGGAATCCAGCTATCATCTGTGGAGCCAGACATGAAAAGATTTACGAAAATATTTTTTAAAAGCCATCTTCTCACTAATATTTTTAAAAATATACTTTAAAAATATTTTTATGCTAACAAAAAATATACTTACTGTTATTTTTAAACAAATTAATAGATTTTTTAAGTTCTCAATTTAAATTTCTAATAGGAGTATTAGTTTTCTATGACTGCTGTAACAAATTACCGCAAATTTTGTGTGGCTTAAAATAACACTAATTCATTCTCTTACCATTCTAAAGGTCAGAAGTTGGAAATGGGTCTCATTGAGCCAAAACCAAGGTGTCACCAGGGCAGTCTGGGGCATTTAAACAGTGCCTGGAGCTCAGTAGGTGCTAAGTGTTGGCAATCATCATCACCTTCTTCTTTTTCTTCTTCTTCTTCTTCTTCTTATTATTATTAATGAGGTTAGAGAGGTCAGTTGAAGGCAGATCATAAAAGCCCAGGAAGCCCCATTATCCTGGGAGCACTGGGGTTCTTAGGGCTGGTATTCGGTTATGGAAGGGTTTAGGCAGGAAGGAGCTGGTCAGCCCTGGGTTTAGGAGGGCCCCCCTGTGGGAGGGTGGAGAATGGATGGGAGGGGGAAAACCACCAAGGACACTACTGCTGTCACCCAGCAAGGGGTGGTTTATGGCTTGACCTTGGCAGTGGCAGAGGGATAAAGGGCAGTAGATGGGATTGAGAGGAAGGTTGGGACAAGGCCCACGTTTCTGGGCCAACAAGAGTCCAAGGGCCGGATAGGTAAGAGTCACACCTGTCAAGTGCAGGAGCGGCTGCCTGCAGAGGAACAAGCTTCCTGCCGCAGGAAGGTGAACGCAGGGGTAAAGGGCCACCTGCTGAGGATGCTACAGGGGGTGCCTGCACTTGGACAGAGCACGACCTCCAGCTCTGACAGACATTCCAGATTGTGACTTAAATTACTTGGTCCTGGCATATAGGAAAGCATCTGTAACCAGAGGTAAATTAGGCAGGCCTGGGCCACAGATGGGGTGGTTAGCCTCCCTCAAAGTCTCAACGTGCTGTCTGAGGGCCTCCAGGCTCTCTTACATGCATGCACGGGCCTGCCCACCAGGTGCACACTCCACCTGTTCTCACCCACTACCCTTGTCTTCTGCTGGGTGCCCAGGCTGCCCACTGGTGACAAAAGCCTGTGGCTGAAGGCATGGTGGGACTGTGGTCCTCAGGGCTGGTGTCCGGACGGGAGGTCCAGGGTGCCCAAATCTTGCTTCCCGTGAGGTTGCCCAGTGAAATATACACACCAAGACATTGACAAACAGAAAAATGATATATAACTTGGTTCTGGAATAGTCTCAGAGGAGCCCGCACTGGGCTTGGGGGCCTTTGACGTCACCGAGTGACAAGTCCTGCTTTGCCATTAAATGATTATGGCCATTGATCCTGAGCAAAAGCCACACAAGGCTTTATGTGCTTGTGCAGATGATAAAACATATTGCGACCAGGGCTGGATTCCTTTGGGGCATCCCTCCTGCTGTCTGCTCTGGCGTTTGTGGCTTGCTGTGTGCTGTCTCACTGAGAGAACACAGTGGGACCTCCGGGGGTCCCAGATGAGGTAAGAAAGTTGTGACCTGTCTCAAGCAAGTCAGATGGTTGTGGGACATCTGTTACAGTCGATGAACCTACATTGACATGTCATTATCACCCAAAGTCCAAAGTTCACACTACAGTTCACTCTTGGTGTTGTACATTCTATGGGCTTTGGCAAATGTATAATGACATGTATCCACCATCAAAGTATCATACAGAGTATTTTTACCATCTTCTGTGCTCTGCCTACTCATCCCTCCCTCCCCACTAACCCCTGCTGTCTTTTTGCTGGATCTTTTTGCTGTCTCCATAGTTTTGCCTTTTCCAGAATGTCATATAGTTGGCATCATACAGTATGTAGCCTTTTCAGATTGGCTTCTTTCACGTAGTAAAACACTTTTAAGTTTCCTCCACATCTTTTCATGGCTTGATGGACTATTCCTTTTCAGTGCTGAATAATATTCCATTGCCTGGATGTAGCACAGTTTATTTATACATTCACCTCCTGAAGGACATTTTGGTTTCTTCCAAGTTTTGTCAATTATGAATAAAGCTGCCATACTCATTTGAGTGCAGGTTTTTATGTGGACATGTTTTCAATTCCTTTTGGTAAATACCAAGGAGCATGACTGCAGGATCATATAGTAAGAGCATGTTTAGTTTTGTAAGAAACCACCAAACTGTCTTCCAAAGTAGCTGTACCATTTTGCATTCCCACCAGTAATGAGAGTTCCTATTGCTCCTCCTCACCAGCGTTTGGTGTTGTCAGTATTCTAGATTTGGTTCATTCTAATAGATGTGTAGTGGTATCTAATTGTTTTAATTTGCATTTCCCTGATGACATACGACATGGAGCATATTTTCACATGCTATTTGTCATCTGTATATCTTTTTTGGTGAGATGTATGTTAAGGTCTTTGGCCCATTTTAAAAATCAGGTCATTTATTTTCTTATTGTTGTTTTAAGAGTTCTTTGTAAATATATTTTGGATAACAGTCTTTGTCAGATGTGTCTTTTGCAAATATTTTCCCCCAGTGTGTGGCTTGTCTTCTCATTCTCCTGACATGTCTTTGCAGAGCAGAAGTTTTATATTTTAATGAAGTCCAGCTTATCAACGATTTCTTTCACGGATCATGCCTTTGGTGTTGTATCTAAAAAAGTCATCACCATACACAAGGTCATCTAGGTTTTCTCCTTTATTATCTTCTAGAAGTTTTATAGTTTCACATTTTACATTTATGTCTGTGATTCATTTCAAGTTAAGTTTTGTTAGAGGTATAAGGTCTGTGGTTAGATTTTTTTTTTTTTTTACATGTGGATGTCCAGTTGTTCCAATACCATTTGCTGAAAAGACTATCTTTGCTCCATTATATTGTCTTTGTTTCTTTGTTAAAGAGAAGTTGACTATATTTATGGGGATCTTTTTCTGGGTTCTCTATTCTGTTCCACTGATTGATTTGTCTGTTCTTTCACTGATACCACACTGTCTTGATTACCATAACTTTACAGTAAGTTTTGACATCAGGTAGTGTCATTCCTTCAACTTTGTTCTTCTCCTTCAATATCATGTTGGCTATTCTGGGTCTTTTGCATTTCCATATAAACTTTAGAGTCAGTTTTTCAATATCCAAAAATAACTTGCTGAGACTTCAATTGGAATTGCATTGGATCTATAGATCAAGTTGGGAAGAACTGACATCTTGACAATATTGAGTCCTTCTATTCATGAACATGAAATATCTCTCCATTTATTTAGTTATTCTTTGATATCTTTCATCAGAGTTTTCTGGTTTTCTTCATATAGATTTCGTACATATTTTGTTAGATTTATACCTAAGTATTCCATTTTAGGGGTACTCATGTAAACAGTACTATTTCTCTAATTTCAAATTCCACTTGTGCATTGCTAGTATATAGGAAACTAATTAATTTTGTATATTAATCTTGTATCCTGCAACTTTGCTATAATCACTAATTAGTTCTGGGAGTTTTTTTTTTTACTGATTCTTTCAGATTTTCTACATGGATGATCATGTCATCTGTGAACAAAGACAGTTTTATTTCTTCCTTCCCACTCTGTATACCTTTAATTTCCTTCTCTTGTCTTATTGCATTAGCTAGGAGAGACCACACCTATTTTTAATGCCACTGTATCCTTTGTACCCAGCACCATGCCAGGCATAAGTAGGTGCTCAATAAATATTTACGGAAAAAATGAACCATGTGGTCACTTAGAGGCAGAAAGCCTAAGAGAAGAGTGTGTGGTGTGTGTGCATGTGTGTGTGTCAGATGTGCACCTGCATGATAAGCACATTTGTATGACAGCGTGGGCATGCTTGTGTACGTGTGGTTGTGTGCATGCATGTGGTATGTGTGTATGGAGAGACAGTGTGTGTGTGCATGTGTGTAATGTATGTGTATGTGAATCTTCTAACAGTGACTAGTAAACTCTACTCAGTCACTGTTCTGGAATCAGACTCATTCGAAGTAGCAGCCCCCTCTCTTGGGGAGAATTGAGGAGGGGTTGGAGAGATGCAGGCCCTTTCTCTACCTCTTATTCACTGGTGCCCTCCCGGGGCCAAAGCTCCCAATGGCCTGTGGGAGAGTCGGGGAGAAGATGCCATTCCCACTTGGGACTCTCCAAAGGAGAGAAATGCAACATCTTCCTGCTTGGAGGCCAGGGTCTAACAGGGTTTGTGGGCATTTCTGTCAGTCCTCGCTTACATCATCCCTGCTCACCATAGAGCTCAGACATATCCAAGGGACAGCTGGGTTCAAATCCCAGCTCTGCTATTAGTTCTTTGATATTGAACAAACTTTCTTCCTCCGAGTAGGAGAAAATATTATTACCAACTCTGTTGTCATGATTAAATGAGATAATGCAAGCAACATGCTGTAGTAGGCAGCCCCCACAGTGGCCACCAATGATCCTCACCTCCTGGTATTCACACCTTTGTGTAGTTGCCTCCCACACCGAATAGGTCTGATCTCCGTACCAGCAGGACACTGCAGAAATGACCAAGTGTGATTTCTGAGGCTACATCATAAAAGACATTGAGGCTTCCATCCTCCTCTCTCTTGCATCACATGCTCCAGTAGCCAGCTACCATATCTTGAGGATGCTTAAGAAGTACCATGCAGAGGTTTAAGAGGCAAGGAACTGAGGGGGCCAGGACCGACTTGCCAGCTGCATGAGTGCACCATCCTGGACATGGATCCTCCAGCCCCAGACAAGCCTTCAGATGACGGCCTCCCTGGCTGACATCTTGATCATAACCTTGTGGGAGACCCTAAACCAAAACCACTCAGCTAAACTGCTCCTGAATCCTGACCCAGAGAAACTGACAATAATACATTTTCATTGTTTTAAGCGGCTAAACTGTGGGGTACGTTACACAGCAGAGTATAACTCATATATGTGTGCAGCACAGTGTCTGGCACTGCGTGTACTCAACAAATGATAGGAAGGCACGGTTATTAGTCACTCCTCTCCTTTGGAATCAAGCTTTGTATCTAGGTTGAGCTCACTGTACTAGGTTCCTTCTTCCCTTAGGCTGTGGGCTGTTCTAGGTAATGCAATGGAGGGCTGGTCTCATCAGTTTGCCAGCTGTGTCTGAATCCCTCTTTGACTTGAAGAGGATCCCCACCACCACCATCCACAGGCATTTCCATCTTGGACTAGTTAACCTATTTCCTGATTTTGTGATGTCTCCAACACCAGGACTGGTTTTAAAAAACATACAGGCAGGACTCCTTGAATGTCTCTTTGTCTATGAAGGTAGAGGCTCCTAAAGTTAGGATGAACCTCGAGTCTCCTAGTCTAACGCCCCTCCCTCTCACTTTAATCCAATGTCCCCATTTCCCCATTTGGGCACCTGGACTTCATCTATCATCTGTCATTCTCAACATCACATCTCTTACAGAGCTCATGATTCTCAATTTTTAAAAAAATCTCTCACTGGCAAGCACCTGTTTCCTCCTAATCTGGCTCCCTGAGCAAGTGGAATCTGAAACCAGTCCCTCCTAAATATTTATACCTGAGAACACTAAGGAACAAGACACACCTGAACTGACCAGCCCCCACTCCCCATCTTCCTCTAGATCCATCTCCTGTTGCCCTGCTATCCCATCAGGCTGGAAAGCAGCCTCTTTCAGCAGCACCCCTGCCCTGGAGGCAGGGTCATCATGCTGATACCGCTAGACATAGGGCTGGCTGCATAATTTGTGCGGCCCAATGCACAATGAAAACATGGGGCCCCTTCTTTGACAATTATTAAGAATTTCAAGATGGTGACAGCAGAGCCGAGCACAGGACCCTTCTGAACGTGTGGCCCTGTGTCACCGCAGAGGTAGCCTTTGTGTGATGCGGGCCCTGCTGGCACCAGTCCCTATTGTCTTAGAACTCTCCAGTGCCTTGTGTTTGCTTTTCTCCTCTGTTCTTTATTTTCATTTTCCAGCTCCCCCTTGCATCCTCTTCTTTTCTGGAAAGCTGGCCAGGACTCTTGGCTGGTGTGGCCTCCTCTGGACATCTTCAGGGCTATTGGGTTTCCCTTAACATTCATCTGCCTCTTGCTCTGGCACCATCTTTTTTTTTTTTTTTAACATCTTTATTGGAGTATAATTGCTTTACAATGGTGTGTTAGTTTCTGCTGTATAACGAAGTGAATCAGCTATACATATACATATATCCCCATATCCCCTCCCTCTTGCATCTCCCTCCCACCCTCCCTATCCCACTCCTCTAGGTGGTCACAAAGCACCGAGCTGATCTCCCTGTGCTATGCGGCTGCTTCCCACTAGCTATCTATTTTACATGTGGTAGTATATATAAGTCCATGCTACTCTCTCACTTTGTCCCAGCTTACCCTTCCCCCTCCCCGTGTCCTCAAGTCCATTCTCTATGTCTGTGTCTCTATTCCTGTCCTGCCCCTAGGTCCTTCAGAACCAGTTTTTTGTTGTTGTTTTTAGATTCCATATATATGTGTTAGCATACGGTATTTATTCTTCTCTTTCTGACTTACTTCACTCTGTATGACAGTCTCTAGGTCCATCCACCTCACTACAAATAACTCAGTTTCATTTCTTTTTATGGCTGAGTAATATTCCATTGTATATATGTGTCTGGCACCATCATGTCCCTCTCTTGCCGTGGCTGAATTGATGTCAGGGACTTTAGCCACATGGGGCTTGGTTGCAGATCAGTACCCTCTCTCCCTGCTACTTTTCCACTGGTGTTTCTCAAGCTGGGCCAGCCCACTTCTCCAGCCTCACCCACTTGCTCCTCCTACATGCTATGCTGAACAGCACTCACACTGGACCTCCCTCAGATCTTGAGGCATTTCAGGCCCTGACACGACTGTGAGATTTTGAATAGTCATGGCAGAGACAGTGCTGTGGATTCACCAATTTCATTTCCCACACCGCCTCCCCCGCAGGAGGACTATACTTCCCAGAAGCCCCTGTATCCAGCCCAGCCCATGTGACTGGTTACAGCCAATGGGATGTGGGAAGAAGTGAAGTACAGTGAAGGAGTATACTCCTGGGTCCTGCCTCTAAAATCTCCTGGAGATCCTCTGCCCACTCACTCCCCACCCTGCCTGTTTGTGACATTAAGGGTGCCTTGAATCCACAAGATACTGGAGCTAAAGATGGAAGCAGTCCACGGCTGACTTTGCATAAAGTAAGAAACACCCTTGGCAACTGGGTGATGCCCTCCATCTAAACCGAGGGCCCAGGGAACACGCCAGATCAGCTTTCTCCCCATCTTCCCAGTCCAGTGCTTGCCACCACCTTCAGTTTTTTTTTCAGGAAGCTCCATGCAGCTGTGGAAAGGGCACAGACTGTGGAGGCTAAGTCATAGTAGCAACTTGGGCATGAATTCTGCCTTCTGGGCCTGTTTCCCCATTGGAAAGATGGAGGAGGATGATCCTTTGAGATCCCCCAGCCTCTCATGATGGGCTTTGGGACCTGGGGGCTGACAGCTGCCCCTCTCACTCCCTCTGGGTACCCCTAAGTGGCGAGCTTGTCTGTGCACTCAGCTCCCACAGGTAGCTCCTTTGAGTTTGGCATTGCTTCTGGAAGTCTGAAAGGTGATAACCATCATTTGTGTTAGTGAACACAAATGGACAGGGATGGCGGGAGGTGACTTTGAAGTTGCAAAGCCCTGGGTTTCAGTCCCAGCTCTGCCACCACTCACCAGGTCGATGACCTCGGGCAAGGGACACCTATCATCTGAAGAGGAGGACCTAAGCAGCCAGGATTAAATGAGACTCAAAAAAAAAATAATAAAGCAGACTTTACTTCTCTGAGACTCAATTTCCTCATCTGTGAAATGTGAATATAACCATACCCACCCTACTGGGTGGTTGGGAGGATCAAATGAAATAATATGAAGTGTGTCGAGTTTAGCAGATAGTCTGGTCCTTGGGCATTTAATCAATGTCCCCCATTGATATGACAAAGTACCTGCTCTTCAGCAAATGTTAGCCCCGTGGTGGGTGGGCCTTGCTCCCCCCCGACTCTGTGTACACACCCATCATTAGGGGGTCTTGCCCCAAGTGGTTTGAATGCTGTAGGTGCTCACAACCCTTCACCTGGAGCGGGTGCTGTGGTGTCGGGCTCTTTCTCAGGGTGAGTCTCTAGTGCCTAATTCAGAGTTTTAAAGATGTAGCTGGCGTCATTTCCAGAGAGCATTCCAAGGCCTCAAAAGCCCATCAATAGCAAAGTTATAGCAGAAGCCCAGATCAGCCACCCCCCTCAAACTGCTGCAGACCCGTTGGCGGAAGATCAGACACCCCGATTGCTAAGGGTTAATTACAAACTTGGCGCCCATCTGCTCCAGAACTCTCTTTTTTCTCTTTCCAAAGGCATAAACATTTGTACTGCAAGTAGCCCAGGGGGCTTGAGTTGTTTATTTTGTAGTTAACAAAGAGAAGAACCTTTTGGCTTGTGGCCCAAGTGTTCTGCTGGCCTCAGGGAGAACCTTTTGGGAGTTGCCCCCTACACAAGCAGGTGCCTCTGGGGGTGGCTCAGGTTGGGGTGGGGCAGGCTAGCAGCTTCAGCCCGGCCCTGGGAGCCCAGGTGACTTCCCCAAGCAGGGGCAGTGCTACCTCTCAGGCTTAGTCTGTCTTGGAAACACACACCCCAGCATTTTGACTCTTCGACAGAAGAAAGAACTGCTTTCTTCTGAGTGGTATGTCAGTGAGAGGCAAATGTTGCTTTGTTTTTTACACTTTCCATTTAAAAAAAAAAATCAATGTGCTTCCCGCCCCCCAAATTGCACATGTAATTCAATAATATAAAAGATTCAAGCTACATATAAACACATCAAATAAAATGTGTTGAACAGTGACTTAGAATTTCATGGTATGGAAGTAGAATAATTCATCTGCTCACTTACCTGCTGATGGGGTGTGTTCCTTTTATAAGCAGACAAAAAGGATGCTCTTAAATAAAGATCTTCCTGTTGTTGGGTCCCGTGGGGTCAGGGCGCAGAGGACTCGGCTTCTGAGCAGACATTTTGAGAATCCGAGAGCTCCTAGGTGTCGTGGTGAGAGAGAGTGTCCTGGGTTAGTCAACAGGGTTTGGGCCCAGAGCAACGGAGGTGGCGGTTCAGGGCTGATGTTCTGCCGCAGCACTCAGATATTACCACTGAGCAGCGCTGGTGAGCAAGGCTGCGCAGGGGCGGCTCCTGCCCTGAAAGCAAGGGCGTGGGAGGCAGAGTCGGGGCAAGCGGAGAAAGAGCTGGGCCTGCGGTTTTAGCCTGCCTGTTTGCCCACCTGGGGCCAGGAGGGAAATAAAAGGACATCAAAATTCTGCATTTGTTCCTGACCTGAAGGAACAGATGAAGAAATCCACTGCAGGCAGGAGGCCTGCAGGAGAAGGGTATTTTCACCCAATAAATAACGTTACTGAGAAGGTGATGGTCAGTAGATATTTTTATAAAATAGGGCCATATATTGAACATATTGGGGGAAATTAGCTACTTAAAGGAACCAAGTCAGGCATTATTTTTCTAAGGAGTGAACTGCCCTTTGTGCATTGTGTGCTTGGAATTTGATAAACAGAGTTTCAATCCCAAAGGCAGGGCGCATCTGAGGTCCCATGCTCTTGGTGGTCCCTGGGAGGTCTGGCTGCAGAACCGTGTGATTCCGCTCCCATTTGGGACTATGGACCAGGCCCTTGACATGCTGACCCTCTCCAGACCCGTGTGGTTAGAGTGTCACCACCCTTAGTTTACTGATGAAAATCATTAAAATGCCAGTGCCAGGGCTGAACACTTTACCTTTATTATGTTATTTAATCTTCACAACAACTCTATGAGAAAACTACTGTTAGACCTATTTTATAGATGAGTCAACTGAGGATACAAAGGTAAAATAACTTGCCTGAGGTCTGAGAGCTGGTGACAGGAGAGCCTGCATTAAACCCAGTTCCCACAAGTTCAGAGCTCACGGTATTAATGCTCCTCTGATGAGGAATCAAGGCTTCCTCAGTGAAGCCAGGTGGCTTGGCTAGGGTTACCTACACAGGTATGTTGGCAAGCCTGCCTCCTTCCCTCACCCCTCAGCAGTGGCCGCCTTCCTCAGTCCTAGCGTCCGGTCCCTGTCACCCCAAACAAGACAGAGGCACAGCCCGGAGTGTTTCTGGGGTACAGGGTTCCCAAGACTTGGGCCCAAGTTGCAAATGACTCGGTGGGAATGGAGAAAAGGCAAACAGCACCAAAGAGAAAGGCCACCCGTGCAGCCAGTCTCCTGCCCCGAGAGTCAGCCGGGGAGCCAAGGGGTTGGAGAAAGTTAAGCAGATTCTTTGCTAAGCCCCTTTGCTGAAAGATCTGATCGCAAATCTCAGCCAAGCAAGGCCACATGCAAAAGGGCCACTCTGCCTGCCTTGCGGCACTGAGAAGGCCAGTTTCTAAGAGACTGGGGCTCCCTACGTGGGAAAGGGAAGTGATTTTTGCCCAACATTTGGCTGGGAGTCTGGCTCATGGTTCCAACTCATGGGTATTAGCAAAGGAGAACAAGGCATTGCTGAGGGTGGCAAATTAGTTATAATTAAGAGAACCTGGGAGACGCAAACCAATGTGAGGGCCACCAGCTGTCGCGGATCTGGGGCCTCTGGAGGAAACCGGCCGCCACCCCTGCAGTGCAGCCCATTCAAGCAAAGAGCCTCCCCTATCCCTACCCCGCCCTCCCTTGTGCTCCCAGGGGGCAAGCGCTGCTGTGCGTTAGGGTCTCCCTTTCTGCCCCACCAGCACCTTTTCCTTCCCTTTCTCCACAATTTAAACTCACCCAGCTTGTCTCTCAGGAAAGCAAACAGGCTTGGGGGCGGGTTCAAGTCCCGATTGCTGTGCTTCTTGAGTGAGTTATTTACCCTCTCTGAGCCTCAGTGTCCTCATCTGACACATGGGGATAATAACGAGGCCTAACCCATCCAGCTGTTGTGAGCATTCGAAGGGATGAAAAGCGGTTGGCATGGTGCAGGGGCTGGCCTGTGGGCTTGCCTCCTGTTTTCCTATAGCCCATGAGCTGAGAATGGTATTTACATGTTTTAATTATTGGGGGAGAGTCAAAAAAGAGGAAGAATACTTTGGTGACATGTGAAAGTTATACAAAATCCAGGCTTCAGTGTCCATAAATGAACTTTTATTGGCATACAAGCTGCCATGTGTTTATATATTGTCTGTGGCTGTTTAGGGGTGGGCCTTGGTGCCCGCCTCCCACTGCCGATCCCCACTCCCTCACAGTCACCCGAAGGCTTGAGGACTTGAGGTGATGGGGGGGGTCCTTGGGGGTCCCTGGGAATAGGCTATGGTTGGAGTGGATGCTGCCCCCAATCAGTGCAGGCAGAGTTGAGAGGTTGTGACAGAGACTGGAGACCATAGGACCCACAAAAGGTAAAATAGTTACTATTTAGCCCTTTGCAGAAAAAGTTTGCTAACTCCTGGTGTGAGTACCTGACACTGGATAAGTGATCAGTAAAGTGTATGCATGGTTACTATTATGATTATTACTCTTTTGGTCTAGTTTTAACTTTCAGGTACCCCTGTTTTGGCTTAATGGAGAGATTCTGAAACTGAAGTCCATGGAAGGGTTTCTGGGGCTGGGTGGGGAGCATCTCTGAATCTCCAGAATTTCTATGTAGCTTTTGCAGGTGAGGTCTTTTGGGGACAGGCTTCGTGACATTCCTCTGATTCCCAAAGGAGTCTGGGTTGCCAAATAGGTAAAGAAGTGTAAGTTTGATGCCTTCCTCACCCTAGGCAAATTGATCTGTATTTTCCCTGGGCTGTCTGGAAGCAACAGGGGTGATATTTGGGGGAGATATTTGGGGGCCACAGGGTTTCCCCTCAGACCCCAACCCCCTGCCCAAGTGGGAGGGGCTTGCAGAGCAACAGGAACCAGGAGCCTTGGCTTTGGAGCCAGCAGACTTGGGCTCAGTTCTGGCCTTGCCCTCCACTGGCCAGACTGCTTCTCTGAGCCTTGGTTCCCAGGCTGGGTTGACCCAGGGATGACTTTGAGGGTTGAGCACAGTGTCTGGCACACATACCGCAGAAATGGTAGCTATTATTATTATCAGCAGCAGCAGCATCCTTGCACATTCAGATTTCCTCAGCTCACCTGGGACCTATAAAAAGCTGCCCCACATTTGGCTAATATGAGGTTTGAATTCCCACTGAGTGCTCTTGATCCGATTTTATCTTTGGTACCAGCGACTAAGGCGAGTTCATTACACATATTCTCACGATCAGTGTGCAAAACAACAGGTCCCCAATTAAGTTTTTAGAAGTTCAGTGGCTTCACTTGAACAGGGACAATGGTAAACGTTCCTGAGAGCTAAATAAGAGAACTGAAGCTTCTCTGTTGCAAGAACCTTGGCTGTTTCAGATCCTGCCATCTTTCTTCCCAAGGAGTTACTCTGGACCTCAAGCTTGGATCTGTTTTCCCCCTAAAATGCTTCCCTGTGGAGCCTGGTTCCCCAGCCCAGTCATCCACAGTGGGCAGGTTCATTCCAGAGCCTGGTAAACACCACTGAGAGGGCTGAGGGCATCCCTGCCACCGGGCTGTCCTGGAGACGGGCCTCTCGGACACAGGCTGGTCCACGGCCAGCCCAGCCCGGTGCTGTCTGCGTCCAGTTGCCGGGTGTAGTCCCATTCAGCAGGGATCTGGTGGCTCCAGACAACAGCTGGAGACCAGGACAGGAGACCTCCAGCTACAAGCAAATGTTGCTGCTTCTTGAGGTTGAAATATTCTATCCCCAAAGTGTCCCTTTCAGCCAAGCAAAAACAATCAATCCCCCACGGGGACCCAACCCTGCCAGAGGAACAAAAGCTTCCCAGTTCTCTGCATCCCAGAGACCGTCTGCAACTTCAGGCACACACAGCCCAGTGGGGAGAGGGGATGATCACATGACCCCCAAGCTTGGAGACAAGGTCACCCTTGTCCAGCCCTTTCGTCTCCATGGGAAGAAGGGCCTTGGTTGCCTGACAGAGGATGGTGCTGATGCTGCCCTGGTGCTGGCTCCCGGTTGGGCGGGTTTTAGTATCCCATCTTGCAGGTTCGGAACAAGGAGATGAGGTCAAGGTCAGCGATCTCCGGAGTCCACTCAGATGGGTTTTGGGGGCTCCTCCTGGCGCTGCTTTAGGCAGGACAGTGGTGTGCATCCTGGCTGCGTGTATTTATTTTTCTGTTGCAGGCAGATCCATCTCTAAGAAGTTCACCAGCTAGGCTGTTCCATTTGTCTTCCACCAGCCATTAAAAATATTTTCCTTCAGGGACGGAAAGCACATATGGGAAACAGAGGAGAGCTCAGAGAAGATAAACACTCAAGTGAAGCTGGCCTGTGAGGTGCCATCATGTGGCAACGGCCACAGCAGGTTAGGGCTGACTGCCTGGGCGCAGGCCGAGGTCAGGAAGGGAGGGGACAGCAGGAGGGGGGCACAAACCCCACGTCAAGGCAGCGCTTTCTGGAGAAGTGTCTGGAATGACTGCTGTGCTGCGCAGTTCTCCTCCCCTGCCCCTCTCTGTTCCGCAATGAATCTCTGGAGTGATATGGCCTTCAAAGTCGAATAACCAATACACTGTGGATAGTGGAGGAAGCAGCCAGTGGAACTTAAGGCCACTGCCTATGAGTGGATGATTCGTTTTAGAGGAAAAGGTGACTACCGACCAAACGTCTCAAACAAGAGGGCTGTCACAGTTCAGTGAGCGTCGGCAACACTCAGAAGCTTCCCAGGGATTCTGGCGGGTCTGAGGTGGGGCCCAGGAACCTGCATTTCGAACAAGCACAACAGGGATTCTGAAGCACGTGGTCCAGGCACTGCTCTGAGGAACGCGTCTGCATCTGAGGCGGTGGTAACGTGCCCCCTTTTCTCCTTGCCATAACCAGCTGGAGCAGGGAGACCTCCCCCAGCAAACTGCCTCCTGAGAATTTGGTCCCGGGGCTCCCAGAACCAGCAGTGGCTGTGTGACTGAACCAGGTAGGTCCGAAGCTTGGCTTCCGGGGCTGCCCCCCTCCTTCTCCACGAGCCAGCTCCCCCCACCCCACTCCTGCCCAGGCTCCCCGTCATCTGCCTGAGTGTGTCCGTGACACTGTCCTCAGCAGCCTCCTGGGTGGCCCCAGACACACCCTGGAGATGTCATCTGTGTCCCCATTTCCATGGGCTGTGGAACCTAGGTCTGACCCTCCCTGGGTCTCAGGCTGCCTGTCCCGGCCTGACAGCTCTGCCTCCATGTCCCACGGGATCTCACTCAGCCCAAACAGAACTCAGCGTGTCTTCTCTCTCTTCCGGTGCCTTTTACGTCCTTTATCGAAAAGACTGGCCTCTCTCTCTCCCCAGCACCAAAGTCAGGATGCTTGGGCATCACCCTAGACACTCCCTTGTTCTTCACCCCCCAGCTCCTTTCTAAAATAACAAGGAACAGCCACCACTTACTGAAAACATACCACAGGTAATAACTCATCACAACTCGATGAGGTAAATAAATACTGTAATTGCCTTCACCTGACAGGTGAGACAACAGGCACCTGGGGAGGGGGCACGTGCCCGAGGTCACGTGGTGGTGGGGTTGGGGGATGAGCCAGGCCCCTGACCTGCGGAGGTGGCCAGCTCTCTCTCAGGCCCTCCCCTCCCTGCACGGTACCGGTGTGGGGGCCTCGGCATCTCCTGACTGGCCTCCTCGCCCTCGGTCTTACCCCACTCCGACCTGTTTTCCAAATGCACGTAGGAAATCCTTCTCACTGGGAATCTGGCGTCGCTCCTCCACTGAAACCCTTCAAAGGCTCCCTGTTTTACACCCCCGGCCTTACAGCGAACCAATGGTGAGAGCTGAATCCTGCAGGCCGACTCAGCCGTACTCTTAGTTTACTGCCCCGCACTCCTATCTGAGCCTCAGCTTCCTCATCGTCAAAACAGGGACCACAGGACTCAATGCAAGGGCCACTGGGGTGCACAGCTCCTCACGGGAGAGGGCAGGTCACACCCGAGCTTCTTCCGTGTTATAAAAAGGAAGGGGTGGGGGGAAAGGGGAGAGGAAGAGCTGGCTGCTCTGAAAGGCAGGGAAACCCATGTGGACGATAATCATGCAGCATGCTAAGCCTTCTTGACCTTCTGAGACGTAGATGCTGTGCATCTTACAGGAGGGGAAGCTGGGCCGACCGACCTGAGGCCACTTCGGACCCAGGTTTTTTGAGTGCAGAGCCCTGTGCCCTTGCCCGTGGCCACCTTATGTCCACCGTGCACCATGTGAGTTTGGAATCCCAACTCTTCAGACCTTACCGGCCGGAGATCGGCTGTGGGTCAGAGACGCGATGAGAGCTGAGCGATTGGAAGACGCTGACCCCGTGAGAGCCCGAGGTCCTCCCAGCGCGACACCTTCCTGGCCTCGGGCTTGGGAGCCTCCCGTAAACACGACAACCTAGGGCCCATCACGATTTCTACAACAATGAGAATATTTATTTTCTCCAGACGGTAAAAATAACGTTTTTCTCTCTTTTGTAAAAGTACCGTTACATTCCATTTTCTTAAATAACAATCCTGAAAATATATATTAAATCGTATACAGTGCGCCACACTTCATCTTATATTTTAAAACACATGATGTTTCTATTTTATTCTCAAAGTTGTGTATTAAGAGCATATTTACAAATAAAGCCATGTCATCCAAAGTCAGGATCCCTGCGGGAAGGTGAGTCTGGATGTGGGCAGGTCCTGGCGCTGTGTGGACCCCTCGGCGGCAGCCCCCCAGCCATGTGCTCCTGAGGACACGTCCTTTCTGAAGCAGTAGATTGACCTCAGACTTTCCTCCACACCCCACTGCTGCCTCGTTAAATATGTTCAACTTGGCAAGATGGGAACCTTGGAGATGGGCCCCCTGGGGTCTGCAAACAGAGGGTGAGGCCCCATCCCCCGGGGCCAGCCAGCCTGAGGGGAGGCAGCTGGGCTGGAAGGTCTGAAAAACACCCTGGGCCAGGGTAGCTAAGCTGAGAGCCCCGGCCAGGAGGTAGAACAGTGAGGAGGGTAAACAAAGACACCAGAGGAAAACAATCAAAAGGTTAAACATTCCCAAGGTGGTAGCAAAAGCAGACATCAAACAGCAAGGAGAAGACTGGAAACCCAAGAGGGCAGCAGTTGATCGGGCTACAGAGTGGGGGCCACCAGGCTCTGCATGAGGCCTGGGGTGCTCATCAGACAAGGGGATGGGACCTCGGAGGCCGTCCCCCTGTAAGTGCTAGGGAAGATGAAGTGCCAGGAAGCATGGGGGCTTGGTGACAGGCTGCATGCCCTGCTGGTGTCAGGATGACCTGGCCCGACACTGAGCAGGTCAGGCCACTCCTGCCTGGGGCTGATGATGGGCCATGCGGGTGGGGCCGTGCCCACCCATGGGTTCGGCCTAAGGGCCAGGACAGCTGTGCTTGCGAGTGCTTTGGCTTTGATCGTTGCGCTGCGGGTTTCTGGCCGGCTGGAGTCTTGAGCCAGAGCCCACACTTCAGAAGTTACAGCAACCTGGTTACCTCGCTCATGCCCAGAAAAGGGGCGCCTCACCCTTTTCTCAGGGTCACCCCTTTCCAGTCCCCTCCAACCCCCACTTTCTTGCCTCTAAAGTGGTTTCTTAGCAGATCAAGTGCTTCCTCCTTCAGTGCTCCTGGGTGTACATCTCCCCTCTTCTGGGACAATTTATGCCTCCAGTGTTTACTTAGCCACGGGGGGCCCTCTGGGGGATCACGCTTACAGAAGTCGGCCTGGGACAATTTATGGCCCTCTCCCCCCATGCTGTCCTGAGGCCGGTTTGGGATTCCCGGGGCTGCTCCCGGGATGGTAAGTGGGTCCCAGGGTGCTGGGCTGTGCCTGGGGTGGCAAGAAGGACAACACTGGGGTCACAGCCCTTCTGGGATCTCTGAAAAAGGGCTGCTCCAGGTGCTCAGACACACCGTGACCTGAAGTCACGAAATGTGAAGAGGGCAGGCGGGCCCACAGGATGCACCAAGGCCAGTGATCAGAGGGAGCTCATGGCTGCGAGCAACTGCCCCTGGCCGGGTGGACCCCTCCCGGGTGGGATTCCACATTCCCTCTGTGCTGCGCGGACCTATTCACAGCACAGGGCCCTCTGTGACTGCACACACCTGACACTTGTGTTTGAGAGGAGATTCCATAAAGGCCAGGAATAGCTTGGAGGGGAGACTGCACACGTCAGTATATTCCAGTGGTCCTTGCACTCGGCAGGCCTGTCTCCAGACCCTGCTGACAGCTGCTTGGGGTAACCGCCCTTTCCAGATCAAAGCCTCACCTGGTGCCTGGGGCAGCGCCCCCGCTCTCCCGTGGACACGTGGCGTTTCCCCCTCCAAACGCCCCTGGCCCACGCTGCCAGCTCCCAGCATCTCTCCTGGTTGCCGGTGTCGCCTCCCAGCTGGCCCCACGCGGCCCTCTGTCTTTCTGGGAGCTGGGCGCAGACGCCTGCCAGTGTGGCAGACCCCTAGGGAAGGCCACAGCAGGCAGTAGCTCAGGGGTTCGGCGAGGGGGGCAAAGTGCCCCAAACACTTGGCACAACGAGGCCCAAGGCTCGAGTGCCTGCGGGAGAGCCACACTCCGACAGAGGCCAGGCCCGGCCTTCGGGGTCCCAGGTGCTCCTCCCGGCTGCTGTAGACGAGGCTGCTCTTGGACGGACGGCGGGGCTTCTGGACGGGATGGCACAGACTCCCACCGCTCGCGGCCGCTGCAGCTGCAGCTCTCAATCTTCGGAGGCCTTTCCTCAGTGGGGCTCCCGTTCCCACACCCTCCCTCCCCACTCCGCATGCCACTCTCTGCGGCTCCCCTCCCCTTCTGGGGGGCAGAGGGTGTGGGAGTAGGGACAAGAGGCCTCTCCTTCCCCACTGAGCCATTCCAAAGCCCACCCTGTCCCCATAAGAAGAGGCATGGAGGCCACAGAGAGCACAGGCCATGGGAAATTTTTCATCCTCTTTTAAAATAAGGGACACTTAAAGGAGGGACTGCTGGCACCCTGTGTCACACGTTGCTTCCTGGATGCTCAACCATGTTTACACTCCCTGTTCTGAACTGAGAGTCAGCTTAGGAATCCCGAGACGGGACCTGGCTCAGGCTCCACAGGACGAGCAGCTTGGGGGAGAGGTCACCAAATCCAGCCCAACAAGGAGCTACTGAGCACCTAGAAAAGCTTTCGGTAAAGTCTACTGCATGAATAAATGAATGGATGTTTCCTATGACTACCCCTCAAACTTGTCTGCTAGTCACCAAGCTGCAGAAGAAGCCATAGAAAGAAGCCCATGGGTGAAGGTGTCAGGTTTGACATGACAGGCCCTTCCAGGCTGGAGGCGGCCCATTCTCTCCCGGAGCCCATGGAGCAAAGCCCCAGAGTCAGCACAGAGCGTGGGTTTCTGTCATGCTTTGCAGGGCCAACCCCCAGAACAGCCTCAGAACTCTCTCTGCCTAGCCTGTTCCAAACCATAAAGACCAGGAGAAAGCGATCTGTGTGGACAAAACTGAGAAGAAGCACTACCTACCCACTACCTGACAGTCGTCTAGAACGTACCTGAGCCCAGTGCTGGACACAACCATCTCTGTCATCTCAGCCCCACTGTCCCGACACCCTGTTCCTAGATCAGAGAGAGAGAGAGAGATGCAGGAGGCACGGACCGTGGGACCATGATTCTCTCTCCTAAGTGCAGTGATGAAGCAGGTCGAATCCAGGCTATGCTGCCCCTGTGGCCGGTGCCCCAGAAGAGGCCAAGGGAGAGGCAGGAAGAGTCAGTCAAAGGAAACCACGGGAGAAGTGGTCCCCAGGGGCCTCGAGCTCAGAGGGATCTCACGTCCTGGGCACAGAGCGGGGAGGTTTTAGTCACTCACAAGAGGATTACGGTCATCTTGTTGACTCTGACCCTTGAGCTTCTTCTTAAAGATGGAAATCGAAGTAGAAGGCTTATAAAAAATGCTCCAGATTTCCCCCGACGTCCCTGGTTGACGACAGTCCCTAAGGTCCCCTAAGGCAGGAACACGATGGGATCTGTCAAACAAAAATAACTTAATTTTTCAAGTAGAATAGAACAAAGCGTCCGAAAGAACCTACCATCTCATGAGATACCTGCACCTATAAAATGGGACATTCGGTGAGGCGAGGCCTCAGGAAACCTCATAGCTGCCTTTAGAGACCCGAGGGACTGTCATCTGGATGACCTGCGCCCTGTGGGATGGCAGTGCAGTGGGGCAGGTTCCAGCTCAGTGTAATGAAGAACCTTCTAGCTGGAAGGATTATTCAAATCTGGAAAGGGCTGGCCTGAGAGATTATGAGTTTTCAAAATACTTCTTTCTTTTTAAGCAGAAGAACTCTTTTCAAATGACACTTATTCGGAAGTCCACCTAGCTAAACAGGATGAAGGCAAGCCTGCTCTTCTTGGACTGGGACCTGCCTTTCTGCCCACGCCTGCCCTGCCCCCGTGCCAGCCCCTGGCACTGCTTGACAGGGAAGCTGCAGAGGGGCTCCGTGTCAGATGAAAGTCAGACACGGGCTTCGGTGCCTCAGTGTGCAGTGAAGTGCTGGACCCTAGAGAGAGTGTCCTGCGCTCTCCCTGCTGTGGGGGACACGCAGACGGGGCTGTGCCTGAGAGGCTTCCCCAGAATGTGTGAACTGGGACTTAAAAAAAAAAAAGAAAGAGAAACACAGATATAGAAGCCCAGTAGACAATAACAAGGACATTGTTTCCACTGAAAAATGTAAAGTGCAGGGTGGAAAGGCCTATGGGTGGTGCCAAAGAGGCCAAGGGCAGCCTTTACAGGGCAATGGAGGAGACGACATTTAATGTACAAAGAAGTCTGTGGCAGAGAGCAAGCCAGAAGGTCAGGGAAAAGGTAGCTTTTACAGGACACCAATGCTCAGGAAGGCCTTGAAATGGAGAGAGCCCTTATGTTAATTATATCTCAGTAAAACTGAGAAAAAAGTTTTACTGAGGAAAAGAAAAGAAATGGAGAGAGCCTGGACTGAGAACCACAGGAAAGACAGAGCAGAGGGCTAAGAAAATTAGCACCCCCCTCTGTAGGCACACAAACATCAGTGCATGAACAATCACCCCTTTCCTGGAAGGCAGAACAGTTAAACCTGAACAGCGGAAGTAAGGGGAGGAAATATTTTTTTCCAAATTGGTTGGAACTGAAGGATGAAGTTTTTAAAAGCTTCTTAAATAATTGTTTTTAAATAATTATTAAGCAATAGTTAATAAAATGTTGGAATTCTCTTCCTAAGAATGTCTCACAGTTTCTAGAAGGCATCAGGAAATATGCCTGGTATTGTCCTAGGAATCTTTGCTCTTATGTAAAGATCTCTTCAGGGGGCCAGCACAAGCCAAAAAATGGAAATTGTCCTGTTTTATGCCCAGACTATTTCAATCCTCCTTGAAATCGTATCCTTTAGACCCAGGAGCACACACACAATTCCTCAAACCTAGTGAGATTTGCCCAGTTGTACATTTCACTCTACAGAGAATGAGGAATGTCTATGGCCTCACGCTGCCAGCACTGAGCGCTTTGGAATCATGTTCTGATATTACAAGTGTTCTCAGACAACTGAAGCGTAGTAGAAAAGGAGCCCTGAGCCTTCCCCTCCTGGAGTTGGATGGCTCTCATACTCACTTGAAAGTGATGTGCAGAAGCATCTTTGCTATGACGGCTGTGACCGTGAGGATAAGGAGCGTTGCCAGGCCATACACTGTCCATCCTGCAAGTGCAAAAGACAGGGGTGATCGGACTGTGTTGTGTGAGCTCACTTTTCAGAAGGAAGTCTGAGTGAGCCCTGGTGGCTCAGAGAAGCAGGCCTGGCTGAGGAGCTCCCTGCAGGTGGGGCTAGCCATGCAACGCAGCTCGAGCTGGGCTGGCCCGGAGTCCCAGACCTTCTGAGCACCTCGACTTGCTCTAGACTCCCTCCTGCAGAGAGGTAGGCAGTGTGGTCCAAAGCACACTCAACTTGGAGCTGAAAGGAGTGGTGCACATTCTGTCTCTACCACTGGAATCACTGTGCGACCACAGACAAATTACATAAACTCTCTGGGCCTCATTTCCTCATCTGAGGAATGGGATGTGTGACTTGTGAAATCCTACAGATACACAAACAATAGGATACACAGGAAGGGGCTCTCCTCCCTGACTTCCTACTGTGAGTCTTGCAGGGGAAAACCTCTAATCCAGGGAATTGCGAATGGTATCTGCAGCTCTACCAGCTTGTAAAGCCTCCAACTTCCTTGGCAGAAAAGAGAGAGTCACAGTCCGTACCCGACCAAGTTAGCCAGCTTGAACCATAAGATCACCACCCTCTCTCCACCTGTCTCCTGCAGGACCTGCCTTCTCAGCTCTGGTGACTATCTGACTCTTCTTTTGCTTTTTGTCTTTCTCCTTCCACGTGTCAGCCAAAGGAGGGCAGGGATTTTGTGTGGTTCGCTGTACAATCCAGTGCCTAAGACAGAGCCTGACACCATTAAAGCAATTACACATCTTCCGAATGACTGAATAAACACAGCTCTGGCAACTGCTGATGCACTCAGAGAGCTACAACCTGGGGCCGCAGGAAACACTGGGTTAGCTGATTAATCACCACGTACTCAACGCAGCCGTGTTAGATGCTGGAGGTAAGGACTACGGAATCAAGCTAAAGAGAAAATGTCCCTCCAAGGCCAGGACAAACAGAGTCATGGAGCCAGGACCCCCAGCCCATCTCGGAAAGAGAAACACCTGAGAGAGCTCTGTTTCTGTAACCGCCAAGTGCACTACCCCCAAGCTCTGTGGCTCCCACCTCTTTGATGGTGTCTGGGAACTGCTACCTGGCACGGTCTGGGGTGGGTGGCTGGGGCTGGTGGTGATGACGTAGAGGACTTTGGAGGACCGGGCAGCGCTGACACTGAGGTTGGCCTGCTCTGTGAACACCTCAGCCAGCGTCTGGTTGGCAGTGGGCCTCTCCTGTGGCGGGTCTTCCTTGACGGCTGGAAGATCAAAAGGAATTAGCTGGGGGAAAGCTGGTGGAGACAACGAAGAGGAGGAGGCACTGGTCATGAAGAGAAGGCAGTTTTCTATGGTTCAGTGCTGGGGGCAATTCTTGGCCCCGCTGGCCCCAAAGCAGAACCTGCCAGGCTCTGGCTCCGAAGGAGCCATTTGACGTGTCTCTGCATGGATCCCTGAACGTGCTTTAGGGTTTTCCTACCCTTGTGCCTCTGCAGCTATGGTCCCTCTGCCCCGAAGGCCCTCTTCCTTCCTATCTATCTGCCCCAATTCTACCTGTTCTTTCAGCCTGTCCCACCCGTGAGGAGGCCTCCTCCTCCTTCCTGTAGCCACACACTGACTGAACTCTTCTTGAGGCCCTCGACGTCCAGAACAGAGACTAGGTCACGGACACCTGCTGTGTTCCCATGTGTGGGCAACGAGTTGTGCCTAGCACACGTGTGTTCACATTACAGGGGCAGGAGTGCAGCCCCATGTTAGGAGGGTCTGAAGATGGTAAACCAGGCTTTGGGGATTGGCTAGGATGTTCAGAGGCAGGAGGATGGAGCAAATGACCTCTCTGGAACCTTCCGATTCTGCCAATCTCAGCTCTTTCTTTTAGTTAGTCTTTTAACTCTCCCATGAAAACTGTCATGAGAACGACTAAGACAGCAGAACTCACAGGTGGCACCTCGTCTCTGTATCATGAAGTGGGTACAAGTTATAAAATAGGAGGCGGGAAAACCTGCAAGTTGAGTGGGCAGATCCTGACATACAGTCCTTCTGGCAAGAAGCACCCGAGGTCCACACGTCACAATGAGGTTCAAGGGGAGCCCAAGGAGGCCGAGGTCTTACCTTGGTACAAGACAGCAAATCCCTGGGCCTGATTGACGCGATCAGAGAAGAAATACAAGATGACAAAGTCCAGAGAGATGTTAAAGGACAAAGGTGGGCGGTTCCTCCCGTTGAAACGGACCAGGACGCGGTGGGTGTAGCCGTCCAGCAGCTCCACCATGTCTGCGGAATCCCGGATGTCAAACAAGGCAAAGCTGAAGTAGATGTGGGAGGCTCCCGGGACCCGGATGGTCCAGTAGCAGACCCTCCCTGTGGCGTATGCGTCGGGAAAGTCGGGGGAATAGACCACGGAAGTCATGGCCGAGTAATTCCCACCACAGGCACCGACCAGAGCTGCAGGAGACAAAAGGATACCAGCCCTCAGGCTGGGGCTCGGCCACAGGGCTCACTTTTCAACCTGTTACAAACAAAACTTCCTAGCTGATGGGATCCAGTTTGGGATGTTGTTTTTTGTCTGCAAAACCAGACTGTCTCATGTTTCAGGATTGAATCACAGAATGAATCGCTTAAACCCTGAACAAATGACTGGAGGCTTTTTTTTTTTTTCCCCAGGAGACCTTAAAGTTAGCACACAGCACAGCAGTGCGGCCCCCGGCGGGGGCCAGGCTGGAGTCAGAGAGTCTGGGTTCGGAACCAGCTGGGCCATTGATCCCAGGGGCCATACTTCACATCCAGACCTCTAGCTTCTCACAGCTTTGAGAGTGGAGAGACCACCACCTACCTGCTCTTGTATCACATAAATGTGTGAGGACAGATGAGACAAAGCACATGAAAACAAAGGACCTCTCTGCAGGGGGCACTGATGAGGTAAGGTTGTAAAAAGCCGAGGGCATCCCAAGTACCTTAGGGGTGCGAGGCTCATTTGAGGGGCCACACTTGTTTTTCAAGTGGGAAACTGTGGCACAAGAAATGACTTTCTGCAGAGGGGAAGCTCACTGATCACTCTGCAGCAGCACATTTGATGTCTCTGGACTCCCAGTTCTGAGTGGCAGGTTCTGAGTGGCAGATACACTTCACTGTATCTTATGTGCTGAAGTGCAAATAAGATCCTGGAAATGAAAGTCCTCAAGAGGGAGGGTAGGGCTGGGATTTAAAAAGCAGGCTTTGGGGGAGTTCTGCTTCCCTTTAGGATGTAGAAAGCTGCTTTCATCCTAACAATGAGAAAAAGCTCAGAACTTTTCTTCAATGCATTAGAAAGCTGAGGTCTCAAGACAACCAAGGCAATTTAATTCTAAAAAGTAAGAAGCTCCTCTGAGGAGAGTCAGGCCACACAAAGTGTTTCATCGTTGACGGAGCACAAGAGGAAGAGGGGGTCGCCATGAAAGTAAGTAAGAAGAAAGCAGCTAAAATTTTAACAAATTTCTAAAGGCTGAATGTGGGCTAGCCTCTCAGTCCAGGATGCCCGGGGACCCCAGATACAACAGGAGTCTGCACTCACTTGCAAGCAATTCTGTGCAGGCCTCCACCCAGGGCCCACGAGAATGACCAGGGTAGGGCAGGACACCAAAGGGTCCCTATTGGTGGTACCAGTGAGCAGAAGGTGACGGGTAGGAGGTGATGAGCCACTGCTGGGGGACAGGCCTGAAACCCTGCCCTCTTCCAGGACCCTCCTCTCAAAGGAAACAAAATCCTTAAGCTGCAAGGGGAGGGGCAGCAAACCCTCCTGCTCCCAGGGCCAGCATAGAAGCCCCTGGGGAGGGAGCAGGAGACTCTCTCGTTCCTGTCAAAGTAACCAGGCAAAGACTCATTGCTTCTGGGGGAAGAGCAGAGGCAAAAGCCATCAGCCCCTGGTTGCCTTGAGCCCCAGGATCCTGTACCAATGCCAAGCAGAGGTCTGCTACCCAATGGAGGGGCAGGAGACCCTCTTCTTCCCGGAAGCCCCCACAGATACAAGGCAGTGCTCGGCTGCCGGGAGAGGGGTATTTGGGGATGCTGGAAAGACCCCATCCCTGAGGCCCAGTGACACGACGTGTCTGAGATGGAGGATGGGGCAGGAGAACCAAGAACCCCCAACCACACCACGAGCACAGCGCCAAGTAACAAGCAGCAGAAGTCTACCATCAAGGGAGGGGAAAGGTCACGGGCAAGGAGGAACTGCTCAAAGTTGAGGGTGGAATGGGAACAATGAAAAAACCCCACTGGCATCCCAGGCTCCACACTGAGCATGAGGTAACAGCAGCCATCATGGGAGGAATCTGAAGGTTGACATGCACTGCAGGTGATGACAGGAACAGGGAAACCCAAACCCAGCTCGACCACTGATAGAAAGGCTAAATCAATCCCCACACCAAGCAGGCCTGCCCATTTCCAGGTGTAAATACACCTCCTCAGCCTCTACTATCCTTCTACGTATAGTGTACGGTATTCAATACAATATTACAACACACAAAACATAAAAGGAAGCAAGCAAGAAAGAAAGGAAAATAAAAGACACTGTCGGGACTTCCCTGGCGGTGCGATAGTTAAGAATCCGCCTGCCAATGCAGGGGACACGGGTTCAATCCCTGGTCCGGGAAGGTCCCACATGCCGTGAAGCCCCCATGCACTACAGCTACTGAGCCTGCGCTCTAGAGCTTGCAAGCCACTACTGAGCCTGTGTGCCACAATCACTGAAGCCTGCGCGCCTAGAGCCTGTGCTCCGCAACAAGAGAAGCCAGCGCAATGAGAAGCCCACGTGCCACAACGAAGACCCAAAGCAGCCAAAAATAAATTTATATTAAAAAAAAGACACCGTCAAGAGATAAAACATCTGGTAATCATTTCACAATATATATACATATTGAGTGATTATGTTGTACACCTAAAACTAATAGTGTTATATGTCAATTACATCTCAATTTTTAAAAAAGGAGATAAAACAATCCACAGAACCAGACTCAATGACCCAGACATTAGAACTACCAGACAGAAAATATCTAGGGGAAAAGATGGACAACATGCTTGAACAGATTGGAAATTTCAGCAGAGATATGGAAACTACAAAAAAGAGTCAGATGTAAATTCTAGAAATAAAACAAACAATATTAGAGATGAAGAATTCCTTTGATGGGCTTAGAAACAGATTACACACACTGAGAAAACAATCAACATGCTTGAAAATAGGTCAGTAGAAATTATCCAAAATGAAACACAGAGAAAAAAATAAATAAAAAAGAAGAACAGAGCTTCCAACAGCTGGGGCACAATATCAAACGGTCTAACAATATATAACTGGAGTCCCAGAAAGAGAAGAAAAAGAGAATAAGATAGGAGAAATAGTTGAAGAGATAATGGCTAAGAATGCTCCAAAGTTGATGAAAGGTTATTTAAGAATCTCAGCAATCTTCAGGCAAATAAAACAAAAATTTAAAAAACAAAGGGAATTCCCAGGAGGTCCAGTGGTTAGGACTCGGCACTTTCACTGTTGAGGGCCCAGGTTCGATCCCTGGTCCGGGAACAAAGATCCCACATGCCGTGCGGCATGGCCAAAAAAAGAAGGTGAAATAAGGCTTTCTCAAACAAAAGCTGAGAGAAGCCATTGACAGCAGACCTGCATTAGAGAAAATGCTAAAGGAACTTTAGGCCGAAAGAATATGATACCAGATGGCAAATAAGAACATGAAAAGATGTTCAACATCATTAGAAATTATGGAAATGCAAAGTAAAACCATGAGTTACCACGACACACACGAAAGAATGGTTAACATTAAAAAAGAGACAATACAAAAGTACAGGTGAGGATGAGGAGTAACTGGAAATCTTATATCTTGTCAGCCAGAGTCTAAAATGGTATAATCACTTCAAAAAACAGCTGGCAGTGTCTTATAAACGCTGAATATGCACTTAGTGTATGGCCCAGAAATGCTGTAACTCCTAGGTACTCACCCAAGAGAAATACAAACACACGCTCAAACACCTGTACATGTGTGTGTACAGCAGCTGTACAGCATCTTTATCATAGACTGATGTTTACCGATTGGTAAATGATGAATGAGCTGTGACACATTTGTACAAAGGCATGTTTCTTAGCAATAAAAAGGAACTACTGAAACAACACAAGTGAATCTCAAAAGTATTTTTCTAAGTGAAAGAAGCCAAACGCAAATGTTTAAGTACTGTATAATTCCATTTATATGACTTTGTTCAGAACACAAAACCATACAGGTGGAACACGGGATCAGTGGCTGCTGAGGGCTGGGGGTGGTGACCACAAAGGGGCACAAGAGAGCTTTCTGAGGTGACAAAAATGTCCTATATTTCGACTGTGTACATATTTGTTGAATCTTACTGGACTATGCAACTAAAAGGGTGACTTTACTATATGTAATTTCACCTCAATAAACCTAAATTAAAAAAATAAAGATTCCTGGGTTCTAATCTTGACTTTACCATGTACTAACTATGAATTTGAGCAAGATACTTATCTTCTGTATACCTCAGTTTCCTCATCTATAAAATGAAATTAGTAATAGTTTCTCCCTCATGAGGTTATAAGAATCAAAATGAGTTGATGCATGTAAAGTGTTTAGTATGAGATCTGGCACAGAGTACAAGCTCAGTTACGTGTTAGTTATTTTATTATTATTATTATTTGAAAAGAAAAAAGTGTCCAATTTAAACTGATGTTTCAACAGCAAAGGCAGACAAACTCAGAAATTTCGATTCCTAGATGCGTGCCATGCTGACAGTACATCCAATTCAGCAATTTTGAGAACAAGCACATGACATCTATGATGGATTATTAAAGTTCAGTGATAATTCAGGAAAAAAGGAAACTTACATTTCAGATATTAAGGAAACTTAAAACTTACGAATATATTCAAGATCTTATTTTTTGAAGGGGACATTGACCTGACACACAACCTAGGATGTGTCTTTCAGTCCGTGCATGTCATTGTTTAATTGGAAGCATTTTTTTCCTTTCAGTGGCATATAAAATAATGTTGCATCTCACAACTGATGGCATCTTGGAATCTATGAAATACAATTACTAATACAGTCCCAGCTGTCAGATCCTACATGTCCTTAGGCCCTCAATCTTTTTCACCATTAATCTCCTCCCTTCCCACCAAAATGTAAGTTCCATGAGGGCAGGATCTCTATCTGTGGGACTCTGGGCAAGTTACTAAACTTTTATGAGCCTCAGTTTTCTTGTGGGGCAAGTAAAGATAACAGTACCTGCTTCACAGTATTATGAGAATTAAGGGAGAGAATGCCTGGGAAATGGATAGCACAGTGCCCTGTGAATATAGGTGCTCCACTAATGTTACCAAGTAAGACCCAACCTATATGACTCACTTCTCCCTTCAGTGCCTAGAAGCTGAGGGAGGCCAAGAGGGCTGCTTGGGCAGTCCCTGTGACCTGCTGCTGACGCCGGCCTATCTGATCTTCTGTTTGGTTCTGTTAATTCAGTACGTTTAACTCTGGGGGCAGCAGAGGCTCTGAAGCCTTCATCAGCGCCACTTTTACACAGAGAACACAACCTACTTCAGCAACCTCCCTAAGCTCATGCGAGCCTGCTGGAAAATCAGTCACAGAGCCTGTGACAAATCACTGGATGTGGCAACAAATACTGAGCAGACAGCTTCCGCCCGCTGCCTGAGTAGTCTCTCTCCCGAGGTGGTTGTTCTGAGACACAGAGACTGAAACCTGGTCCCTTTCTCACATCTAACTCTCCTCCAGTCTCTTAGGAGAGGCACCTTTGCCCTCCCAAATTACGGGATAGTCTGCAGTCACCATCTCTGAAATGCTCAGCCTCATCCAGTGGATCATAAGGATCTCCAGGAGGCAGTACTTAAGCTCTTTAAACTATTTTACTCCTAACAGATGAAACTTTACAGATTATTTCTACAGTGCTGCATTTTGTACCTTTCTTTACAAAGCTGTGGGGTATGAATTATGAGTTGGCTGCTGTCAGGGGCCCCTGCCAGTCAACACACATTGGGGCCTCTGAAGACTGGAATAGACAGCCTCTCAGTGCCATTCTTTTTAGTCCTCGAGGGCATGGAAGCCAGAGGGGGCAGTTAGAGACCTGCGGAAGGGGCCAGTTTGATCATAATCTGAACAACCAGGCAAACTTTGTTCACATACTTTTTTTTTGCGGTACGTAGGCCTCTCACTGTTGTGGCCTCTCCCATTGCGGAGCACAGGCTCTGGACGTGCAGGCTCAGCGGACATGGCTCACGGGCCTAGCCGCTCCGCGGCATGTGGGATCTTCCCAGACCGGGGCACGAACCCGTGTCCTCTGCATCGGCAGGCGGACTCTCAACCACTGTGCCACCAGGGAAGCCCTGTTCACATACTTTTAAAGCATTAAACTGGATCTGGTATTATGATCTATTTTGTTATTGTTAATAAAAGGGATTTTTAGCTGCTGAAAATAGAAAAATAAAAAACTGTGGCAAACCTGAGTTTGAATCCTGACTCTGGCACTTATTAGCTTGGACAAATTATTTAATCTTTTGATCCACAGCTTCCTTATCAACTGGGCTGTTGCAAGGATTAAATAACAAAATAAACAAGTGCCCCAGCATCAAGTCTAGCATAAAGCAAGCACTCAATAGAGAGCAATTATTTTCACCATAATTAATTTGTCTTAGGGCACTTTTGTGTGAGGCCCAGTGCTAACTCCTAGATATATTTCTAGTACCAAAGATGATACTTGGTACAAAGATGACTGACTTTAAACCAAATTATTTCCATTTGACGTAGAGGCACTGTGCAAATAAAACATAATTTATCTGCCACACTGAAGATATCCAATAAAAATGTGCTAAGTGAATGAAAGAGTATCACATAAAAACTATACTTATTTTTATTGATATGAAATTCACCATTTTAACCATTTAAAAGAGTACAGTTCAGTGGTATTTAGTTCTGTCACAATGTTGTGCATCCACTGCTACTATCCAATTCCAGGATATTTTCATTACCCCAAAAAGAAAACCCATACCTCCTAAGCAATCATTTCTCATTCCTCCCCTTTCCCCAGCCCTTGGCAACCATTAATCTGTTTTTTGTCTGTATGGATTTGCCTATTCTGGACATTTCTTATCAATGGAATCATTAAATATGCGCCCCGTGCATCTGGTTTCTTTCACTGAGCATCATGTTTTCAAGGTTCCTCATGTTGTGGCAGGGGTCAGTAATTCATTTCTTTTTGGGGCTAAATAATATTCCATTGTATGGACACACCACATTTTGTTCATCCATTTGTCAGTTGATGGACATCTGGGGTGTTGCTACTTTTTGGCTGTTAGGAATAATGCTGCTATGAACATTCATGTGCAAGCTTTTGTATGAACATATGTTTTCAGCTCTCTCGGGTATATTCTTAGGAGTGGAATTACTGGGTCATAAGATGACTCTGTTTCACGTTTTGAGGAACTGCCAGACTGCTTCAAAGGAGCTGCGCCATTAACATTTATACCAACAACGTACAGGGTTTCAATTTCTCCATATTCTCACCAACACTTATTTTTCATTTAAAAAAATTAACACTATATTCTGTTTAAAGTAGAAAAACAGGTAGTGAACCCACACACCCTGCTTCTGTTTACTGTCTATGCCCACGGCTTGCTGGTGGTGTGAGTCCTGGCAAGTTATTTATCCCCTCCACAACCTAGGACTCTCTTCCTCTCCACAACCTAGGACTCTCTTCCGTAAAATGAGAGGGATAATAATGCCTTCCTCAGATGGCTGCCAGGAGGGCCCAACGTGACAATTCTTATAAAGCCTTACATACTAGGGACTCAGTATTTTTCTCCTTATTTTTTTTACTTAAGAGTATACCAGGCACTCTGTAAGGTCAGCCAACATACTCTCCTGGGTTGGGGTGTTGAGGCAGAGGATTTTATAACAATGAACTCTGGAGATGAAAGGCTAAATGGACGTGCAACACATATTATTTGCCAACTATTCTCCCTTAAACATTAGCTGAGGTGCAGCCTTTAACAGAGGTACTAACACTGAGCAAAACAGGATGTATAGGAAGCCACTGGCAGTCTCCAGTGGGCACACAACTAAAAAGACCAAAAATTAACCACGTGAGTTCTGCTCGCCAATCCTCCCACTGTGCCCCCCCACACAAAAAAACACATTTTTGACAGTGTCTAAGCTGTAACCTGTGAAAGCATCAGTTATAAACTCAGGCTGGGTTTTACAGACACCATACGTAGTGGCTGAATCATGTCCTCCAAAAAGATATGTTTAACTCCTAATGCCTGGTGTCTGTGTTGGTGACCTTATTTGAAAACAGGGTCTTTACACATGTTATCAAGTTAACTGAGGCTGTACTAGATTAGGGTAGACCTAATCCAATGACTAGTGTCCTTGTAAGGAGGCACAGAGGGAAGTCAGTCACGTAAAGAAGACAGAGACCGGAGTGATGCAGCTACAAGTCAAGGAATGCCGAAGACTGCCAGCAATGACCGGATAGTAGGAAGAGGCAAAGGAAGATTCTTCCCTGGAGCCTTCAAAGGGAACATGGCCCTGACAACGCCTTGATTTTGGACTTCTAGGCTCCCAAACTATGAGAGAAGAAATTTCTGTTGTTTGAAGCCACCCAGTTGGTGATAATTTGCTATGGCAGCAACCCCAGGACACTGACGTACCACATGACATTCTGGCTTAAAACTGAGCCACTCAGCCTAGTCAAGATGTCAGCATCTAATCTAGCCTGGGGACTAACAACACTGTAGACTCTACAGTGTATCTCAGTAAGCTCAAGCCTTTCCCTTCGTCTGCCTCATCTGTGACTATCTCCTTTCTGCCATCTTAAAATCTGGCGCTGCACTGGTACAAGGGCGCTTGCAAAGTCTCATTACCACCGCGTAGATGTGGGTGGATTACGGGGGATCAAGTGGGCCAGCGGTTGAAGAGGTCAAGGTCCCAGGCCATACCCCGTTTAGATGCTCTGCCCTGGCCAGCATCTCACGGAGTGGCGGGTCAGGGAGGAGACGGGTGGGTCAGGGCACACTCAGTACCAGGCCTGGAAAGACAACTCGAAGCTTTGCATCTCTTCTCTGCTCTATCACAGTAAGATATAAATCTCAGATGCCTCAGAAAACACTAAAAGGGCTTGCAAATTACATTAAACAAGAGGATCTTAAAGCTGATGCTGAACCATTACATCAGTGTCCCTATTATCTTTTCTAGGTTGTCTGAGCATCTCACAATAGGCCAGGGCACAACTGTAAGTAATTACTTGTTAAACGTCTGTGCTCACTTCTAGAGTCTTCTGGTTCAGTGCTGTATCCCCAGGGTCTGGTCAGTGCCTGCCTGGCCTGCAGAAGGTGCTTAATAAGTATTGCCAAGTGAATGAATGGATAACGGGGAGGGAGGAAGCAGGGGCAGGCTGGTTCCCCTGGCCCAGGGTTCCCGTGCCTTGGACAGTGCCAGGCACAGGGCATACTCACTGTCAAAGACGATGATCCTGCCATCGCCCCCACAGGGCTGGGTGTGATCCCCGAAGCAGACGCTGTTGCACTCAGTACTGGCTGCCTCCCCGTACTTCCAGTAATCAGGACTGTTTCCACAGAAGCAAGCATAGCCTGACTCCATCCCGGCAAACTGCCACGACAGAGAAGCAGCACTTGGTAAGCGTCAGTCAGGGGTGTCGGTGGCCTGAAGGAGCCTGGCAGGTTTGGCCCCCAGCAAGCAAGCACTTCGTCTTCCCAGCCCATGTTCCCCAGGGACCTCTGCCTCATCCCACCCTCACCACACTTCATTACATGTAGACTGGTAACTACACACCACCACGGTGCTTCCCCTTCAGTAAGCATCCCTTATTAATGTTTGCATTTCTACTGTATTTAAGTAAGTTAAAGGCAGGGGGGAATCTCATTAACTTGAAACATTAATAATAATAACAGCTAACCATTTTATTGAATGTTTACTATGTGCCAGGTGGTAAATGCTTTAAAGTTAGTACTCACAGAAAACTTACTCTAGACCCCATTTAACATTTTTATTTTTTATATTACCATACAGTACGACTATTTATATGGTACACAGTCCTATGAATTTTAACCTATGTATAGATTTGTACACCCACCACTACAATCAGGATACAGAATAGGTGCATCACCCCAGGAACCTTCCTTGTGCTATCGCTTTATATGATAGTTCTCCCTCTAGAACCCCTGGCAACCACTAATTAGTTTTCTACACTATAGTTTTATCTTTTCGAGTATGTCATACACTATAGACTGAATGCCCGTGTCCCCCCCGACCCCCGAAATTTATATGTTGAAAGCTAATTCCCAATGTGATGGTACTTAGTGGTGAGACCTCTGGGAAGTGAGGGCTTGCTCTCATGAATGGGGTTAGAGCCTTTATAAAAGAGACCCCCTTGCCCCTTCTGCCATGCGAGGACACAGTGAGAAGATGGCCATCTATGAACCAGGAAACGGGCCATCACCAGACACCAAATCTGCCAAAGCCTTGATCTTGGACTTCTCAGCCTTTAGAACCATGAGAAATAAAATGCTTGGTTTAAGCCAACCATTTTGTAACAGCAGCCAGAATGGACTAAGACACTGTATACTGTACATGGAATCATACAGTATGTTATGTTTTGAGAGTGGCTTCTTTCACTCAGCATAATGTCTCTGAGGTTCATCCAAATTGACGCATGTATTTTATAATTTGCTGAGCAGTAGTCTGTTGTATGAATGTACCACAGTTTGTTAATCCATTGGGTTGTTTTTAGTTTTTCATAATTATAAAATAGAGCTGCTATAAACATTTGTGTAGATTTTTGTGTGAACATAAGTTTTCCTTTCTCTAGGGTAAATACCTAGAAATGAGATTTCTGGGTTGTAATTTCTCTACAACCTCACTAACACTTGCTTTTGTCGTTTAAAAAAAATTACAGCTGTCCTAGGTTATTTATTATATGAAGTGGTATCTGATTGGTTTTGATTTGCATTTCCCTAAAGACTAGTAATATTCAGCATCTTTTCACGTGCTTACTGGCCATTTGTACATCTTCTATGGAGAAATGTCTATTCAAATCCTTTGCTCATCAGGGCTTCCCTGGTGGCACAGGGGTTAAGAATCCGCCTGCCAATGCAGGGGACAAGGGCTTGACCCTTGGTCTGGGAAGATCCCACATGCCTGGAGCAACTAAGCCCGTGAGCCACAACTACTGAGCCTGTGCTCTACAGCCTGTGAGCCACAACTACTGAGCCCGCGTGCCACAACTACTGAAGCCTGCGTGCCTAGAGCCCATGCTCCACAACACAAGAAGCCACCACAATAAGAAGGCTGTGCACCGCAACGAAGAGTAGCCCCCGCTAGCCACAACTATGCCGTGGAGCAACTAAGCCCATGCACCACAACTACTGAGCCTGCACTCTACAGCCTGAGAGCCACAACTACTGAGCCTGCATGCCACAACTACTGAAGCCCGCGTGCCTAAAGCCCATGCTCCACAACAAGAGAAGCCACCGCAATGAGAAGCCTGTGCACCGGCAACAAAGAGTAGCCCCCGTTAGCCACAACTAGAGAAAGCCCATGCGCAGCAACAAAGACCCAATGCAGCCAAAAATAAATAAATAAATAAATATTTTTAAAAAAATCTACAGATCGTTTGCTCATTTTTTAGTTGGGTTGCTTGTCTTTTTATTGTCACATTGTAAGAGTTCTTTATATATTCTGGGCATTAGATTTTTATTCAGATATATGTTTTGCAAATATTTTCTCTATTCTGTGAGTTGCTTTTTCACTTTCTTAATAGTGTCCCTGATACACAGACGTTTTAAATTTTGATGAAGTCCAATTTACCTATTTTTTCTTTGTTTGTTTGTGCTTTTGGTATCATAACTAAAAAAACCACTGCCTAATCCAAGGCCATGTATATTTGTACCCATACTTCTTTCTAAACTTTTATAGTTTTAGCTATTACATGTAGGCCTGTGATCCATTTTTAATTAATTTTCATATGTAATATGAGGTAGGGGTCCAAATTCATTCTTTTTCCATGTGGATATCCAGTTGTCCCAGCACTATTTGTTGAAAAGACTATTCTTTCCCCATTGAATGATATGGCACCCTTGTCAAATATCAATTAGCCTTGGGACTTCCCTGGTGGCCCAGTGGTTAAGACTTTGCCTTCCAATGCAGGGGATGTGGGTTCGATCCCTGTTCGGGGAGCTAAGATCCCACATGACTCAGGGCCAAAAAACCAAAACATAAAACAGAAGCAATATTGTAACAAACTTAATAAAGACTTTAAAAAAATGGTCCACATAAAAAAAAACTTTAAAAAAAATCAATTGGCCTTAAATAAATGTATGGGTTTATCTCTGGACTCTAAATTCTATTCCATTGGCTTATATATCCATCTTTATGTCAGTACTATAGCTATTTTTTCAGTAGTATAATTTGAAGTTATGATGTGATGTAAGGACAGGGGTTCCTGTTTTTCATAAAGAGCTCCAGTTCTCCAGAACCATTTGTTGAAAGACTATCCTCTCTCCCACTGAATTACCTTGGCATCTCTGTTGAAAATCAATTGTCCATCTAAGTGCAGGTCCATTTCTGGACTCTCTATCCAGTTCCATTGATCTATAACAAAGGTTGGAAAACTCCTTCTATAAAAAGTCATACAGTAAATGTTTTCAGCTTTGTGGGTCACACGGTCTCTTCTCAATGACTAAACATGAAAGCAGGCTTGGACAATATATACAGGAATGGGTGTGGCTGTGTGTCAATAAAACTTTTTTTTTTTTTTTACAGAAATATGTGGGTGGTAGGATTTGGCCCACATGCCAAATCTGACTCATGATCTACGTGACTATTTGTATGCCAATACTACTGTCTTGATTACTGCAGCTTTACAGAAAGTCTTGAGATCATGCAGGGCAAGTCCTCCTAGGATGATCTCTTTAAAAATTATTTTGATTATTCTAAGTTCTTTGCCTTTCCATATAAATTCTAGGATCAGCTTGTCAATTTAAAAAATCTGGTATGATTTTGATTAGGATTGTATTGAATCTATTGATCAATTTGGGGAAAACTGACATTATAACAATACTGAGCCTTCTGATCTATGAACAATGTCTATGTCTCCATTCATTTAGATCGTCTTTAATTTTCCCTTGCCATGTAGTATTCAGTGTATAGGTCTTCAATATCCTTTGTTAAACTTACTTCTGTTATTTATGCTACTGTAAATGGCATTTAAATTTTTGTTTTAATTTTTAAAATAAAACTTTAATTAAAAATTATTTTTAAAATTAATTTTTAAATTGAAAATTTATATTTAATTGTTCACTTTTAGTATATAGAAATGCAACTAATTTTTGTATATGACCTTATAAACTGCAACCCTGCTAAATCTACTTATTAGTTCTAATAGCTTTTTCATAGATTCCTTATGTCTACATACATGATCATCTTGTCCATAAATAAAGAAAATTTTACTTCTCCCTTTCCAACCTACATGCCTTTTGTTTACTTTTCTTTCCTTATTTTATTGGAAAGGACCTCCAGTACAATGCTGATCAGAAGAAGTGGCAGTGGGCCTCACTGTTTGTTCCTGATCGTACATGTAAAGCACTGAACCTTTCAGCACTGAACATAAATTTAGCTTTAGCGTTTTTGGTAGATGCTCGTAATCAAATTGAGGAAGTTCCCTTCTCTTCCTAGTTTGCTTACGACTTTTCTCATTAATGGGTGTTGTGTTTTCTCAAATACTTATGCTGTATTTTCATTTTGAAATAATTCCAAACCTATAGAAAAATTGCAAGAATAATACAAAGAACTGCCCTTTCCCTCTCACCTAGAGACCCACATTCAAGTTGGCAACTGCCTTTGTAGAAAAGGATCCAATCCAGCATCACAGACATACTTAGCTGTCGGGTCTCCTCAGTCTCCTTCAATCTGGAATAGCTGCAGGCCTTCCTTGACCTTTGTGACCTTAACATTTCTGAAGAATAAAGGCTATTTTGTAGAATGTCCCTCGTTTCAGATTTACCTAGTGTTTCATGCTTATATTCATATTACGCATTTTTGGCAGACAATCACCAAAGTGATGTTATGCTCTTGACAGGTCAGGTGAGACACAATGTCTAGTGGTCCCATCACTGGTGATACTAACTTTGATCACCTGCATATGGTAGTGCACGCCAGTTTTCTTCACTGTAGAATTACTTGTTTTCCCTTTATGGTAGTATTTTGTGGGGAGATCTCTGAAGCTATATAAATATCCTATTCCTCACGCAACTTTCACTCACTAGTAAAACTTTTACTCACCATCCATGAGGATGTGGAATATTTACATACCTTGATATTTGTTCTCTGAATCAATTATTACTATGATGGTGGCCAAATGGTGAATTTTCTAATTCCATCATTTCTTCTACATTTATTAGTTGGCATTCTCCTGTAAGGAAATGCTTTTCTTCTCCTCATTTTTTTGTGGAGATCTCTGAAGCTATATAAATATCCTATTCCTCACGCAACTTTCACTCACTAGTAAAACTTTTACTCACCATCCATGAGGATGTGGAATATTTACATACCTTGATATTTGTTCTCTGAATCAATTATTACTATGATGGTGGCCAAATGGTGAATTTTCTAATTCCATCATTTCTTCTACATTTATTAGTTGGCATTCTCCTGTAAGGAAATGCTTTTCTTCTCCTCATTTATTTGTTCACTTTTTTTTTTAACGTCTTTATTGGAGTATAATTGCTTTACCATGGTGTGTTAGTTTCTGCTCTATAACAAAGTGAATCAGCTATACATATATCCCCATATCTCCTCCCTCTTGCATCTCCTTCCCACCCTCCCTATCCCACCCCTCTAGGTGGTCACAAAGCACCAAGCTGATCTCCCTGTGCTATGTGGCTGCTTCCCACTAGCTATCTATTTTACATTTGGTAGTATTCAGTTATTTTTTTACATCAGCGTGAATTTGCAGATTCTTATTTTATTTAATGGAGTATATTTATTATTCTTATTATTTGTTTTGAAGCTCAAATTATGTTAGATTTAGCCAGTGGGAGTCCCTCCAAGTGGGTTCCTGTGTCCTTTTGACAAGTCCCTCACATTCCTTACTTTCTTGTACAAGATGTTTCAGGATCATCTTGTGCTTTCTCAGAAAAAAAAACCCAACAACCTTATCTTGTGATTTCTCTAGAATCAGCAATTTTCTCCAAGGAGCCCTAGTTCTTTTTAATGGAGAACAGTATTTATAAACCAAGATATGAGTGCTAAATGTGACCTTTACTACCAGTGTGGCACTGTTCCCAGGCCTTTTCAGTGGACAGACCTAGGAAATATACATGTATATACATACATACACATACACACACACTTTTATAGTTAAATTTACTTCTCTCTATATATGTATCAGAAACCATGCACTATACTAATAACTTCAATCCCTGTCCAACACTATAGACTTCATTCCAGTTTTCCCTGGCTTTCTTCTCTAATGAGAAACCTGGCTCCCATTATCCTCAATATAGTTACTTATATGCTCAATCTTTTGCAAGCAACCAATCGCTTGATCACGTTGGGCTAACTGCCTTGCTCAGCTACCTGCCCCACAGAGGCCCTGAACCCTGCCAGTCTATTTTCCTCGCTTGGGCCTGATTAATGATCTTTTGACTGAAGAAGGAAGGAAGGAGGAAGGAAGGAAGGAAGGAAGGAAGTGGAAAGACTTTTCTTTGATATAATAAACAAGAGCATTACTGAACCTTAATGGCCGACGAATGAGTTTCAGATAGAAGAATGGATAGGAAGGAAAGAAACTATTTTGGACTGGTGCCCAGGCTAGGGCACCCTAATGTATCAAAGAAGTAACCACTACCTTGGCTTATTCCCAGATCCCCCAGGGAGCCAGAGATGTCTCTGCTCATAACATGCAGGGGCTCAAGGACACATGTAACTGTGCTGGAAGTCAAACTGGGATGCAGATATTGGTGCTTTTCCTCCCCTTTTCTCGCAGTCTTTGGACAGAGTGCTGCCTCACGCCCTTGAATCCCAAGCCTCACTCTTCCTCCAACTTCTCCTTGGCAGAAAAGTATACAGTCATATAGCTTCACAGGTTGTTTTTTACAGTTTATATGTTTTAAAGGTATCTTAGCAGAATGCACTTACACTTTTATCTTTTTCTATAGATACATAGCCACAGAACCATTACCTTGAACCTTTGACTCCGACAAAAACTGATACAAGTTTGTATGGTAAGTCTGTTAGACGTTTTACTGGCACCAGTTAGAGGAGGTGGGTTTCCATGATCCTTGTAGCAGCCAAGGTTTCCAGGCACTGAAGAAAAATGAAAAACAAAAGAACTTTACAACATCTGGCTGTGAACACCAAGAGGGAAAAGCGTGTTGTGTCAGGTACTCTCATCTCAGCCAACATTTCCACTCCTAAGGTGCAAATGAATAACAAGCAATAAGCTTTAAAAATGGAAACCTTGGGCTTCCCTGGTGGCGCAGTGGTTGAGAGTCCGCCTGCCGATGCAGAGGACACGGGTTCGTGCCCCGGTCTGGGAAGATCCCATATGCCGTGGAGCGGCTGGGCCCATGAGCCACGGCCGCTGAGCCTGCATGTCCGGAGCCTGTGCTCCGCAATGGGGGAGGCCACAGCAGTGAGAGGCCCGTGTACCGCAAAAAAAAAAAAAGAAGCCTTAGTGTCCTCTGCTAGCTGCTATGTTTTTGTTTTATTTTGACGAGTAAGGCCCATATAACTAAGCCTAAGAAATTTTTCACCTGTTCAATATTGATAGAATTTAGTATTGACGAGACCTAGGAATAACTTCCTAAAAACAGAGAAGCTACAATATGTAAATGACGTTTCAGAGTCACTGGACAGCAAAAAAGCCCTTGGAAGCCCACCATCCTATGCCTTATGCCTCCCCTTGTTTCTTAAAAAGCCCCGCAAGTTGGTTTAACCAGGTCCTTTGGTGAATGTATTAGTTTCCTATTGCTACTGGAATAAATGACCACAAATCTAGTGGCTTAAAGTAGCATAAATTCATTATCTTAACAGTTCTGGAGGTCAGATGTACTAAATGGGTCTTCTGGGGCTAAAATCAAGGCATCAGCAGAGCTGTGTTCCTTCACAGGCTCGAGGGGACAACCTGTTCCTTGCCTTTTCCGTCTCCTAGAAGCTGCCCCTATTCCTTGGCTTGTGGCTGCCCCATCCCAGCCTCTGCTTGCCCCCCTCTGCTTCTATCATCACATCACCTTCTCTGACTCTAGTCCTCCTGCCTCTATGTTACAAGGACCTGTGTGGTTACACTGGCCCAGCTGGGTAATTCAGGACAATCCTCCCCATCTCAAAATTCTTAACTTGATCACATGTGCCATGTAAGGTAACATATTTAAAGATTCTGGGGGTTACAAAATAGACATTTTGGGGAAGGAGATTATTCTGTTTACCACAGTGAACATATTAGTGTTTCACACAATCAGATGGTCTGGTCTAGTAGAAAAAGCTGCAACTGAGAATAAGGAAACCTAAATATATATACCAACTGTGGTAGACAGCTTTCAAAGATGGCCCTCCATGATCCCTACCTCCTGGTGTTCATGCCCTTGTGTGATCCCCTCTCCTTGAGTGTGGGCTGGAAGAGTGACTTGCTTTTGTCCAACAGAACGTGGCAAAGTTGATGGGATGCCACTTCTGTGATTGGGTTACAAGAGACTGTGACTTTAGTCTTGCTAGTAGACTCTCTCTATCGCCCTCTCAGCTTATATACTTTGATAAAGCAACATATCATGCCCAAGATGTCATATGGCAAGGAACTGAGAATGGCCTTCAGCCAACAGCCAGCAAGGAACTGAGACTTTCAGTTTCTGCAAAGGCTGAATCCCACCAACAACTATGTATGCTTGAAGTAGATCCTTCCCCAGAGGAACCTTCAGAGGAGATCCCGGCCCTGGCAGACACATGAGAGACCTTGAAGCAGAGGACCCAGCTAAGCCATGCCCAGATTTCCTGGCCCACAGAAAGTGTGAGATAATAAATGTGTGCTGGGGCTTTCCTGGTGGTGCAGTGGTTAAGAATCTGCCTGCCAATGCAGGGGACATGGGTTCGAGCCCTGGTCCGGGAAGATCCCACATGCCGTGGAGCAACTACGCCCACGCGCCACAGCTACTGAGTCTGTGCTCTAGAGCCCGAGAGCCACAACTACTGAGCCTGCGAGCCGCAACCACTGAAGCCTGTGCGCCTAGAGCCAGTGCTCCGCAACAAGAGAAGCCACCACAATGAGAAGCCCGTGCGCCGCGACGAAGAGTAGCCCCCGCTTGCCGCAACTAGAGAAAGCCCACGTGCAACGAAGACCCAACGCAGCCAAATAAATAAATAAATAAAAATAATTTTTTAAAAAGTCATTTAAAAATGTGTGTTGTTTTGATTCATTAAATTTTAGAGTAATTTGTCATATAGCAATAGACAACTAACACACCTATATAACACATACTAAATATATGCTCATTGAATGAAGGAATGAATTTATTGTGAGCCATGGACAAATCAACCTCTCTGCCCCTTAGTTTTCCATCTGTGTTATTAATTTATGAATCACTTCACTATCAGATGAAGCCCTTTCCCTACGTTCTCTGTTTGGCTCCTCACAGTTTACATAATTACAGCTATAATAAGACATGAATGAGGCCTGGTCCTAGAAGCACTTCTAGGTCAGTCAAGAGTTATACATTATCCAATTCCAAAGTGAGACATATAGATTCTTAGGAAGCACTTTTCCTTTATGTTTAAGGCTGGAGAACAGCATGGTCCAGTTTAGTAAGCTTTATATCCAAACTAGTTTTTGGCATATAAAAATATACATATATATGTATATAGGTATTTGTGTGCATAATATATATACGTACACATACACACTTTTTAATTTCTGTCACCATCTACATCTAACCAGCTCATTGTAAATTGGCAGGAAGTTAACCCAAAGAGTCATCCTTCCCCCCTAAGCCAAGTGGTTACCCTTCTCCTTTGCATCACACATGGTTCAAATATAACAAATGTGGCTCACCACACAAATGTTAAAATGCATCTTTCGGAAACAAACCAAATCTCTATAGAAGCAAATGCAAACAGAAAAGCTCTAGGCAGTAGGAGTTCACAGTGTTCAGTGGGGGCCTAGCTTGGGAATGGCTGGATTTTAGAGTTTAAACAAATGCAGTGAGTTAAGTAAGCATCTAGTCGGAGGCATATCATATAAGCCAAGTTTGTTAAAGGGGCTTTACATATGGAAACCTGAGCCATGCGTTTAATGGTTTTTAATAAAAGCTACTTGATCGTGATCGTCTTGGTCATTTACTCTGATTTCTCTCTCATTTATTCCATTATGTTCACAAATAAGCATGATATTATGTATTCATTTATAGACAGCCCAAGGCACATAATCATAAATGTTAAGATTAGACATAAACAGGGTCGTAGTTTGCATTGATGCAGCTGGAACCTATAAGCTTTATTCACAATAATAGGTGAGCAAATCCAGGCAGCTCATGTTCCAGTGGGGCAGTGAGGTCCCAAAGCGCACCGGGAGGTAGATCACTGGAAATCAGACCACACCATGCTGCTGCTGCTCCACCCCTCTGAATACCCATGGCCTTAGGTATCATCCTTGACACCCAAGTCAATCGCTTGCCAGACACTGTCAATTCTACCTCTTAAAATATTGCAGACACCTGTCCACGTCTCTATCCAGCCTGCCATTTCCCCCGTTTAGGCCACCGTTCTCCCACTCAGACTATTCCATTGGTCTCCTATTCCATTTCCCTGCTCCTAGGCTCACCCTATTCTAATCTAGTTAGTGCACTGCAAGCACAGTAATCTTTACAGTACATTCCAGGCAGAGGAAGGCCAAGGGCAAAGGCCTAAGGCAAGAACAACCTTGGCCTTCGCAGGAACACAAAGTGGTGAGTATGACCAGTGAAAGAGAGGGAAAAGCAGCAGGAGATGCAGAGGTATGCAGGAGCCCTGCCTAAAACCCTCAAAGCTCCCATGCTGCCCTTCAGGATAAAGTCCAAACTCTCTCACATGGTACACAAGGTCCTGCCTGATCTGTGCTGTTCCCCTACCCCACCCCCATCAGCATGACCCCTCTCTCTATCCCTCGGCTCACATTCTATATGAAAGCCAAGATAAATCATAGTGCATCTCCAAGTTTCCCACCTGCACATTGCTCTATGGCCTCTGGACTTTCTTACAAAAGTCTGTTTCTTCTGCTTAGAATGCTCTTCCCTGCTTAAGATTGCAGCCTGAGCATCATTTCCCTTGGGAAGCCCCATGGGCCTCCCATCAACCTCCCATCCCACAAAACAGGTTATACGCCCCTGCTGTGTAGTCCTACAGCAGCCTATGCTAAGCTTGATTCTAAACACTTGTTTATGTGTCTCTCTCCCCAGTTAAACATGAACAACTTAAGGGTAGGACTGTACCTTCTGTCCACTTGTATTCCCAGGGCCTGGCATGGTCCTAGCCATACAGCAGGTGCTCTAAAACTGTGTGCTGAGTGAACAAATGTGTCCCACATTGCCAGCTGAACTCATGGGGAGAGAGAGGTACCTCTTAGGCAGCAGGGAGTCGAGAGAGCAGAGCAGAGTGAAAGGCAGAGCTCATCTGCATCACGACGTCCACTTACAGCCAGTACCCATTGGTTTTGACTCCTCTCTGTCCTCTTTGACTATCTGGAAACACCATTCCAGATAACCAAGTTCTCCATTAAAGGTTAACTTTAAAACTTAAAATTCTATCTTTATCATTTTGGATGAAACTTTTCTAAAATGCATTAGCTATTTTTTTTAAAAAAACTTAGTTTAACTTACGTACTTTAAGTTTTTCCTGGTGGCTTGAGGTCACCAGATGTACGCCACCAAATGGTCCCAGACTGGTGTGCTTTTGTGTGTTCCTGTGTCTGACTTTAATAGTTAATCTGTCTCCGTGGTTACTGTTGGGGCAGCTGAACCCTCAGAACATTAGAACTGGAAGGAGTCTTAGCATCTACTTGCTACTGTTCGTGCCTGTGGTCTTTGCTTATCCTCTTCTTAATTTTCTGCTTCTTAGGCTTATAAGAAAACTATCGAGCTTATTAGAACTGTGTGGAAAATAATAGTTTCTGAAAGAGGGAAGGCCTTTACCACTTCCCACTTTTGGCTGTCCATACTGTAGCTCGGGGTTGTTTTTTGCTCGCTCACTTCCCAGTTCTTGGCAATGTTCTGAAGAGCACTGGTGCTACCATCACCTGTCCAGAAGCAGCCAGCATTTTGCAGCATTCACAAATGTGGGCTTTCGAGTCAGAAGGACCCCAGGCTTAACTCTGGCCCCTCCACAATGGCCTTTCTAAGTTGAGGTTCGTCCACAGTGGAATGAGGAACAATATGGGCCTCAAAGGGTTCTTGTGAGAATTAAAATTAGATAATGTAAACAAAGTAAACACCACAAGGCCTGGCAATATAGTATGTGCTGAATAAACAGTGTTTGTTATCATTATATACAACAAGGCTTTCATCATTTACCACACCAACAAGAATAACCTGCTCGGTTAACAGAAGAGTAAAATGGGACTTCCCTGGTGGCACAGTGGTTAAGAACCTGCCTGCCAATGCAGGGGACACGAGTTCAAGCCCTGGTCTGGGAAGATCCCACATGCCGTGGAGCAACTAAGCCCCGGTGCCACAACTACTGAGCCTGCACCCTGGAGCCCGCAAGCCACAACTACTGAGCCTGCATACCACAACTACGGAAGCCGGTGTGCCTAGAGCCCATGCTCTGCAACAAGAGAAGCCACGACAATGAAAAGCCCACGCACTGCAACGAAGAATAGCCCCCACTCGCCACAACTAGAGAAAGCCCGTGTGCAACAACGAAGACCCAATGCAGCCAAAAATAAATAAATTAATTTTTAAAAAAAAGAGTAAAATAGCATTGACTTAAAAGATAAAGTCAAAGGCAGCCACCTTGGAAAACTGGGTTTGATTCTAGATATTAAAATATTAACCTCTTACATCTGGCTAGATACAGTGCACTGCCATGCGAGCCTTTCACATGAAACTCAGGTCCCTTTCAAGAAGGTGGGACAGGTGATGTGCTTCCTAGGTGACTGAGAAGCTGCAGTTCAGCAAGGTTAAGGGCCTTGCATGGGGACACACAAGATGGAACTAACTGGAGAGCAGAGGTCAGCTCTAGAGTGGCAGATTCTCACTCCACGGTATTTTTCTTGGTGTCCCTGCCCCCCCCTTTCCTCATGGGGACAGTCTGGGAGCTAAACAAAAGTGACTTCCTGAGAATAAGGACTGAATCTGCAAACACGCAGTCCCTCAGCGCCCTGTGTCCCACAAGGCTGGCCTCTGAGGGCTGTCACTGCCTCTGACTCGCACTGGAAAGTGTGGCTCGAAGTCTCGCCAGAGAAGACACGTCATTGTCGTCTTCAAAAGCATGACTAGTCAACTGAGTGGATTTCCAGACTGTGTCCCACCCTTAGCTCTTCCCAGAAGCAGGGAGGAAAAGTCAATTTGAAAAAGGATATTTGTCCTCAGATTCCTTTTTACTTTCAAGACCACTTTAAAGTCCTGTTGCTTGGTCATGCATTTTTTTCTTACCAAAGAGGCTCCAACACATTCAATTTTTAAAAATCATCTTAGAATATAAATGGACCCCTTGTTTATCATACTTGATGCTTTAAAATGTGACAGTTAATTACCAACAACCTCTTCAGATGTTCAGAGTTCCTGACAGAGATAAAAGTTTTAGAGGTGGCTGAGGGAAGATGGTTCTCTCTTCGGATTAATCCAAGAACTATCGTTCTTTTACTACCACAAGGAACTGTTGGGAAGCAACCAGGCAGGCTTCCTAAATAGCCATTACATTTGGATATAACTGTGGCCTCACTGTGAAGGTGCTAAACACACCTCCATGGGGGCCTCCACAGCCAACAGCCCTTTTCTGAGAACCACTGTCTCAGAGGACCTGCTACCTGCTACTGTAACTGCTGCTGGGTGGGGACAGGCCAAAGAACCCCACCCATCCTCTGGCCACAGCTGACTCCCACTGGGGCCACCAGATCCTCTCTCCCAGGAAGGTGGAACTGGATTCCAGTAAGTGAATTACAGGCACTGGACTTGTAGGGTTCAGTCAAGTAGGGATTAAGGCAACCAGCCACGTTTGGAGCACGTGAGAGGATGAGTGAGCTGATTCTGTTGGTCCACAAAGAGGAAGAAGAATGGACACCATACTGAGAGAGAGGCATAGACGGGAGGCCATGTGGCCCCAAAGAGAAATGGCAAGAATGGGTACTTCCTTCCCAGGTTCTTGGGACGCAGGTATTGACTTCTGCAATATACTCCCAGTGTCCTTCCAATAAATAAATCTCTTTTGCTCAAGTTAGCTTGAGTGAGTTCTATTCCTCGCAATCTAACAATTCCTGACAAACACAGAAAACATGGCTTTTATTGTACAAGCTCAATCTGAATAAAAATCTTCAGATGGTAATTTGCTTAAGAAGAAAACATTACTGTGTTTTCTATTCCAGTGCTCTGACCAAATCTGAGATATTTGTTTAAGAAACCAGAAGCAGGGTTTCCCTGGTGGCGCAGTAGTTGAGAGTCCGCCTGCCGATGCAGGGGACATGGGTTTGTGCCCCGGTCCAGGAAGATCCCACATGCCGCAGAGCGGCGGGGCCCGTGAGCCCCGGCCGCTGAACCTGCGCGTCTGGAGCCTGTGCTCCGCAACGGGAGAGGCCACAACAGTGAGAGGCCCGTGTACCGCCAAAAAAAAAAAAAAAAAGAGAAACCAGAAGCAAAGTTCTACATTTTAGAAAACTCTTCCCTGGCTGTATAGAACTCCTCTTACTTTTTCTTACAAATAAAAATTTGGTTCTTCAGAAACCATGCAGTGACTGCTTATTTTTTTATACTACAAGAATAAAGATTTTTATTAAGCATTGTAAGTTGCATTCAATAGCCTTCAGATACACCACACCACAACCCATCTACAATCAGTCAAACCCAACAGCAGTTCATTCTTGCACAATCCATGACTTAAGGCAAAACTCCCTTCAACTTACAGTAAGACCCTACTCAGGTCTTGCAGGCAGGGATTGGGGAATTGCATCTTATTTCTGATCACTAATGTGTGATGAAGAGCATCAGGAGAATTATATAAAAATGAATAAGAAGTGATCTGATTTCAAAGTACATTGTTTGGAAACATTGACAAAAACATCAAAATGATATATGTATACCTGCTTCTATTAAATTCTTGATGGGAAAGTTCTCAAGAACAAGCAATTTGTTTCCTGCTACAGAAGGGGGGGGGCGGTGACTGCTTATTTTAAATGTCATTTAACCTTGTGTGGCAGAGACTATCTTCTGTCTCAGGGACTCCACATTGGTGCCTCAGTAGTTGAATTCTCCCTTCCGTGGGAATAAGGACCAAGTACACATGAGATGATACCACTGGTGTCCTATCAGAGGACCAGCCAGTTCAAATACCTCCTTCAGAGCATCAATAGGCTAAGGGTGGATTATTCCACACTCTCAGCCCATGACTATGAGCACACTGTACCCCATCCTGTCAATCTATAACTTCCGTTCCAAACCTGACAGCCACCAGTGTGGTCCAAGTCCTATCATAATATGGCCCCTTTCTACCTCTATAACTTTTTTTTTAAGTTTTTTTTTCTTTTTTTGGCCATGCTGTGCGGCATGCGGGATCTTAGTTCCCCCACCAGGGATTGAACCCGTGCACCCTGCAGTGGAAGCATGGAGTCTTAACCACTGGGCCACCAGCGAATCCCTCTACCTCTATAACTTTATTTCTAAACATCAATTCTCGTTTTCAGTCACTCTGATTCTTCAAAGCAGCCCTACTTATGTCTCTGAGTCTCATTATCGACTCACCCAAATAAATAAGTAAACACCGCTTTTTCTTCCGCTTTGAAATTTTACCTTTAGGGGAAGGTGGTAAGAGTTCCTAAGGATCCTGACCCCCATATAACCCTGATGTATCACAGAGATAGTTCTCCCCTGGCAGGAGTTCCTTCTTTGAAACTTAATTTCTGGTGATATAATGCGGTAGACAGTCTCCAAAGGAGGGTCTAATCATTTCTCCCCTCCCCACTTATGTCATACATGTGTGTGACTCCCCACTTTAAACTTGGAATCAATTTCTTCTCCCCTTGAATCTGGACTGACCTTGTGACTTCCTTTGATTAACAGAATATGGTGGACTTCTGAGTTCACTTCTTAAGGGGACTGGAAGCTTCTCTTGGAAGCCAGCCACCCTATAAGAGGTCTAAGTATGCTGCTGGAAAGAGAGGTTGCCCAGGTAGAGGCCTGAAGCTGTCTTGGATGCCCCAGCCCCAGGAGAGCCCCCAGGTGGATGCAGCCATCCGACTGAGCCCAGGTAAGAGCAGTAGAAGCATGGCCGAGCTGAAACTCAGCCAACCCACAGAGTCAGGAGAAATGACAAGTTGTTGTTGTTTTAAGCCACTGGGGTTTGGGGTGGTTTCTGATGCAGTAACAGACAACTGAAACACCTTACTCGACCAAAGTTCAGTCCAAGTTCAAGAGGAATGATACAGCTGTGTCTCTGGGAAGAAGAGCTCAGTCTGACTTGAACTTTTTTCCTGGGACACCACAAATATCCCAGGCAAAGAACCACAGAGGCATCTTTTACTCTTCCTGCTGTTTCATCCCTTATATATTCCACTTGTCAAGTTCTGACTTCTTCCTAAATGCATCTTGGATTAACCCTTCCTGCACGATCTCACTGCTGCCACCACCGCCCAGGCCCTCATCTCCTGCGTTTAGAAATCTACACCCATTCTCTCCTCCCCAAACGTCCCTCCCCCGATCTACACTTTAAGGGACACTGGGCTCATCTTCCTGAACGAGGGCTTTCAGCGTGTCAGCTGCCAACTAATCAGCCCTGGCTTTCAAGGTTCTGACCCGGTTCCTCTCTGTCCGCTCCTTTCCTCAGGCATCTTGGCTCCCACCAGCGTGCATAGCAATCCCGTGTCCTTCCTCCAAGTCTCTGTCCAGCTGTTCCCTGACCTGCTGTGCCCTGACCCATCCAGCCCCACCAGCCTTACTCGATAACAATGCCTCCAGCTCCCCAACCATCACGGAGCCCTCTCATCTTCAAAAACTCACAGCTCTCTACCTCATAATTCAATCTTATTTATATAATTGGTGGGCTGGTCTCCAATTTTCTCCTGTGTTTATAACTCAGATTCCTAATTACATCATAAGATTGAGGGTAGGGACTATTTCTTATGTTTATGTATACTCCTTACAGGCAAGTGCTGGTGTAAAGATTTTACAGTAAAATTGTCCTTATTGATCTGAATGATTTTCCCTTTTTAAGTTATTAGTATGCTTTACACAACTTTGCTTTAGAACATTTTGGAAATGTGATATACATAACTGTCGCTGAGGAAAATGTCCATTTGGTTCAGAAAGTCTGTATTATTTTAGTGAAAAATTAAATAATATCCACTGCCAAAAACAATGAGTAATTGAGTATATGCCAGATCTGAAACCATAAAACTGCACTGTCAGAACGAATGTGGGGCCTCCTGTGCTCCCCGAGTGCAGTGTCACATCAGGCCCCAGGGGAATGGCCTCCGAGCAGCTGAGGCACAGCTCCGGGGCCCTGGGGCCAGTCATATAAAGCAGGAACAGAAAGAAATAAAATGCAGGTCAGGAATAACCTGTTTAGGAATTAGATGACAGGAGCATGCCAATGGTGGTTTATGCCTTGGAGAAAGCAGAGGCCACCACAATCCACGCTGTTACTTGCATGCCTTCCCTCTGCTAGGTCCTGGACTCAGAGTCATGTGTATCTTACTCATCTAATCTTCAAAATAACCCTGAAAGGTAGAGATGTGGAAACCAAGGCTCAGAGGAGAGTCATTTGGCCGTGAGCTATTAAGCAAGTAATGATTACAACCTAAGCCGGTATGACTCTGGAGGCCACATTCTTTCCACTAGATTGTGTTGTCTCTCTTCTTGGGAGAGATATGACACCACATCAGCAAGAATATTTGGTGAGCACCTGTTACAGCCTCCACAGTGCTAGATGTTGTAGAAGATTGTTAAAATATATGGCTCGAGGAGGGAAAGCCCCAATAAATTCCATCAGTACCCCTCTGTAAATAAACATACAGTCCAAGTAAAATGAGGGGGCCGGCTGAGCAAACACAGCTTTCAGAGAAACCCTCGAGTACCCCTCCACCTTAAGTCTCTCCTTCAGAGATTCCAGAGCTACCCCTGTGCTGATATTTGAACAGCTTAGTCCAGTTGGGAAAACAAAACTGCTCACATCAAGCAAGAATAAACAATCAAAAACAGGATTCTGACCATGCTAATTTGGGTAGTCTAAAAGGGTTCAATTAGACAAAAACATTAAATAATTGTAGTGGAAAGAGAGAAAAGGTAAAAACTGAGTCGGCATAATTCATATTATTAATGTTCATCTTTTCTTTGGCTACCAGCTAAAGTTTAAGGTTTCATTTTAGCTGTAAAGTGTTAGTGACGTGCTGAGATGTGTCTTTTTCAAGGTGAGGTTCAGCCAGTGCAATGGAAACACGGTGCTGGGAGAGACCCTGAGGCCTGGACAAGGCTGCTGATGCAGGGTTTCAAACAAAAGGTCCACTTCTGGGGAGCCCCTTCCCAGCTGAGAACAGCTGGGCCGGGAACACCCGCGGAGATGGGCCCAACAGTCTCCAGAGCTGGCTCTGCCTGCAACAAATGCTTCCTGGATACCATCGCAGCCTGCTTACTCCCGGGGCTTGGGATTTCCCAAACTCAAAGAAGAAAAGAAAATGACTTGGAGCTAACAGCTTGAACTGCAGACCCTCTGTCGCCACTGAGTTAATCCTTTGGTTTCTACAATGTCAAAAAGGCAATCCTAATAATTCAGCATACTATCAGAATTTCAAACTCTAATTCCCAAACAATCCACAAAGAAAAATTCTCAAGAATGACCTCAACAGTAGCCTGGATCCACCTCAAGGTTCCCGCTTTTAAGGAAATAAAGGAAATGGGGCTGTTCTCAAGTACTGGACAGAAATGGCACTGGTCCTGCCATTAGGAGTCCTAGATTCAAATCCTATTTGGCTCAGAGGGTAATCCTCATCAAATCACTTAACCACTCCAGCTTCATTTTCTCATCTGACCAAGGGGAGCAGGCGGGAGAGGACATACCACCTGCTTCATAGAATTGTTGAAAAGGTTAATAAGATAATGTGAATATAAGTGCTGTACACGTACTAGGTACTCAATAATAACTGAAATAAAAGCTAAAATGTTTAAAAATCAGTGCTGACATTAAAATGCAGAAAGTGCTGACAAAAACGAAACATTTTCTATAATTGAGAGACTGCTTTGACCACTACTGCCAAAGTGCCCTTGGCTTTTTACTCAAAGTCTGAACTTTAAAAACTCAGTCTGAACTTTAAAACTCGAAGTCTGAACTTGAAAAACTCTCATTAGGGATCACAATCGGAAGGTTTCAAATCCTGTTTTGGGGGTTGCACTTTTGTAAGGAACAACAAATCTGTTTTAACAAAGTCAGGGTATCATTTAAATAAAAGGAAATTGAGTCAGTAAGACTGACCGAAGTTCCCATATGGCAGAGGTGCCATTGCTGGCATCTTAGGCTGGTCTGGGAGAATATGATACAATCACTAGAGAACTTCTCACGGATTAGGAGGGAGAAACCTCACCCCATATCCCTAATACAGAGGCTTAAGAAGTTATGGAGAAATGTTTCCTTCTGACCCTCCACACTCCCCTCAGCCTCATCACTATCTTCTTGGGTCAAGTCTGTACCCAGAACATTATCTGGCCCCATCTAATTCTTCTCGGACCTCATCTCCTGTCCTTCCTTCTTAAAACTGATATCTCAGCAACACTGATTTTGCTTGGGAATTCACGTGTGTGTGTATACGCATGTAAACTGTTCCCTTTGCCCAACCCTAACACCTAGAACCTGGCTGCTTAAAGTGTGGTCCTGCAGTGCCAGCATCCCAGGAGTGTGTTAGAAATGCAGAGTCCCAGATCTGTCCCAGAACTACTGAATCAGAATCTGCACTTTAATAAGATCCTTGGTGATGGTATGTACCTTACAGTGGGAGAAGCCCTGAACTAAGGCCCCACTCCTTCCAGAAGCCCTCTGACAAAGAGCAGCCCTGCCACCCATCGTGCCAGGGCAGATGCCCCCCTTTAGTGCTCCCATCCTTTTGCTCATCTCACTTATTACAGAGTATCTCACATTTGCTGATCTGTTTATATGTCGGCCTTCAGTCCTAAACTAGGGGCTCCCCACAGGCTGCAGATCATGCCACCCTGTGTCCTCTACTTTGTACAAGGTCTGGTATATGGTTAGAGCTTAAATAATGTCATTTGTCACAGCTAATGAGTTCTAAAGTCCTTGTGATTTTAAACTCTAATAACTAATTTTAAATAACTAACTCTAATAACTAATAGTTTTAATAACTTTAAATAACTAATAGTTTTAATAAGTTTAATAACTAAAACTTTAATAACTAACCTTAATAAATAACTCAAATACCTGTGAGTTATATTTAAAAAGTACTACAATTTAGCTTAGTCATGTTACACATTTGAATCCAGATACTTTGAATGTATTTACACATTCACTTTAAAATTTTTTAAATGTTATAAAATTTTTTAATATTACAAAAATTATTTTTATAATTGAAACTTTCAAGTAAACACAAAAGTAGGAAAGAATATGAGGCCTTTACCCAGCATCAACAAATAGCCACTTTTAAAATCCATTCTTGGGCTTCCCTAGTGGCACAGTGGTTGAGAGTCCGCCTGCCGATGCAGGAGACATGGGTTCGTGCCCCGGTCCGGGAAGATCCCACATGCCACGGAGCGGCTGGGTCCGTGAGCCATGGCTGCTAAGCCTGCGCGTCCGCAGCCTGTGCTCCGCAACAGGAGAGGCCACAACGGTGAGAGGCCCGCATACCGCAAAAAAAAAAAAAAAAAAAAAAAAAAGACTCTGTATATGTAAATGACCATGCCATTATTGTACCTAATAAAATTAAGAGTGATTTCTTAATATAATCTAATACTCAGCCTGTATTCAAATTTCCCTATTTCAAAGATGAATTTTTATAGTTGAGTTTGTAGAAATCAGGTGAATATTTAACAGCAAACCAAAAATAGCTCTCGGAGCCAACATGATAAATATCTCATGCCTGTGGCCTCAGGCCCTAATCAGGTATGTGAAAAAAGTTATATTTGCCTTTAACTGCCATTTGCAGGTTCTGCTCTCCCTCAACTAGATTACTTACTTTAAAAAACTGTACAAAACTTTTATAAGAATCTATAGGTGGGGCTTCCCTGGTGGCGCAGTGGTTGAGAGTCCGCCTGCCGATGCAGGGGACACGGGTTCGTGCCCCGGTCCGGGAAGATCCCACGTGCCGTGGCCCGGCCGGGCCGGTGAGCCATGGCCGCTGAGCCTGCGCTTCCAGAGCCTGTGCTCCGCAATGGGAGAGGCCACAACAGTGAGAGGCCTGCGGACCACAAAAAAAAAAAAAAAAAAAAAAGAATCTATAGGTTAAAGAACAAAACAAAAGCCATGCTAAGCATTACACAGCATGTCCCTCAAAAGCAATAAAATAAAGAGGAATTGGACTGGTGAGGATGATTATTTAACAACAGACAGATGCGCAAGGGGTGGACATTAAGCCAAATGATTTCTCCCTCAGTAGCCAAACCAATAGGACTTAGAGATTTAGAAGGCAGGACACAGAGGAGTGGTAAACTTGATGCTGTTGGAATTTCCTTTTAAAAATCTGTATTTCTTCTCTCTGCAATAAGAACGAGGTTTCTGAGAAACATACTGGCAGAAGCAGTTTAAACAGCAAATCCAATTACCTCAGAGTTGTTCTCCTTTTAACAGTAAGTTCTGATCCGTGTTCCGTAGGTCAAGAGCACAGTTCAAATCTCTCTTTGCCCCCTTCTGAATCAGGCTTGTCTCTGCCTCCCTGCTCCTTTTAGCTCTCTACGTAACAGAGATTCCGGGCTCCACACAATGGCCCACCATTCAACTACACTCAGCTTTGTCCCTAAACATTCACTCCCCCTGGCTCCTGCTGGGTCTGTTATATTCAGATATGAACTTTCCAGGAATCTGATCATGTCACAGGCCTTTTCCTGTATGACAAGTTCAATGCTAATCATGAATAGCAGGCTTCACACAGAGGGTTAGCATTATTCATGAAAATGATGACTCCACATCCAGAAATAGGGCAAAACTGACCTAAAATAGGCAGGCTGGATCTCAGTTGAGTCCACCAGGCAATTACCAAGGTCTCTTGCTGCAAACAGCACAGAAGTTTTTCTCAACTTTGTTAATCTGACACATTGGAAGCACAATGTCCTTGCAGACTTAAGGTCTGAGGCTCAGCTTCATGGGAAGCACTGGTGCCCACAGGGTGAACAGAAGGGTTTTCCGAAGAACCAAAGGCAGACACTGCTCATTCCTCCCACACCCCCAAACCAGGGGCTCCCCAGTTCTCATTCCCAAATTCTGTATGTCTCCCTACCCTGACCATTTCAAGACTGGCTTTAGAAGCTTTGAGAGAGTTACCAAAGGGCCTTAAGAAAAATGATATTTAGTTTTTCTTTTTGGGGACAGTGAGGCACATCTGACAAATATTACAAATTAGAGGGAAATTTAGGTGGTTCATACTGTTTTGCTATAATTCTCTCCTCTGGAACTTAGTCTCAGTGACCACATGAGTCCACTCCCATTGGCCCAAATTATATTTTATAAATGCAAGTTGAGGATTATCTTTCCAAATAAAAGCGACCGGATTGAAATCCCCTCTTCGCCATTCCTGAGAGAATGACATAGGCTGGTACTAAAAGACTATCTTTGTGTAGAACAAATGGACCAAGGAAAATCTGCTTTCCTCTCCCCCTGCCCCTTCCTTTTTTACATAACTAGAGCCAAATGAGATGTTTTTCACTTTAAAAATTTGATTAAGCAGCCTGGGCAAAAGCCTAGTCTTCTGGTCTTTACTGTTGTCTCAATTTGGGGGACTGAATCAAGGTATATCAGGTTGGAAGGATAGCAAAGTGAGGGTCTGACTGCCAGACAGTCGTGACATGAGGAAGTTTAGTTCATGAAAGGTGAGCACTGGTCCCCTTGAGGCAGAATTCAGACCGCTGTGGTCGGCAGGAGGGAGAGGGTTGCGGGTCCCACATGGACCTCCATACCCTCTCCACACACACCCTCCTGCCCGGAGGAGTGGGAGACGAGGCAGGGCAAGAGGTAGGTTTAAATCATAAGGAAAAAGAAAAAAAAACAGGTAGAATTATTATGAATGAGCTGTCCTTTTCTTCAGCTCTAGGAACTGAAAAACCTTGTTCCTTTGGCATATTTAAGAAGATATTATAAACACTGCATTAGTAAACACCTTAAAGTACCATGTTTGATTTTGGTTCCTGTACTCTAAATCTTCCCACAACAGTTTCCACCTTGTTTTAAAGTATCTTTCTAAGATCCCCTGCCACATCACATATTCCCTGAGGGTCAGGGTATCTTTCTGCCTTTGTACCTTACAGATAATAAACACTGAATACGGGAATGAATGAATGAACCAGTTAGAAAACAGGTCTTGTGCTAAAAGGCAGAAGAAAGTGGGTTTTCCAGTAGTAGAGAGTGACAAGTTGTGAGTTATCATAAAATAACAATAGAACATATTTATGCTAATGTGAGGAAAGGGGCTATCACATTGGCTTTGGAGGATATCTAATTAGATATTCACTGAACACCATTTTTCAGGAGACATATCACATCAAATCTAAATAGTAAGCAGTATCATAACTTAGTTTTACTGTCTATAAAGGGCTATTCATTCATTCTAAAAAAAAAAATTTTTTTTTGGCGGCACCATGTGGCCTGAGAGATCTTAGTTCCCCAACTAGGGACTGAACCTGGGGCCCAGCAGTGAGAGTGCTGAGCCCTAACCTCTGGACCGCCAGGGAATTCCCTCATTCTAAAAAATTAATTCCCCAAAGTGCAAGGTACTTTTTTTTTTCTGGACTGCTACTGAGCTGGTGCCATCTCTATCCAAGAAAGAATCAGCATGAGGAAATCAAGCAGAAGCAGAAATTGTGGTTGGGCTTATCCATCAAGGGAATGGGGTCCTGAGAGAACCTGAGAGTCCCGTTTCTGAAAAGCCTCCATAAGAGAAGTGAAAATCCTCAGCCCAGGTGGCTCCTCCTTTCACCTGCTTCAGGAAATCCACCTGCCCGCACTACCTGCCCCCGGCAGTGGCCTCCACTCTGCACGCCTAGTGCTCAGGGTCCCGAAACCTGCCATGGGTGCATTAGAGCCTTACTCTGGCAGGCGGGAATCTCACAGTACTTCCAGTAGACACCATCCTCGTGCTCCGCCACGTAGCACCAGGGGCTCACATCACCGTCTGGGTTTCTGTGGAGGGAAAAGGACACACCTGGTAACACTCCCATTGTTTTAAGTCAACTGGCTCATTGCTTTTCAGTTTTACCAAACGCCCTTCACCAAAAACAAACAAAAAAACCCCAAAAAAACACTTCAGCTTCTGTGTTGTTTCTAATAATTCATATAGATTTTAATGCCACCTCTTATGAAGAAGAAAAAAGTGGTAATACTACAAGAACAAAGCTATCCACTCCAACAGAAACTTCAGAGTTTGAGAGTGGGGGGTAGGGAGTGAGCAAACGTGAAATATGTTTACACAAATTCACTGCAGTGTAACCGGGACAACTAACCACTGAACAGATGATGCCAAATGGCACTGGCACCTTAACCATGAACACGGTGGTCCCATGGCTGGGAGAACACAGGTGCTCGCAAAACTACGGATAAGAATACGAATGGAGCAGGGACTTCCTTGGTGGCACAGTGGTTAAGAATCCACCTGCCGTGGAGAAAAGGGAACCCTCCTGCACTGTTGGTGGGAATGTAAATTGATACAACCACTATGGAGAACAGTACGGAGGTTCCTTAAAAAACTAAAAATAGAATTACCATATGACCCAGCAATCCCACTACTGGGCATATACCCAGAGAAAACCATAATTCAGAAAGACACATGCACCCCAAGGTTCACTGCAGCACTATTTACAATAGCCAGGTCATGGAAACAACCTAAATGCCCACTGACAGATGAACAGATAAAGAAGATGTGGTAAATATATACAATGGAATATTACTCAGCCATTAAAAGGAACGAAACTGGGTCATTTGTAGAGACGTGGATGGACCTAGAGACTGTCATACAGAGTGAAGTTAATTCAGAAAGAGAAAAACAAATATCGTATATTAATGCATATATGTGGAATCTAGAAAAATGGTACAGATGAACTGGTTTGCAAAGCAGAAATTGAGACACAGATTTAGAGAACAAGCGTATGGACACCAAGGGGGGAAAGTGGTGGGGGGGCATGGTGGTGGTGGGATGAATTGGGAGATTGGGGTTGATATATATACACTAATATGTATAAAATAGCTAACTAATAAGAACCTGCTGTATAAAAGTAAAAAAATTAAATTAAATTAAATTAAAAAAGAATCCACCTGCCAATGCAGGGGACACAGGTTTGAGCCCTGGTCTGGGAAGATCCCACGTGCCATGCAGCAACTAAGCTCTGCACCACAACTACTGAGCTTGTGCTCTAGACCCCGTGAGCCACAACTACTGAGTCACATGCCACAACTACTGAAGCCCGCGCACCTAGAACCCGTGCTCTGCAACAAGAGAAGCCACTGCAATGAGAAGCCCATGCACCACAATGAAGAGCAGCCCCTGCTCGCCGCAACTAGAGAAAGCCCACGCGCAGCAATGAAGACCCAACGCAGCCAAAATAAATAAATAAATTTTTAAAAATATAATAATAATGTGAATGGAGCGAACGGTCAGGATGGAAACTTGGTGATTAGAGTCAAAGGCCCTGAAGATACGCAAACCCCCTTTACTTGGCAATTTCTCCTTCAGTGCTATATTATAAGGAAATCTTTACTTACAAAGATGTTCACCACAGCATTTTCATAATGCAAAAAAGATAGAAACAACAATTAAGGATTGGTTAAACAAATATGTCCATATAAGGGAATGCTAGGCAGCTGGTAAAAATGTGGTGTACAGACACATTGATTAATATGGAAAAATGTCTTGTTAGGTTTTTTTTAAAAGGCAGCTCTAAAACATGATGGATGACAACAATCCCATTTTTGAAAAGATATATTTAAGGAAGGATATGCACCAGACCTTGAAAGTATTTTTCACTGGATGATGGGACTACTGGTAATTTTAGTTTTTTTCTTTTCCAATTCTCTTTATTTTCTCATTTCTTCTACAATGAACACTGTGTAATTTTTAAGCAATAAAGTAAAATTCACATCATGTAGTCTGCACTGACAAGCTTTCACCAGGATCAGGCCAGTCAACTCATGTTTGACAGAAATGGGTCCTATTTCCACGTCAAAACACTAACTTCTCAGAGAATTCTGAAAAAAACTATGCCAAAGAGTTTCACTCAGAACATACAGTCCTATAATCCTGGTACCAACTTCTGATATGGCAATAATAATTGCAAAGGACTTATTCCACATTTCTAAATGAGTGGCTTGGAATAAATGCCTTTAAGGTCTTTTCAACTCAGAGATGCCACGACAATAATGGGCAGCACTGCTGAAACAGAGCAAAAGATGGCAGGGGTTACTGGACACACAGAAAAGCCTCGCCTCTCTTCGCTGCTTTTCAAGCTCCTTTTATTTGGACTCAGAACACTGGAAACCTGACACTCCGGTTAGGCCGGAAATGGGCATAAAGACCCTGCAGCCGGAGGTCTGGAGCAGCCCCTATCAGGCCTGGGAGGGATCAGCCTATTGTGTGGCCCAGAAGATAAGCTGCCCTGAAGCACAAAGGGTCCTTTTATTTTTTGTGCCCAAAGGCAGGTACCAGTGCCAACCCTGCTGTCCCGGCCTCTCTGCCTCCCCCCAGTCCAGATACGTGGAGCCAGAGAAGTGTGTCCCCATCACTCGCCATCTCGCAGACATCTCAACTGGGATGGGTCTGGAAACATCGCATAAGACAAACATGGTGTCGGATGTCAGCTGAGAAATCAAAGTCGGAGAATTTGTACAAAGCCCTTCTTTAAACAGTTTCACTGTCATTTTCCTCCCTCTACTCAGTGTTCAGCTTTGATGTAGTATTTGGTAAAGGCTTTCGAAAACAACTGTTTGTCATCAATGTCAAAACCATTTTGAAAAGCATTGGAATAGGTTAAAAAAAAGAACAAGCAAATTCATCTTTGACTCTGCTGCAGTGCTAAAACGAAAGGCCCCAGCTCTCTGATGTGATAATAATCGACAATTTCAGTATCCCTTTTTTTGAAGGATAAATTGTTAGTTCAAGTCTGGTACATTCCATCAAATCAAAGGAGAGGACCGCAGCCAGCCAAGGCTCAGGAGGAAGGTGGTCCCCCAGCTCTCAATGTTTTCTTAATGGATATTTACTGGTGCATTTCTGAGAGCCTAGTGGTAAACTGGGTACTAATCTATAAGAAAAGATTTTCTTGTCAGATAAATAAACTTCATTGGAAATTTAAAATTTACCTTAAAATCAGGAGCATGTCTGAGAAGGCTTGCTTGATAGAAGGCAACAGAATAATATAATAAACCAACAGCCTAATACCAAGAGACACTTTAGAACAATAAGATAAGTAACTATGTAAAAATAAAAAACAAACACTGGTTTCTCTTTCTAAATACTCTTCCCAACCCAAGCCAACTATTCCCATGAATAGGAAAACTAGGGGAAGGAAATAAGCCAGAAGTGGAGTGGGGTTAATTTTTTTAATTATGCAAGAAAAAAATGAATGAACATGTATAACTTTGAAAATAAAACATCAAAGAATTCTTTAATGAGCATGTGTAATGTTAACAATAAAATACAAATGATAGCGAAATGTGAAATAGCATATATACAAATTGTTACCTCTGGGAAGTAGGCCTTGTTGGAGAGGATTTGGGAGGAAAGAGGTACAATGGGGACTTTTATTTAAACAATATATATATCTGTTGTGTTTGAGAATTTTTTTTTGGAAAAACTTTTAATACTTTTATAACAAACAAATAATACAATGTAACATATAAAATATAGCAATCAAATAACAAACTAAAAAATAGTGCAACAGCAACAATGGGGGAATGACCAGTTGGTACACATTAGAACCAAGGTGAAGCAAAGAGCTGAAGGCACAGGGATAAAGATAACATGGACTACAGGCCTTGAGACTTCAAGATAAGCACAAGGGTCCTAGGGTGTTAGCAAAGGTACCTGGAGAGGGCAGTAGGTAAACACTGTGGCCCATGCAATGCAGGTATAAATATGTTGTCTCAGCTGGGTCAACAGTGCCATGGTTGAGATTCCAACATTCTGGTAGCACTGGGGGCACAGTGTGTAGATCAAAGAGTAGCTTGGTGATCATTTTTCCCTGTCCCAATGGCTCAAGAGGCTGCCTTTGCACCTGTCCTATTAATAATTAAATTCAACACATGGCTGACCCATGAGTCATGTTACCAGGATCCTGGGTATAAATAGCTAAAACGTAGCTATAGCCAAGGGTGCTCTGGTCCCTACTGACTAGTGATTCTCAACTTGTTTTGGATCACTGACAACTTTGAGAATCTGATCAAAGCCATGGATCATCTCTCCAATCACAAGTACATGCTTGAAGCACCATGGGTCTCAGCCCCTGCGAGGGTCAGACAGGAGGTGAAAGAGCAAAGGAACACCTTAGTCTGTTGAAAAGAAGGAAACAGCACAAATCTGATGGCTACAGCTGCTCCCAGAGCAAGGTGGTACTGGGCTGGCAGGAGGTGGTACAACGCAGGGAGGGCAGCTTCCTTTACTCAGAAGCAGAGGGAGGTTTGGGTCACAGATGGTGCTCTGCTTGCCCATGACATTCACAGCAGCTTAAGAAGCTGCGCTGTTTGTGCACTGTCTTCTGGGACAACTTAGAAAACCCTCTCAGAGAGACATGGAAGCTATGAGAGACATGGAAGCTATCAGACAGGAAAGCAGAGCTCTGAAAACCAGTATCAAAGCAACCCAAGTTGAAAAGAGTGGGTAGATTGTGTGTGTGCGCGCGCAGTTTTGGGAGAAAGATTTTTAAAACAGTAACAAGAAAGGCCTTGTGAGTTGGGCAAAAGAAGACAAAGAAGCCTTCCCTGTTGTGAGCAAGGCCAGAAGAAATGGGAAGAGACCAGAGATTTTTTTAAGTACTGTGAAACCCCATCTTACCTGCAGTAGTTATGCTCGCCCAGGCCCCCCTCCCCGTTGGGGTATTTCAGAGTGTTGTATGGATGCTGGAAAGTCTCATTCCAGAACAGACATGGCTTCCCGCCTTGCAGTGCTGTCCAGTTCTGTGTTCCCCTATAATCTGCACCGTTGGCTGTGAAACATTCTAGGAGAAAGAAAAGACAGAGCAAACTAATTTTCTGGCAACATCTATAGCTTCCTCCCTCTCTGCTTGATGTTTTATTTGTTTTGTTTGGACCAAGTTAGAAATGGATAGTGTCTTGCTGATCCTGGACACAGTGGATTTAACGTTGGTAGGGCTGAGGAAATCTGAAACGAGGTACCCTCCAAATGCTAGGCTCATCTTGGCACTCGCTTGTCTACAGACACTAGGACATTTTCCCCTGAAGTATACAGATCCCAACTAGGATATAAACAGGGAGCTGAACGGTAATGAAGCCTATGGAGTGAACCGGGAAACCCCCAAATCTGGGAAGAGTTGGTAACAGCCATCCGTGAGGAACTCTGGGTGCTCAGAGGGGGTCACTGCTCTCGCCAGCATCTCTGTGTGGTAACTAGAACCAGGTCACCAGCTGTAACTGAGCTCTCCCCTACAGTCTGAAAGGCTGCACGGACACTTGGATTTAATAAGACCATCAGATACAGCAACGTTTTGGAATCCCAATCACACGAGTCTGGGAATGACTCACATTCCCCGGTAATGAAGAACAGTCCTCCCCACGCTGTTTGAGATAGAGGTGCTACAAAACAGACAGTCAACAGGAGGGAACAGGGGCTGAGTTGGCATTTTCTCTCACCTCTTTCCGAAATTCGTTCCTACAGGACACGTTCAACATGGTCTGAGGTCCGTTTAATAAAATGACAAAATCCTTGCAGGTGCAGCAATGTGCTTCTAAAATCTGCCTCTCAGGGACTTCCCTGGTGGTGCAGTGGTTAAGAATCCGCCTGCCAATGCAGGGGACACGGGTTCGAGCCCTGGTCTGGGAAGATCCCACATGCCGCGGAGCAACCAAGTATGTGCGCCACAACTACTGAGCCTGCGCTCTAGAGCCCGCGCGCTGCAACTACTGAGTCCACATGCTGCAACTACTGAAGCCTGCATGCCTAAAGCCCATGCTCCACAAGAAGAGAAGCCACCGCAGTGAGAAGCCCGCACACCGCAACGAAGAGCAGCCCCTGCTCGCCACAACTAGAGAAAGCCCGCGCATAGCAACGAAGACCCAATGCAGCCAAATCAAATCAAATCAGATCAAATCAAATTAAATCTGCCTCTCAGACTTTGCGGGGGATGGGAACTTTAGCTGAGAGGATTTCCCCCCACATGTTGCATGCATTAAATTCACAGAGGTTCATGAGAAAGGCACAGTACAAAGAGCAATTTTTAAAAATTAGCTTAGTTGAAACTGACAGATAGAAGCACTTCAAACACTTTTTAAAGATGTATCACTAGGAACCTGACAATCTGGGGGAGTTACACTAACATTCTTAGCTTTATTTCTTTCCCTCTCCTGGCACGTGCTGACCCACGACTTCCGGTATGAAGGACTCTCACTGCCGGCTCCTGCTGCAGTGCATGGGCCTCCTCTGGCCTAAGCCTGTGCACAACACAAGCACATCTATATTCTGAAAGATGTTCCTTTTACTATTTGAAACCTACCTGCTAACCATCTCTCTTCCTGTACCCCCTTCCTCTCCCTATCTGGGCCCTGCGTTTTGTCTGGAACAGCCAGGTTTTATGGACAGCCAAAATAACCTGGACTCCCAGGCTGCAAAGGACACCCTAGCACTTTATCGTGCCTGGTGTGACATTTACATGTTACGAGAAGTGCAACTCATCATGTTCCAAGACAACCGAGCCCTCCACCAAGAGTCTGCATAAATAAAAAAGTTCAAAGGTAATTGAAGGAGGCAGCTCGGTATAGCAGAAAATACACTGAACCAAGAGTCTAAGCCCTGGCTTCTTGTCCTGGACCTGCTGCTGACCAGTTGTGCAACCTTGGACGAATCACCACAGTCTGCATCACCGCTGATGTTTACAGAGTGTTCTACCGTGTGCCAAGCTCTGCGCTAAGTGCTTTACATCAACTCACCACCAACCCAGTGGGGAGGTCCCTTAATACTCCCATTTCACAGATGAGGCACCTGGGGCACTCCATCACACTCTATACTGCCTCCGATAGAACCCTTCAGCATCATCCTTGCTTTCCCCATGCTCTTCCTCACCCCCATTTCTGCTCATCAGCAAGTCCTGTTGACTTTCTTCGAATATGTTCCCTGAAACCCCCCTCTCCTCTCCATCTTGGATGCTGCCACCTTCTTCCTGTTCACCATCGGAGGACAATACGGTCCTGTTCAAGTCTCACAGCTTCGACTTTCGTGCTCCCGCAATGCATTCTCTGCACAGGGCTCAAAGTTCCCAGGAAAATGTGAGCACTGGGAACAAAACCGAAAGCCGTCATCCTTGTCTGTGAAGCCCCCTCGATGTGGCCCCAGGCCCTCCCTACACCGGGCCTGAGCTCTTCCCCTCATCACGTGTTGTGCTCCAGCCACACTCGTCTGCTTTTAATTCTGTAAACACACCACGCTATTTCCTGCCCGAAACGTTCTTTCCCTAATACTTCCCATCACAGACTAAGTATTACCTCCTCAGAAAACCCTTACCCACCATCTCCACTCCTGTTTTTCTGCCCTTCATTTTCTTGCTTCATAGCATTTATTATCACTAGGAATATATATGATCTGCTAGAGAGAAAGAAAGAGGGAGAGAGAGACTCGCGTGTGTGCATGTGTGTGTGTGTGCGTACCACACCAGAGCCCTACCCAATCCCAAGGTTAGAATGGGACCTGGGAACCTATATTTCTAGAAAGCTGCTCAGGTGATGATTCTAAGAACATCAAGCCAATCTTTGCCAATTGCTAGAATTTTAATTGCTATGTATTAATACATCTTTTTCTCCTATCAAAAGTGGTTGAGGGTGGCTTGGGAGCCAGAAATGCTGGCCGACCACTGGAAGGCACTGGAAAGCCTTAGCAATAGACAGCAACCTGCAGGGCAGTGGGGTCGGTGTTCCCGGAGACTCAGATGACTTGATTTGTAACACAAAAGAATGTGGTAGCCATCCACACAAGTGTCAGCCCTCAGGAATGGAGTGAGGTGGCATCTGAGACAGGGAATGGGTAAGAGCAAGCCTGTTTGCTTTAGTCTATTCCTCCTAGACCCAGTCTTATTCTTAGCTATGCTAGGGAAATGGAGGCAGTGTTACTAGATTTGACAATTATTTTTTTAACAGACTTGTCCAGTGCATGTCAATTTTGGGGTGGGGGGGAAAACAAACTTGAACGTTCTGGATTAAAGTTATGTGTGCATCTTGATTTCATCAGAATACTGGGGTGTGCACTAGGTAATGAGGACCCTGCCTCCCTTGTTTCCTACCACTACGAAACTGGCCTAAGCTCTGGCTAGACAAGCAAGGAGTGGATTAAACCAATAAAAAATAAAATATCACATGGCTGGTTGTATTATTTATGCATTCAGTGAAAGAGAACAAGCAAAGGTGATAAATCTAATGTCTACGATATTATTCATTAATTCAACAAATATTTACTCAACACTATGTGTCTGGCACTGTTCACAGCACTGGGACAGCAGTGGTGAACACTCTGTGTTCCTAGAGTGCACATGCTCACAGGGCTTCACGCTCATAATACACCAATCAAAATTAACACTAGCCAGTGAGAAGTGCTACAAGGGAAAATGGAGTTAGGGGACGGAGATGAAAGGGTGGGGGTTCTCTTTTAGAAGAGGTGGGTCAGGAAAGGCCTGGAGAGGAGACGAGGGGAGGACGAGGGGAGATGTGGACAAGGGGAGGAAGCAAACAATGGAAAGGACACGGGAAGGGCATTCCAGGCAGAGGGCACAGCCAGTGCAAACCCCCCCCGCAAGCAGCAATGTGCTGGGGAAGGCTTGGGGAACTGTGAGGCAGCTCCTCTGATCCGACCAGGTAGGGTGAGTGCAGGGGAGGGTGGTGGGAAATGAAGAGGAGGAGGAGGCAGGCAAGGCCAGGACATGTAAAGTCTTGAGGGTCGTATAAATTAGATTTTGGCTTTTGTTCTAAGAGTGACAGGACGTCATTGGAGGGCTTTGAGCAGAGAAATGACACGATCTGACTTATCTTTTAGTAGAACTGTAGCTGCTGGGTGGAGGAAGAGCTGTGTAGAGACAGCTAGGCACTCAGCGGGGAAACCAGTTAGGTGCCTACTTGCAGAAGGATGAGCTGGAAAGAAGGATGGCTTGGGCCAGGCTGGTAGCTGAAGGATAGGAAGAAGTGGCCAGATTCCAGATGTATTTTGAAGGTAGAACCAAAAGTATTTGCTGGGGTCCCAGAGAAAGAGGAATTAGGTACAACACCGAGCAGCTGGATAAGCGGTGTTGCCATTTACTACGATGGGGATGACCCAAGAGGCACAGAATATCTTGGGGTGGAATCAAGGCTTTGGTTTTGGATAGGAAAATTGGATGGAGATAGAGAGTAAGCAGATGGCTAGATGAGCCTAGAGTTGAGGAAAGAAGCCAAGGCTAGATCCAGAGTGTGGAGGTAACAGCACTTGTGTGGAGAGAGAAGACATCTGGGGCTGAGCCCTGGGGCCCTGCAATGTTTCAGGCCTGGAAAGAGAAGGGCCCAGCAGTGATGTGCAGCCTGGGAGGTGGGAGAAAAGCATGTGGGTCTCAGAAGGTAAGGGAGAAGATGTTTTGAGAAGAGAGGAATAAGAAGCTGTGAAAGCACTTTTATTTCCTCCCTGTCTTCTCCAGTTGGAACCCATTCCATTCATCTCTGCTGGACCTTCCTCTCCATCAGAAATCTTTTGCTTTGGGGATTGAATGAAAACAGCCATTAAGTTAGACACAAGCCTGACAAAAACTTAGTAAATACAGAAGAAAACTCTTTAATAAAAACTTCCAAGGCTGGCATCAAAGCACTCGGGATTAATTCTACTTTTCTAAGCTGGCGATTCCTTATCTTTTTCTCCAGCACCAAAACCCTCCAAAATATGGCATATGGCATTTATTTTTAAAAACTGGAGATGCGGGCTTCCCTGGTGGTACAGTGGTTAAGAATCCGCATGCCACAGAGTAAATAAGCCCGTGCACCACAACTACTGAGTCTGCGCTCTAGAACCCATGAGCCACAACTGCTGAGCCCACGTGTCTAGAGCCCGTGCTCTGCAACGAGAAGCCACCGCAGTGAGAAGCCCACGCACGGCAACAAAGAGTAGCCCCTGCTTGCCACAACTAGAGAAAGCCCGCGCCCAGCAATGAAGACCCAATGCAGCCAAAAATAAATAAATAAATTTATTTTAAAAAAAACCTGGAGATGCTAATTTCATTGAAATTCTCTGGAGATATATGGAATCACATTAGGGTATACAAATCTTGGGTGAGAATCTCTGAGCAAATGGTTTTGTGCAGACCAACTGTTTTCTGCAGAACCTGCTGCTGCATGAAGGCCTGGAGGTCATCCCCATGGTAGGAAGATCTGAGGACAAAGACCATGTCTGGGTGAAAGTTCAATATTCCCCATTGCTAATAAAAGCAAGCTTGAGTTTTCTCTCATAAAACTATTATTGTTTATTATGTTTGGAATTCAGAAGGGTCGGTATAAAGACTGATTGACTTGATGGCATATATATTCAAAACTTTGATATTTATCCCTCAAATTCTATAGGCTCTCATACTTGCATGCTGGTATGTAACATTATTTGAAGATTTCAGTTGATTTAGAGGCATGACCTGTAGAGGACCTAGAAATATACCCAGATACATTTTCCACAATACAATTCCCAAAGTCTGTCTACCTAGTGATTTAATGGGCAGTTATCAGGCTACCATCAGGATAGGAAAAATATATATGGTTTGAACCCTATGTTGAATCCCAGCATTCAGTGGATAAAAAGTAAGGGAAAAAAGGTACATGTTTTTCTTAATCAAAATTTAAACTGTGGGATGAAACACATCTTTGTTTATATATGCTACTGAAATCACATAATTCAATATCTGTACTTATTATAAGTGAAGAAAATGCCAAGTAAAGAGAACCAGGCAATTTAACTCCTGACAGGTTGCACGTGCACTGCATTTTTAAAGTTCATATTTAAAACTATAATGATGTGTTTTAAAATAATCAAAACTTGACATATATGAGATGGTGGTAGGAAAGCAAAAGACATTCTATTCCTTGATAACATTTAATAAAGTTGAAGAATAAGTTCTCAATGAAGCTCTAAAACTAGGTCATTCCTAACTACACTGTTTGCCTGAAACCACACTATTGAGGTTTTTCTCATATTGAGTCTTGAATTTTCCTGGTTTTCTGGTAGCTAATTACTAGTTAGATCTCTATTATATGATGTTTGTGAGAGTCACTGTTTTTAATCCATCAAAGCTGACTTTCTGTTCCATGTAGGACCACTCAGCATCTCTATTGATCCTATGTTGGAAGAATCTGGCTGGTTTTAGCCCAGTTTGAAATTAACATGAATCAATAAGCATTAAATTGAATTATGGCATCTTAAAATAAGAAGGCAGAAACATTTTCCAGTGGGAACATCTGTTCTTTTAAAGACATCTATAAAATTTGGTAGGTGGGTAGATTATAGAAATACAAGGCTTAATGGAAAGAGCTCCTTTTAATATACAGAGGGCAACACAAGAGTGTCGTCAGATGTTTGCACAACACACCTGATGCTCTGTTGGGTTTCCAGTACAGACTGATGTCCAGTGGGAACTCATGGGTAGGTCTTCAAAGCCTATGGTCCCTGGCAAAATCGCCTTTTGCCCTCAGACACTCCAAAGCACTTCAGGAATGCTTATTTCAGTTATGTGGAACCCCACAGTAAAGAGGCACGTGGCCTTGGGAAGGCAGGGGTTCCCAGACTTTCCCATCCTAACACAGCTGAGCCTGTGAGAAGACACTGTGTGTCTTTAACGCCGATGGCTCCCCAAGGGAAGAGATTCCCATGATTACATGGAGGCAGGCGATCAGGTCTAGATCACCTGGATTACTTAGAGAGAGGGTAGGAGGGAGGGGCCTTCTAAGCACATGGTACATATTGAGAATCACTGGAAGAAAGGGGAAATGACACCAGACGAGTAGCTGACACTGCGGGGTTTGAAGAAATCACCTGGATTTGGGGCTCCATTTCTTCACTGGTGAAACAAGGGGATTTGAGACAGGTGGTCTCAATATCCCTTCACACTAAACTCTAATTTCAAGATTCTAACAAAATAGAACTGAGGCTCAAAAGTCTGAGGGAGTGTGACAGGAAAGGATTGATGGCTAAAATCTCTCCCAGGCTTAAAATTCTCTAATTCTACCTATTTCTCTAATGGAAGTGAGAATTCTATAGAAAAAAATAACTCACCTTTATGTGGGCCCTCCTTCTGAAGAGGCATTTAAGCACTCTTTTTGTTTAGAAGAAACTACATCTTCAACAAATAAATTTCAAGAAAAAAAAAGAAAAAGAGGAGAAACCTCTAGGTTAAGAGACTCAAAAGTCACATCACCTAACTGTACCTGGCTTAGGTCCTGGTTTGAATGGTAAAAGCACCGATGAGACAACCAGGGATATCTGAAAACTGATTACTGACTGGATATTTGATGATATTAAGAAATTATTGCTAAAATTTTAGTTGTGATAATGGTAGTGGTACTGCTACTATGTTTGTTTTTTTTTATTTATTCATTTATTTAAGTTGCGCCAGATCTTAGTTGTGGCACGTGGGATCTTCGTTGCAGCATGTGGGATTTTTTTTTTTTTTAGCTGCGGTGTGTGGACTTCTTAGTTGTGGCACACGGACTCTTACTTGCAGCATGCATGCTGGATCTAGTTCCCCGAGCAGGGATCAAACCCAGGCCCCCCCCACTCCGCCGCCCCGCGTTGGGAGCACGGAGTCTTACCCAGTGGACCACCAGGGAAGTCTCTGTTGCTATGTTTTTGAAAAGAGTTCTTATCCTTTAGGGATACATACTGAAATATTTACAGATAAGATGATATGATATCTGAGATTTGTTAAGAAATAATCTAGTTGGGGGGATGAAAGAGGTAGAGATGAAATACTTTGGCCTTGGTTTATGATTGTGGAAGCTGGGAGATGGATACACATGACTTCCTTACACTTTTATTTTTGAATATGTTCTAAATCTCCCAAAGCAAAATTTTTTGAAAGGACATCTTGAAAATACTTACTAACATGTTGTTTTACAATTAATCTACCTTAGTTTCTTTTCAAGAACGATAAACAAACTCAATCAGCCATAAATTCAGTCATCTAAAATCAAGACAGACATTCACCTACCATGTTCTTAGACTACGTATTCACAGTTCAAATGACCAGAGGACAAAGTACTTTTGTACTTTTGCCCAAAGTAGAATTACCACAAAAATAATCACTGCAATTATTTATCAGTAGCTTTTCCATTAAAATATCTTTTAGATCTTCCTTTTCATTCATGGGAGCAATGTCAGAAGAAAAGGCCATACCTCTCAAAGTTATTTTAACTAAAGAATTCATACTTTTGGAAGGAGACCTGAGGTCTTCTATTTGAATCTCCAGTTTGTTCATCTCTATTAACAGATAAATACTTAATTAAAAGACTATTTTAAGAAAAACTGAACATATCGTAAGCAACAGACAACAGGTTTAAATCCAGAAGACCCACGAAAACACTTCAGAGAGGGGTCCTTATTATTTGCTATATAAAAATTGGAAAAATAGATAATTCTTGAGGCAGAGCAGGCCCAGAATGCAGTGCTGCTTGGGTACCACTCCTCCCATCTGGCTCTCATCTTGAATATGCTCCACTCCTACCCAGGCAGGACCCACTGGAAAGCATGCCGTGGCTGTCACTGTGAAGGACATGTGTTTTTGCCAGGAAGAGTCACCATGAACATGCAGTAGTGCTTGAGGAACTTACTTACATTCATCATTTAGGATATTATATACAAGTATACTCATCAAACTGAAGACCAGGAGATAGTTCTTAAGAAAGAATGACCATTAACCTATCAACATCTAGCTCTGTAACATATACAGAGAGATTAGGCCAAGCCTCAGTGAAAGCATGGACTCACTAAGTTAGAAGTTACTAGCTCAGCAGAACTCTACGAAAAACATTTCATTAATTAACCATGGGCTTTACTGCCAATACCAACAGAACATATTCTATCATGGTGTGGTGATGGCACCTCTCTCGGTGTAATGTTTGCGTATAAATGGATCTACTTTAGATGTTTATTTATAAATATCCTCTTCAATCTTGAAATAAAATTTCACACTAGAATCTTCACATAAGGAAACGAGAAGCACAATAAGATGTTTTAAAGCTCAAAGTCCAGTTCTCTGATGGACAATAACTTAGTACATTATAAATCAACTCTAAAGGAAACAAAAAAGACAAAAGATGGACAACTATTTGAAAGCTCAGGGTCTAGAGGAGAGAGCACTACACTCCTATGGAAACCAGAGGCTCTAAAACAAGTCCCACAGCACCTGCTGCCCCAGCTCTTCTAAGACTTGATCAGCTTGACCTATAATTGCTCAAGAAGCACCTGGCCCTGCTTCCACTAGCCCGTAAGTTTCTTCACTCATCTTTGTATTCTCAGCAACTACAGAACAAACAGGATGTGCCTGGCAAACTTTTGTTGAATGAGGGAATCAGGTGTATGGAGGGCTAAGGGGAAAAACCCATGACAGACATGTTCAGAGTACCCTGGTTTCCTCACCAATTTGTGCCTCCAGGCTAGCTATCACGCCCTACCTAGCAATGACCTGGGAGAAGTTCCAGAAAAGCTCATCTAAATCAAGTATTTGAAAATCAAATGCTTGCTATTTAAACCAGGGGAGTCTGCTATTTAAATGGAATCCACAGTAGAGCTACTTGTAATAGGGAATAAGCAACCCCCTTTGTAATGAATACTCATGTTGATATCGAGTTTGCTTTCAATGGGAGACACCTGGCTCAAATCTACACCTTGCCTCACCATCACTTGAGCAACACTATTTCACACTGTCTGAAGCTCTCAGTCAGACTAAAACGGAGATAAAATAAACTGTTATAATCCAGCTTTTGGACAACTTTCATCAGTATTGCCTGTACCCTATTTTTAATTTCAGAGGGCAAGAAAGTTCCCCAATAATGGAGCCCTGGAGGGCAGCCAATGCTCCATGGAAGCCAGACTCTGGGCTATTCAGCTTCCCTTGGTTGACGTGGGATGGGCAAATAATACAACAGTCCTTGAATGGGGAGCTAGCTGACTGCCAGGTAGACAGCGTATCTCTAGAGCACATCTTTAAAGTAAAACCCGAAGCAACAAAGTTGTCATCTTCTAAGAACCGGTACAGGGATGAGTCCTAGTCAGAGATGCTGGGCATACAGTACGCATTTGATAAGCGTTTGTTAGTTGGTCCCAAGATAAAAATATGACTCAAGTGACAAGTTTCAGAAGTTCTGGCCATGGAGACAGCTTGAGGCAGAAGGAAAGTGTCAGTGTAGCACTGACTTACAAACAAGAACAGGCGTTGCTGTCACCTCTAGTCACCCAGAACAATAAGGGCAGATGGTGGCCAACAGACTGATTTGCTAGTCAAAGGTTTAAAGTTTCATGTAATGTTTCATGGATCTAGAGTAGGGTTGTCAGATTTAGCAAATGAAAGTACAGAATGCCCAGTTAAATTTGAATTTCATATAAACAACGAATGATTTTTAAAGTATTCCCAAATATTGCATGAGACAAACACAAAAAATTACTGTTTATCTGAAATTCAAATTTAATTGAGTGTCCTGTATTTAATCTGGCACTCTTACTCTAGAGAAAGTGGAAACATACGGTGACCCACAGACCTTACTCCATTAAGATTTCTGAAACACTGTTCACGGAAATGCTTAAGGAGTTTAGATATGGACAATGAAGAATCTATTTTCTTAAGAGGGAAAAAAGATGTTGATCAGAGTTGCCTACTCCGAGGCCACAGTGAAGGGAAGGATAAGAGAATAATATAATTAGGACACAGTTTCTCAACCTCAGCGCTACTGACGTTTCAGGTTGGATAATTCTGGGGGGGGAAGGGGGCCGCTGTCCTGTGCATTCCAGGATCGTAAGCAGCATCCCTGGCCTCTCTACCTGCTAGATGCCAGGAGCACACCCCTCCCCACCACACAGTGAGTTGTGACAAGCAAAAATGTCTCCAGATATTGCCAAGTGTCCCTTGGGGGCAAAAAAATCTCCTCTAGTTGAAACCACTGAATTAGAAGAAATGGTCAAATAAACAGAAAGTGTCATATCCATTAACCAACCGGTGGTCATACAACAAAAGATTCTCCTCAAGGGAGAAATTTTCAGCTCACCCCGGGGCTGCCTCGGGATGAGAGGGCTAGTCATTTCAGCTAAGACAATCAGAAACCCTTCATCTGCCAGAAGCACTACAGAAGAATCTTTGGTGAGCCAAGCTGATGAAGCTCTGCATGGCAGTACACACATCACAGCAAGCAGGGCATCGAACCCAGCCTTTGAAGATGTTCCTTTTAAGTTAACCTCCCTTCCAACTAAACTTTTTCCAAATCTCTTCCTGCCATTTGGAAGTTGAGTGATTCTCAGCTGAAAAGGACTGTATATACGAGGTGCAGATGGCAGCAGTTACGGCCCTCACCAGATGCTGCAGTCTCTAATTTGATTGAAAGGATATAATTAGACAACAGAAACACTTTAATGAAAGAGCAAAACATGGAGGGAGGGAAGGATTGAAGGCCCTTAACTGATGCCAAAACACCCACCAGTAATAGAGGCTTTGAGTCTGGGGAAAAGGAAGGGGAAAGCCCCTTAAAAGGACAGTCCCCATCCTGTTTATTTCCCCATAGACATAGGAATAGGGATTTTATTATTGTAGATTTCCACTGTATTTTATGTGGGAACAATCTGATTAAAACCAGAAGAAGTCTTTGGAAGAACATCAAAGAAAAACAAATATGGCTTCTGTGGTCATTATTAAAAATATTTTTACGAGCCCAATAATTTTCTTTGAAGATGAATTTTTATAGATTGAACAGCAGCAAGTAATTTACATACTGTGATGACACTGGTTAACAATCCCTACTGTTCTAGAACTACTTGGTCGCCATGTTTTCATCCAACTTTAGGACACCAAGGAACATGGACAGCCATTTAACATTTCTGTTTAAAAGATATAAACTCTAACTCTGTTTAGAGTTAGTCCTATAAGTCAATGCCACAACTGTTTTGTATCATCTTTAAAAGTTGCCTATGCTGTTTTTATTATTTCCGAGCTTTCAAACTTTGAGTGTGAATATACTGCTCTGGTTCTAACCAAGAATCTAACCAAACTGAAAGAAATCCAGCCCTCAAAGTCTGAAGTTGCTAATGTGGTATGACACTGGGGTTTGGAAGCCTCCTCGGCCCACTAGAAGCAGGGCCCCGCCCTCGTGGTAAATTGAACAATAAAAGTTTAATGCTTTGGCTACTTGCCAGGGATTAAATCAGTGGCAAGAAAACTAGAAGCTGGGCCCAGCAGAGGGGCAGCCCCGAGAGGGTACTGTTATTAAGTACCCTCTCATAACTGCAGGAGGGAGAGGCAGCCTTGTGTGAGGTGGCCTCAAATCTTTTGTCTGTAAAGTACTTCCTGGCCCCCAACCTCATTCCTCTTCAAACCATTGCAAGTCCAGAAGAGGGAGGTGTTTACCTAGAAAGAGGATTAAAAGGGGGATGGAAGGAATTTCCTTAGAGGATGAGAAGGCAGGTTTCTGTGGAGTGGCTATTTTTGAGGAGTGTGGACACCCTTCTAATGTTTCTACAACGGCCTCTATCCTTTCCCTGTTTAATCCGAATCCAGGATAATGTCCCAGAGGTGACGTCTGGGAAAGAAGCACTGCCGTCTTGAGAGAATGACACTGAAGACAACAGAGGGGGGGAAAAAACAGAGTGACCTCAGGCTCCTCTCCTAGACTAATGCTTCCGGGTTCCACCTGGATACTCAAGGTCAAAATGAATGTGGAAGAAAGTCACCGTCTTCACCCATTCACTGTGAGCCAGACAGAAACTAACCTGCCAGGTGACAAAAGGGGGCTTGAGGAGACCTCACCTCAAAACCTGCACAGGTAGTTTGCTAAGGAACACATTCACTTCCTCCTCTGTTATCCTTATTCAGGAGGCAAAAACTATGAAAAAACTACAGATCCAAACTTATGGCCTCTCCCAAGTGTTTTGCATTAACTGTTCCACAGTACAAACACAATCAATTTGGTATGTTTGAGTGTTTCATTTTGTTTTTTCGAAAATGTTTTAATTAAAACAAAATAATCATCCATGCTAAGCACACTGTTGTTTTTTAAAGGCCACTTTAAAAATGACAATAGAACCATTCAACTGTTTAGGAAAGTGACAGAAGTTTGTTTTCTTTTTTTTTTCTTTTTAAAATGTCTCAGGGCTGGTGCCACCTGCTGCCTGGGCTTTCCTCTGAGAAACAAATCTCTCAACAGTTTGATCCAAGCAACATCTGCATAGCTGAACAAACAATGCGCTGGTTCCGAGGAACGCTCTATTTTCTTTATGTAGTGCACACTGAATTCCTGGACCGGGGCACGAACCCGTGTCCCCTGCATCGGCAGGCGGACTCAACCACCATGCCACCAGGGAAGCCCCTGAATTTCTTTTTAAAGTATTTTTTAAAGTCTTATTAAAGATCCAAATGTATGTGTATGAAATTTCCCTCCCTCGATATGTTTTTTTTAATTGTGGTAAAATATACCTAACACAAAATTTACCTTTTTAACCATTTCTCCCATGCCTCTTAAAGTTAGTTTATAGTAAAAGGTAAAAGGTTCATTCAGCAAGTCTCCTTGCCACTTTTCCAGACCAGTGAACACTGCAAAAAATCAACACATATGGACCTAGAGCAGGGCTTGGTCAAGTCCAGCCTGCAGGCCAACTCTGGCCCACTGCCTGTTTTTGTATGGCCCATGAGCTAAAAATGCTTTTTAAACTTTTAAACGGTTGAAAACAACCAAAAGAACAGTATTTTGTGACATATAAAAATCACATTAGACTTCTCTGGTGGTTAAGAATCCACCTGCCAATGCAGGGGACACGGGTTCGAGCCCTGGTCCGGGAAGATCCCACATGCCGCGGAGCAACTAAGCCCGTGTGCCACAACTACGAAGTCTGCACTCTAGAGCCTGCAAGCCACAACTACTGAGCCCACGTGCCACAACTACTGAAGCCCGCACGCCTACAGCCCGTGCTCCGCAATTAGAGAAGCCACCGCAATGAGAAGCCCACACGCCACAACAAAGAGTTGCCCCCACTCGCTGCAACTAGAGAACGCCCGCATGTACAACAATGAAGACCCAACACAGCCAAAAATAAATAAAATTTTTAAAAAACTGTTTAAAAAAATCACATGAAATTCAAATATTGGTGTCCATGTAAGTTTTCTTGGAAGACAGCCACATCTATCCATTCACAGTCTGTCTATGGCTGCTTTGCTCTATAAACATGACCTCCCTTCTCTTCATTCTTTGAGATTCTGCAGCTGTTGTACTGCAACAGACAGTACATGGCCCACAAAGCCCAAATTATTTACTGTCTAGCCCTTTACAAAAAATGTTTGCTGACACCTACCTGACTTAGAGCCTAAGATGGCATTATAGGCTCAAAAATTCTAAACTAAAGATGGTATATTGCCCATCACCCCAAATTCCTAATCTGTATATTGTAAAGCAATTTAAAGCAATATGTTTTACCTTCATCATTTACTGCTTTTGATCCACATATGCTAAATCATAAGTAAGTGTATCAATAATATCTATATTAAGTGTACCAACTTGCTGTTTATTAGCAGTGAGCCTAAATTGAACTTCATTTTGCTCTAAGATTTATAAAGGTCTCACTGCATATCTCAAACAGTTAAACAGCTTTGTCAAGGAGCCAAAAATTTTCACAAAAAGATCAGAGTTCTTTGATGCCAGGTCAGTTTTGATAGTTTCCTGTTTCTTAAAATACATAAAAGTAACTGGTAATGCACGTTAGTCCCCTTCACTCCTCTCAGCCCCTGGGTTGTATACAGGTAATTCTATACAACATTAATGGAGTCCCCAAGAGGGATAAGGCCTTGTACAGTATGAAGCTCTCACTGTTAACTGAACTCATAGGTTTTATGGCAAGACACACTGCTGTCTAATGGGACAAATTCTACATGAGGAGCTGGAGGAGGATGAGCATAAAAGACTGTTCACAGCAAACATAACCAGAGTTGATACACTCTGCTGACGCACACCTGAAAGCCCCTAAATGTGGTGAAACACCCAAGCAGATATATGCCTTAGGCGGAAAACTCAAAGAGCTGAAGTCCACTCAGCCTTCTCTGCTCTTCCTACCTCTCGGCTGTCCCCTGCAGGTCAGTAAATTCCAGATGGGAGTTCACTTCAGAGAGCCCATCAGCCCACGGCCTGGCTGCCTTCCTCCTTGAAAAGGGAGTCTAGATTCCACCACTAACCTCTACCTTCCTCCTTATCAGTTGTGAAGGAAGGGAAAGAATCTCAAAGAATGAAGAGAAGGGAGGTCATCTGAGGTTGGCTACACACTGTAATTAGAAGTAGCACTGATAGGGAATGAGCTAACTTTTTATAAAGTCAGCATTCAAAAATGCAAACCACCAGTAATTTAAATATTACAAAATTATGCAGAATATAAGTATTGAAATAATTTTTTCCATCCACAAAATTTTAGAGAAAATTACAGTATCAAAAATATGAAATGTCAAGTTTGGCATATCCTCAGAGTAAAACGTGTTTTTCATTGGAAAGGATTTTTAAAAACTAGTGGGTAGGCTCTAGACAGGATGTGATGCTGAAGACCATGTGGTATCTCCCTAAAACTGCCTCTGGAACTAAAGAGGAGAAGTCACAAAGGCACTGATGTACTAGGATGGGAGGGAAAAAAGCTGGTGAGGCTCACTGAATTGGGAACGTGGGCCACTTATCATAAATCATTTCACAATTAACCAGACTCCAATAAAAGCACACACCAAGGTTTGAGGTTCAAACTACATAAGAGCTGCTGCATTTGACCCTTCCAAGCAAAGCAAAGGTGCCTGAGGAGAGGGTGCCACCTTCCAACAAGCATAAGCACACAGCTGGCTCACTGAAACACTTTTCAGAGCTATTACTCTGCCCTTTCCAGGAGAGGAAACAGTTTATTTCCACCCATACCTCTCTCTCCATAGAGGTCATTAAATCCTGACCACACATATGGCAAAGTGGAGCTAAGGGGTTACTAGGTTACAGTTATGTTGACATATCCTGGCTCTCAGAAAGTCCCTCCTTCATTCCCCACATACAGCAAACAGTAGAAGTGATCAAACTTCTGCACAAGTTTTTGTAGTTGTCCCCTGGAAGGCCACTGATCACTCAGAAACCACTTCCTGAGCCTAAGGTTTATAGCACTTGGAGAGCCCCCTTCTACCGCTCTAAAGCCAAGCTTTGCCTTTAACAGGGATTAATCAGACTGGAAGCTCATAGCATTCCCAGGGCAAAGGAGGTGTCCAGCACTTGGTGAACTGTAAAGCACTATAAAAAGAAGTATTAAATATGTTTAGTGACTGCCTGCTACATGTGGGTGTGTTACTTGCAGTACATCATTTAATCTTCACAACACCCTGCAAGGGAGTTATCATCATCCCTCCTTTACAGATAAGGAAACTGAGGCTCAGAGAGCTGAAGGCACAACCCAAAGTCACATAGTAAGCGACAACACTAAATCCTTATCTTTATCACAAATCCAAGCTGGTAAGTAAACAAAGCAACTTGGAGTTTTCTTTCATCAGCAAAATCCTGTCTCTCCAACATCACAGTCTGCGACTTTGGGTGGAGAACCCAGAGGCCTGTTTTCTTACTTCAGCAAACCTGTAAATGCACTTTTCCTGTCGCTTCCATTAATGCCAAATTCTCAACACATGAACAACTTGTGGACCAATGTACCTGGGCCAGACAACGCCCCCTTGCCTGCTCTTCAACTTGGAGAGTTCTGTTGCAAGGAAGGGTGTGCGGGCAAGCTAAGCAAAGTCACAGCTTCCATCCTGGTCTAGGGCCCCACTTGGGGAAGACCTGGCCTTGACCTTGGCCTGGGGAGCGGGTTACCCTGTTTAAAGTGTGGGCCTACTGGGGAAACGAGTGCTCTGCACTGCACTCTCAGGATAAGCACCCTAAGCTCTGCAGGGGAGAAGATTCCCATCACCCCTTACTTTCTTCCCCTCTCCACGCTGGACCTGCACCGAGTCACGGGGAAGTTCAAAGCGGCCCCGGTGGGGTGAGGGATGGCTAGGGAGGGAACGTTCTGGCTGGGTAGAGCCGGTCGTCTCCGGACCCAGGTCTACCTCTAGCAGGGCGGGCAGGTCAACTGTACTCTCCTCGACTTGTACTCAGAAATTAGTGTTGGGCAAGCGGGTGCAGCCGGGACCGGGCAGAGGGGCCGGGTACCCGCTCCCGTCGCCTCCGCACCCGCTCGTGAGCGGGTAGTCGCCACCGCCCCTGCCGCCAGCGGCCCGCCAGGCTCCGCCGCGAGGCCCGAGGGGCGGAGCCGACTGCGCACGCCCGCCTCGCCCCGCCCGCGCCTGCCACTCACGCCCCAGGCCCCACCCACATCCCCCCTGCACCTGGGCCAGCCCACCCGCGGACCACTTTCTTGGTTGGTTTGAGGGGCGGGGCCAGCAGGTGAGGGGCGGAGCCTGGGGCACAGCCTCCGAGTCCACAAGCGGAGGTTTGACCCGGCTGGACCGGGCCGGGCGCCCAGTAACCCCCTGCTCCACCCTTACTCGGGTCGTGACCCACACGCGGGCTCAGCCGCAGCCGTTATAGTCAGAACAGCAGTCTGCAAACCGCTTTTCCCTGCTTGGCTCATCACAGCGGTTTAAAAAAGGGTGCTCTGGAGTCAGCCTGTCCGGGTTCATATCCCACTTGATCACCTGTAAAATCTTGGGCGGATTTAAAAGAAAAATAACTCTCTTACTTCAATTTCCTTATCTGTTAAATGGGGACGTTGATAGCAATTACTCCCAAAGAGGTTGTACTAAATGAGACAATGCGTGGAAACTTTGACACACACACAGTAGGAGCTTAGAAAATGTTGAGTTCCTTTCACCAACCCAATTTTTGCAGCCACAAAAGAGGCAGCATACTGAGCCCCGGTTCCGAATCCTATCGCACATTTTTTGTCAGCTGGGGCATGTTTCCTGCTCTTTGTCATCTGCAAAATAGGAATATTAAAAGGTCTTCACAAGATTAGATTAGCTAGATGCAAGTAAAGCGCCCGATACCAAGAAAATCCAGAAGTGGGTGGGCTTCTGGGTGGGGCAATGGTGCTTTCTTAGACACTGCCATCCCGGGACGCAGAGAGCGCGTGGCTCGCTTAAACTCTCGGCCCCGCGTGGCCTCACTCCCCCACAAGGTCTTCCCCGCCCGCCCCCGGGGTCTGTGGTGGGCCTCTCTCCTCCCCCACACTACCCAAGGCAGAGTTTCTCCTTCGGCTCCAGCCTAAACCGCCGCGGTGACGCCCCGCGGGGCAGGTCCGGGCGGTGCGCCGGGCGCTTTTAAGTCCCTGGTCCCAGACTTGCAAGTGCGGGCCTGTGCCCCACGCGGCGGCGGGAACCTCAGCCCTCCTGTGCTGACTCGCCGCGCCCTGAGCGGGGCTGGGCTGTCCCCGGCCCGCCTTAGGTGCACCGGCCCCTTCGCCCCCTAGCCATCCCCCTCGCCCGGTCCCAAGACCCGCCACCTCGCCCCCAACCATCCCCCCATCCCAGCTGCTCCCAGAGCTGGGCCCCAAAGGCACAACTACTCCCACGAGGCTTCTTGGCTCCGTCACACTACCCACACGACCCAGTGCCACGGCAAGAGTATGCTTGTTCAATCACTGTTTTCCCTGGGTCATTACCAAGGTCGAGAATCCTCTGGCTTCTTATTGGAGCAGGGGGATGCCCTCCACATCCCACCTGGTGTCTCCCACTCTTGCTTACCTTCTCCTTCACCGTTTTGGGCCCTTCCCCACCTCCAAAATCACCTCCTCCAACATAACCTGGCAATGCTTCAACTCTTAACTTGCACCCTCCCAGGCAGGAGGCCCTAGAAGGAGAATAAAATGGGAAGATGCAGGTAAAACCATCAGCACAAAGCAAGTACTCAGTAAGTGTGATCCCTCCTCCATTCAACAAATATTCAGCATGGAGCCTGTCAAGAGCACCAGCAAGACAAGAACTTACACTCCTAGAACTGACAGTCAAATGGAGGGGAGAGGCCAGTCAACCAACAGGAAAATAATGTGAATTTCAGAGAGCAAAATATACTACAAAAACAAGAAAATGATGATATTGACAGAGGGTGCTCTGTGGACTGTTTTAAAGAGTGTAGGGGAAAGGTTTTAGCAAAGTGGGACACAGCTGTCTACAGTTTACAAGGTCCTTTCATATCTCATCCTAGTTTCAGAGGAGGAAATAAAAAGAGGCAGATGGGGGGCGGGAATTCAAAATCAGGTTTATTTGGCCAAGTCTGGGGATTTATGCCTCATGGTAGCAGCTCCCATCTGTCTTACTGCCCTGCAGAAAGGCACCCCTGTTGACTGGGTACCAGCCCCCTTCCTTTATTCTGCTCTCTTGGCCTTGTGTAACCAGAATGGGCTACAGTGAAAAATGAAAATGAAAATGTGGGGCCCCTTGTTCAAAATTTTTAAGAATTTCAAGATGGTGACAACAGAGCATTAAACCAAGCCTGAGGTCCTTCTAAGCTCGGGGGGGTGGGCCTGTGTCATTAACTACACACACCCCTGAAATGTTGCAAGCCCATGAAAGCTGGCTTGTACAACAGAGCTCAGAAATAGTGTGCAAGCTCCTGCCCCCACTGGCTGCCATGAGAAACATCTCTCTAGTTGTCCCCAGCCCTCCCTTCCCTCTTTTCCAGCGTAAAGCCCAGCACAGGTGATGGAAACAGCACACAGAGGCTAAAAATACAACCCAGCAGGTCTAGGTCAGGGCACGTAATGGCTCAAGGTCTTTGCTCAGTTATGTGGTCCCTGGCCCTGGCAAGGAGCTGCCTGAGATATTCATTTCAATACTTCACATGCCTCAGTCCTTAAGCAGCTTTATTTCATGGAAAGAGTGAGGGCACTGACTGTAGCCCCCGGGCCTCCAGGAAGATATTGGTGTCTGTCTGTCTGCCGGCTCTGCAGTCAGGCCCTTGGATTCCTCCCGAGGGCAGCAGGATTTGCCAAGCTGAGAGATCTCAGCTGGTGGAGTTTGGACGATCCTGGTATCTTTGAAACTCCAGCTGCGGTGATTTCTACTCAAAGGGCAGTCATGTTGTGGAGAGAGCACTGGATGAGGAGTCTGATTATAATAACAAGAATAGCAAACCTTTACTGAAGATTTTACTAAGCTTTCAGCAGTGTGCAATGTTTGTCATCACATTTCTCATATGACGGTAGCCCTATAAGGGAGGCACTCTTACGAGCCCCCTCATACAGAGCGGTTAAATGGCTTGCTTAAAGGTTGCCTAGTGGTGGAGCTGGGCTATGACCCCAGGCAGTGGGACTTCAGGACCCTACTCCTCATCACCGTGGTGAATTGCCTTCTTATCTTTATGGGGTTCTAGCAACCAACGCCTACTGAGTGGTCCAGGGCTGGGATTAGGGTGAGGCAAGTGAGGCATTGGCCTCAGGCACAAGATTTAAGGGCCCCCCCCAAAACTCAGTAATCAAGACAAATATTTAATCAATTTTTAAATATATTAAATATATTTAATGGACAGTGTTTTAATGCAATATCTTTAAAAACTCTAAATGAATGTCAAAAAATTAATGATGGACAGGGCTTCCCTGGTGGCGCAGTGGTTGAGAGTCCACCTGCCGATGCAGGGGACACGGGTTCGTGCCCCGGTCCGGGAAGATCCCACATGCCGCGGAGTGGCTGGGCCCGTGAGCCATGGCCGCTGAGCCTGCGCGTCCGGAGCCTGTGCTCCGCAACGGGAGAGGCCACAACAGTGAGAGGTCCGCGTACCGCAAAAAAAAAAAATTAATGATGAACAGAATCTCAAAACTGTAAATAAAAACAGGACCTAGATTCCTGATTTTCCTTTAGCCTCAGGCTCATCTCAGCACTGATCCTGTCTCCCAGGTTCTGGGTCAGGCAACTAGTGATGGAAAATTCAAGAGAAGCAGTAGTTAGTCTGTTCTGATGGGGGTGAAGGGAGAAAAAGAATTTGGTTTTGAACATAACGAGTTAGCAGTGTCTGTGGGGCATCCAGGTGGCCACATCTGAGAACTCAGAGCCAGGTGAGAAGGGGCGGCAGAATGGGCAGGGCAACCTCATTTCACATACTTGGCCCGTGATAGGTGTGTATTCAGTACATGTGGTCTAAATCACTGGTCCTCCGAGTTTGCATCATGGTTCAGGAATCTTTTCAAGTTCTCTCATCCAAAGTTTTTCTCTTCTCTCCTAAAACTTCTACATCACAAACCTCAGATGTGTTCCCATATGGGTGTGGAAGTTTACTTGCTTGGGTGTTAAAATAAAAACATCTTCTGAGGAAATTAAAAACAACTAAATTCCACTAGAATTTGGGGGTGGGGCATGAAGGAGGAAGATGAGGATTCATATAAATTGGCTCAATTTCCTCTTTTTTTTAACTTTTTTTTTTTTTTTAATTTTTGGCTGCGTTGGGTCTTCATTGCTGCATGCGGGCTTTCTCTAGTTGCGGAGAGCGGGGCTGCTCTTTGGTGAGTGTGCGGGTTTCTCATCACGGTGGCTTCTCTCCTTGCGGAGCACGGGCTCCAGGTGCGCAGACTTCAGTAGCTGCGGCGCGTGGACTCAGTAGTTGTGGCACGCCGGCTCTAGAGCACAGGCTCAGTAGTTGTGGCGCACGGGCTTAGTTGCTTTGCGGCATGAGGGATCTTCCCTGACCAGGGCTCGAACCTGTGTTCCCTGAATTGGCAGGAGGATTCTTAACCACTGCTCCACCAGGGAAGCCCGGCTCAATTTCCTCTTTATTCACTGACCCTCCGGAAAGAGAACAGGAGCTCAGAGAAATTAGAGAGAAGAGTGGTAGTAGAGGAGAGAAAGAAAGAAGAAAGATTATCGGAGCTAAAAATACATTGAGCAGAGACTGGCTAAGCATCAGAGACAGGCAGATGTGTTTCCAGACAGAAGCAGTGGTTTAGATATGTCAGGAAGAACAGCTCCAAAGGATGGGTGGAAAATAAAGGTTATTTAGACTGATCTCAGCAGAGTGAAAAGGTTCATTGGCGAACCAAACTCAGGAACAGGACTTTCAGCAACATGGAAGCCCTATGACCTCAGCCCCAAGATCTCTGGATCAAGTGTTGGCACCAACAATGGAAACTCTTGCCATGGTTTCAGGACCCTGGATCAAATAGAGTCTTTCCATCCTGACTTTATACTTCTGAACAACCTTCAACAGAACAACCTCTGTTAAAGACTAGTTACTTTCCTTAGTGTATCCTCAGGTACCCGCTTCCCTTTTCATGTAACAAAGCAGGGATATTCGGGACAACTTCTAAAACCAAGGGGAAATGTAGCTCCTGTAGATTCATCACCTCCATAAGGCTGATGAATCTGACAAATGTTTAGTGAAGATGGATTGTGGAAAAAGAAATGTCATGATACCCAAATCAGATCAGAATCATCCCCCGTTTCAAGAGGCTGATTGCTTGACAGCAAGGATTTACTGTGTGGCACAGGGAACTATATTCAATATCTTGTAGTAACCTATAATAGAAAAGAATCTGAAAAACTATACCTCAATTAAAAAAAAAAAGAGGCTCATTGCTTGGCCTCATAAACCAGATGGGCACACAGCTAAGGACCTGGGATGAAGTTCCTATAAAATGTTGGGTTAAGTCACTCAGACCATGAGCAACAGGGGCTCAAGAAGGGGTCAGATGAGTGAATGGGCCATAATGTTAATAACATCAGGGACTTCCCTGGTGGTCCAGTGGTTAAGACTCCGTGCTTCCACCACAGGGGGCGTGGGTTCAATCTTTGGTTCGGGAACTAAGGTCCCGCATGCCTCACAACACAGCCAAAAAAAAAACAAAAAATAACCCAACATTAATTAGAACTTTATTTACTGAGCACTTACTCTCTGCCGGAAGCCATGCCAAGTGCTTCACATGCGTTGTCCCATTTCCTCCGCATAGTGATCCTGGGGGTAGGCACTCCTACTATCCACATTTCACAGATGAGGAAAGTAAGGCCCAGAGATGTGAATTCACTTGCCCATTGAGAAATGGATCTGGGAGCCATCAATAGGACTTGATGTGGTCCGTGCCCAGGTGTGGTACGTGGATGGGCCAACCAGATGCAAGGCAAAGTGTCACAGCATAGCTCTGAGTGGATAAGAGCAAAGGTGGTATAGACCCTGGTTGGGTTGAGTCCAGCCTTTGTTGGTTACTAGCTTTTGGGACTGAGGCATGGTCCTTGAGCAACTGAACCTTCAGTTTCTTTTCTTTTTAAAAAATTTTAATTAATTAATGTATTTATTTATGGCTGTATCGGGTCTTAGTTGCAGCACGCAGGCTCTTCGTTGCGGTATGGGCTTCTCTCTAGTTATGGTGTGTAGGTTTTCTCTCTCTAGTTGTGGCACGCGGGCTCCAGAGCACGTGGGCTCTGTAGCTTGTGGCATTCGGGCCCTCTATTTGGGGCACAAGAGCTCAGTAGTTGTGGCATGTGGGCTTAGTTGCCCCGCAGCATGTGGGACCTTAGTTCCGCGACCACGGATTGAACCCACGTCCCCTGCATTGGAAGGCAGATTCTTTACCACTGGACCACCAGGGAAGTCCCTGACCTTCAGTTTCTTCATCTATAAAGTAGGGATGGCAGCAGCACCCAAACTCATGCAGAAGACTGTTGGTAGCATTTGGTGAGATGATGTTGGTAAAGTGTTGTCTAGAACCATGTTTGGACTACAGTGAGCATTCAATCAACACAGATTTTACTGAAATAGGAGAAATAGCACAGGCCAAATTACCCTGAGTTATTTCTAAGGAACGTGAGGCTTACTACTAGTGCAGGGTCAATTGAAGGGAGTTACACAGAAGGGAGAGAAGAATTTGATAGAACTTGAAGAGTCTGTATCATCTGCCATCTGTGTGAACAGCTCTGTGCTAGGAGACACTGAGTGCTTCTTGAGTCAAAGGCCTAGGAAAGTGAATACATTTGAGTGTCTGGAAAAAGGTGGTGTGGGAAAGCCAACCTCAAGATGGGGAAGGAGAGAAGGAAAGCAGAAGAGCAGCTCCATGTGCCATTCTTGCCCTTCTGTCCCTGCCATGCAGAGTAAAGGCAGACCGTAGCCCCAGAGCCTGGTGGCACTTCTCCAGGGTTCACTGGCTTTGAAAGGATGCCTGCCTGCCCAGTCTCCAGACGTTTGCAGACCCTTCTCAAAGACAAACCCTTTCCAACGCCCAGCTCTAAAACTGACCCACCTCTCGAGAGGTGAGGCCAGAGCTTGCCACTGAATTAACCCCATTGTCCTCCCAAGCATCTGTGGGTCCAGATGCCGGTGGTCTGGTGGTGGTTCCACGGTGGCCTGCGGTGCGGTCTGCCTGCGACTTTGATTCACTCCAGGGACAAAAAAATCAAACAGGCAACGCATGTGATTCCAGGAACTCCTGCCAGACTCATACTCTGTTTTTCCACCATTTCGCTCTCCTCCCCCCAGAGAGGGAGCCTCCTTTGGCATTCTGTACATGAAAAATCAAAACCACCAACAGGGCAGGCACCTGATAAGGAGATAGGCATTGCCTAAGAGTTCCCAGGAAGAGGCGTCTTTGTTCTTGTTTCAAGCCCTTGACACTGCTAACAGCTCTAATTACTGCATTTGCCATGGGATGTAAAATAAAACCGCATTCCAGAAACCATGTATTCTCCCCGGGAGAGACATGCGGGCAGAGGTGCCCAGGGCTGCAGGAACGTGTTCTTTCATTTCTGGTCCCTAGCCTTGGCAGCTATTCTGAGAACTTAACAGTACCTTCTTTATGTGCACGGAGAAGGGCCCTTTCGCACCTGTAAGGATGCATCTCGCTACCTGTATCCACAAATCTGGACTGCATATTTGACTACATTGCATGCAAAGTGTGCTTCTTAAGAATGTCAGAACCTTCAAAATTCACCCGCGCCATATTGGGGAAAATGAGGGCTTGAGAAGTTCCTGAGGCTGTAAGCACAAGAAAATAGAACTTCTTCCAACATAATTTAATTATAAAAATCTGATGATGTAACACTCACCCACACCCACATCACAAACCAGAGTGACATCACAAATACTAGAGATAATGGTTCAAAACTGCATGAGAGGCAAAATCTAAACAAACAGCAATTTGCCCATACATGACTGAGGCAGAGAAAAGACAGGTGATAGAAATATTAAAACAAAACAAAACAAAAAACAGAGAAAAAGGGAAAAGAATATACATATTTCTTCCCCCTACTAAGCTAACTAAAATAAAATTTAAAGCAACCGAAATATGGTAAGGTGATTTTATTTTATTATAGATGACATTTCTTAGAAAGCCAGGTCTCTTTAAGTGTGTGATTCTAATCTATCCAAATTGTTCTCTTGTTCTTGGCTGGTCCCAAGAAATGGAGGCCAGCATCATTTACATTGTGCTTTTGCCTTTTTAGACCCCAGAGTATATTTCCCTGCTTAGCAGCTTTTCTTGGCTCATGGCAGTCTGGTTAGAAAGTGATTTCAGGGCTTGGCACGATTTTACCTGCTGTCATTTCTGGGTTGCAGCATAGTTGAGGAGTGGCTACAGCTCCTATAGGAAGTTTGAGCGATCCCATCTCCCATTCCTTTCCTGCCATGGGTTCCCTTAGCTTTCCAGGGGACAGAAATGGTCTTTAATTCCTTATAAATGCTCTCTGACCCTCCCTCCGCTTCCAGCCCAAGCATGCTATGTTCTCTGAGAACCTGACCATCACTGTGACCTTGTGAAGTTCTACTGCTTCCCTACTTGGTACAAAAGGTTTTGGTGAGCAGGAGAGAGGTTGTGCAGAAAGATTTCTAAGAGCTGTGTGGAAGGAATGGTCTATAAAAAGATGTTAATACTTTACCTCCAAAGTAGACCTTCTAGTCTCTGCTTGAGAATTGGCCTTTTTAAATTATTTTTCTCCCCCTTATAATTCTAGCATCCAATCTCTGTGAGATGAGATCCCAGCAACCCCACCTATGGACTCTGACAGTCTATCTTATGAACACCAGGCTTCAGGACTGCTATGTGGACTCGCCAGCTCTCACCAACATCTGGACAACCAGAAAATCAATGCTCCCGTACCAGGTACCACCTCTTCTTGGAAAGTTGTAAAGAACCCATTAATTGCCAGTTCCTTCTCCCTGGTTAAACTTTTGCTCAGGCGACAACTGAAGGAGAAATGCTGCCCAGTACCACGCAAGTTTGGAGATGCGAAACCCTCAAAGAGATTAAAGCCCAAGGATGATTCAGCAACGAAAGCCGCCCAGCGGGGCGGGATAAGAAACTCCATCAGTTCCAACAGCAAGTGGCCAGTGGGGCAGTGGCCAGGTTCACCCAGGCACAGGAGGTCTGCAGGAGGCGTCAATGAGGTAGGTGATGGCTGGTGGTGGAGAAAATGTGATGGGGTGGGGAGAGGGAAAGGTAAGCTAGGGCTTCATGCCAAGAGAAGGAAACCCTGAAGTTAAAGACAGGATTGTGGGGGGTCAGGATGGAGGTGGGGGCGTGATTTAGTGGAGAGAGGACAGATCTGGGGTCATGCCTATTTCTCCTTTGCTCAGTTTGAGAGGAGGATAAAGTGGCTTTCAGAAGTGGAGACAAAAGAAACTTGACTTGAAGCAAAAATGAGGATGGGAAAGGCTCAGATGCACATGCTTGAACCCCAGAGCTGAGCCACAGACCTGGTCATGAACGTCCACATGGAGAACTTGGCGTCCAGAGGCCTGATCTGAGTCCAGCTCCGTTAGTCCACGGTGGCCAGCAGAGCTCAGAATGCACCCTGGAGCTAGGTGGTCAGTGTTCAAATCCCAGCTCTGACCGTAATTGAGGGGGACCGTGGGCTCAGTCTCTTTCTACCTTGGTTTTTGTCATCTATAAGATGTGGAGAAACAGCCCTCCCCTCACAGGGTTTCATGAGGATGAAATGAGTTAATGCATGCAAAGGGCTTTTGAGCAGAGCCTGGCACAGAGTAGATGTTTAGGGTCCTGGGTGGCACTCAGTAGGTAACAGCCGTGGTCCACCTTCTGGCTGTGTGGCCTTGGGCAAACCCATTCCAATTTCCTTGCCTTTAAAGCTGTCTCCTGCTGACCTTACAGGGCTGTGGGGAAACGCTCGCAGCAGTATCCCTGAAGGAATTCGGTAAACTAGAACATGCTAGACAAATGTTGGTTGTGGCTGTAACCAAGACTTGGGGACACAAATCCCAGATAATTATCCGGAGCTCCCTTCTCAAGTTTTAGCTTTGACTTCTCTGCTTTCTTCCTGGCTACAGTAAAGAAAGTTCAAAGGAGAAAAAAGTAACACTCTGCCAAGATCTTGAGAGCAGATATGCTGAACATGTGGCTGCCTCCCAAGTGCTACCCCGGGACATTGGGACAGTGTCCTGGAAGGGCCGAGCCTCACCTCACTTCCGGAAACCAGGAAGAGACAGCAGCTGTCAGAGGATGCATTAACCATCCATGGCCTCTTGCACAGAGGGCCACCGGGCTCCGCACCACACGGTGGTGGAGCCAATGCTGTGGAATCCTTCGGGGACCCCCGAGAGGTACACTTAGGAGCTGGGCAAGGCCATCAAAACAAAGCCCTGGGAGGCTCTTTGCAGCCAGGCTGCCACCCCTGAAGGTGCTCAGAAGGACCCACTGCCAGGCAGGAAGAGGCCAGAGGTCCACGAGGAGCATGCTCCCAAGAAATGGCCCAAGTCAAAGAGCGAGAAATAGGGACAGGAGCTCACAGGATTAGGCTATTCTCTGCTAGATGTCCGAAGAATAAACACCACTTTGCACCTTCCACGGGATCTCAGAGCACTTTACAGATCAGTGACTCCCCTCCCCGGGAAACAAGACAGATGGGTATGAGATTCACTTTAGACTCGGGGCCCCTCTCCACCTTCATGATTTGGTCATTTCCAGGCTGGATGCTTAAGCTTTTTTCCTACAAGTCCCTTTTCCTTAAAGAGGGGCTGGAGGGCCTCAGTCTTCCAGATAGGAAAAGGCTTAGCAGATGAAGTCGATGGTTATACCCAGTTTACGGTCCCTATGTTCGAAAAGTGGACTGCTGGGATTGACCACCATTCCCCCCACACGGCTGAGCAGAAAACCTATCACCACCTCAGGGACATAATCTCAAACACTGTCTCTCAGATACTTGCCCAGACACCACCTGGATCCCCAATAACCTGAACTCTGTGTTAACAGGAGAGGAAATTACACAGATGCTCCCATGAGTGAGCTGATGTTATTAGGCACTGCTTCACGCAGACCTCTCCTTTGTGGAATCTGTAGACCTTCACCAAATAGAGCAATGACAATATATAACGTACTTGATAAAATTGTATTTTTTTTTACAGTCATTTGTACAATTTGTTACAAAACCATAGAAGACTACAACTTGTTTTAAATCATTTTTGGTCGGCAAATATGTAAAATCTGTGTGCAATTATCATGTATTTACAGGGCCTCATGTTAGTCATTTTCAATGATTATTCCAACGTCACACTCTCAACATAAGACATGGCTTAAGATAAATATATTAGTAAATAAATATTCTGAGAACATATTTCCATAAATGAAATGTGCTGCTATACATATACAGAATATACATAAGTTGTTTTCTAGCCTTTAAAACATTTTTTTTTAATGGTAATGTTGGAGAAGGAGCCCTTAGACCACTTTATTACAAAATCTTTACAGCAAAGTCTTTACAAAATATCTTTTAAGTGCTATGGGAGAAATTTTTAAAAAACATTTTAAAATAGTGCCTTGTTAGACCAACACAATAGAGTTTATATAAAGAATAGAAAAAGGCAGTTCTGTTTAAAAAATAATACTCTTGATTAGTAATTATTTTTTAGACCTCATTTTAAAAGCATTAGTCCTGCATGAGCTTTGAGTAGGAACTAGCAGCACATAAGGGAAGGTGTGAGTGGTGGACAGCAGAGTGGTGGACGTGTCATAAAACGGCATGGGTTAGGGTTAGGGAGAGGAAAAGAGACGGAGAGTTAAGGCCAGCATCCTGGGGCTGTGTCTACTACAAAGAGGTACCTGGTGGACCAGAACTCCCAACTCCCCATTTTTAACTGGTTCTAGGACTCTTCAGTCTATATGGCTGTCCTACACCCAAGGCTGAGCCACGGGACCACACCCAACAGTCACATTCCTGCGTGCACGTGTTTGTGTGTGTGTGTGTGTGCGCGCGCGTGTGTGTCTCTCTCAATGGAAGATGTGATGCTCCCAGTTTCCATAGCTATGTAACTCCCACATGCCACTGAGAGGCCACCAAGAAAAGGTACTTGTCATCATTATTGGAGTCTTACGACTTCAAAGAAGACATTTCTTTTGACTTGAATGGTGAGGCGATATAGTTGGTCACCATACTCTGGTGACCCAACACAAATTTAAGACAACGGCTGAGGTTTAAAGCCTGAAAGTTTCACTTTTCTGTTTCTACCACCCTATAAACTATGAAAATTAAATGTGGTTTTTGGGCCATCTGTAGTTACTGCTCTTTCAAATGGAAACTGGACTCATTTATTTTAATAAGCCCAGTTGAAGCCACATGCTCTCCTCATCTATTTATTGCTTAAGGCTGCTGAGGAGTGGTTTTCCAGCCAGGGCTAAAGAAAGCCACTTTGGGGGTATGATTTCAGACAAGGAAGATAACATGCACTCAAAGGCATTAAAAACAAACAAACAAACAAACACAAAGCCACAAACGAACAAACAAAATCTCAACAATGAGAAGCTGCTTTTTGTAGTTCATGTTAGAAGCCATACCCCCCACCCCTTCCCTAAAATCACAAGATGTAAGCTGCTGTCCTCAGCAGCTGCTACTCCTGGCCCGAGGAATAAAGGCGGCCCAGATCACGTGTCACGGGGCTCAGGCATTTCGCACACCCTCGCCAACAGGTGTGCTGGGCACAGGCGGTGCTGGGGGTGTGTGTGTGTCGGGGGGCAGCCCCCAAGGGACTGCACCTCAGAGGCTGGATGACAAATCTCACCACAGTGAGCTCCTTAATGGCAAACGGCTCAATCGTTTGATGCTGGAATTTCTTTCTGACAAATCCTGGCTGGAAGTAAGTAAGTTTCCTCATCACAGGCTGGGGTTTTTAAGAAAAAGGGATTCGGTAAGATTCTCATTCAAAACGTTGTGATGTGGACCCTGGGCTGACCTTCCCTGGGCCTGACTGGAGAAGAGCCGTCACAGTCCCCTGGCAGCCCAGGGTGGGTCTCTGCTTCCCCACCTACAGGGGGCCAGGACTCAAGGTTCCTATTCAGCAAATGAGCATTTCAGATGACAACAAACACCTGCTGAATAAATGAATAAACAGAAGTGACCAGAAGAGTTAGCGAACACAAGAGCTAATGTGATTAGTTTCTTCTAAAAAATTTTTTAATAACAAGAAATACATTGGACAAAAAGGATAACGATCCCTGATCTGAAATAGCTTTAAATAGATTCTCCCTTTTAAAATGGAAACTTTTAAAAAATGGTTTGGGTTTTTAAACTCTTCTTCCCTCTTAAAACAACAACAGCAACAACAAACAACAAAAGGTTGGAACAATATATAAAAACCTACCCTTTGGGTCTAAACTATCTGATAGTCTCTTTCACTCTGTCTCATGGAGAATCAATACAGAATAGTGCATTAGGTAGAAAGGATAGTAGACATTTGCAGGCGAGATGAGCAATTTCAGCCACGAGGCAGAGGGCTGAACAACCCTGAAGCAATGGGATGGGAAACGTCATTCAAAGGGAGCTCAGACCCTATCGGGTCCCGGCGACGCGCACCCAGGAAGGCAGCCCAACGCCGGAAGCAGCCGGGGTGTGTGTGGCCGGGCGCACACGGACGCATGCGCACAGGCCCGCTCCGGGGCTCCCTCCATCCCACCTCTCCCCCAGCTGGGGCAGACACCAAGGCTGCAAAACCACGTACATTCCTCCTGGGTGTCTCTCCCCACACACCCCGTCGAGCCATCTCTGCAGCCAGTGGCAGGAAGCCCAAAATCAGGACTGTAAACTCTGTCCTAGTTAGGACGATGACCAGAGGGGACAGACTGAGGACACTACGCAGAATCGTCCCTGTCACCCTGGGGCTTACGTAGCAATGGCTTGTCCCGACTCCGCAGTGCTGCAGACCTTCCACCCGACCCCAAGCTGTTTCCATCAGCTGCCTGAAGGTGCAGGCTGGAGAGGCATGGCTTCCGAGAAGGCCTGACATTTTGTACGTTGGGATTTGCCACGAGAAAGTAAGAGGCAGCATTGCATTGTTCCTCAGAGTTTGTACCCATATCAACTAGCTTTACTTCAAGTTTCTGGTTCATTTTCTAAGGCAGGTGTAGCCCTGAGCTTTTCAAAGGCCTGAGCTCCCTCCAGGGAGACAACAGTATCTACACATGATGTGGTTCAATTACTGCAGCAGTGATTTTTTTTTCAGCAAAAGTTGGCGGTTAGGGTTCTTTAAAATATATATTTAAATAACTTTTTACATTTACATATAATATCTTAAAAAACAAAGCAGAGAAGTCAATCCCACACACCTCGAACCCCAAGCACACACACTTTACAAAACAGAAGAGTAACATGTTATCAAGAGGCAAAAGACTAAGAGAATTTTGTCTGTTGGTTTGTTAATTGGGAGGAGGGGGTTGCCACACGTGGCTCACATTTTGGGTTGAGGAGGGCTCTCTTTATTACCACTTTTGTGTTTGTCAAAGCTAAAAAAATCTTTTTTTTTCTTTTTTTTTCTGTAGGAAGTCAGAGTTTGGAATCTCCGTACAGTTCCCATTTCCACGGAAGAGTTCCATCTGAGCTCAGGCTCCAGGGCCTCCACTGTCGGCCAGGCGAGATCTTGGTCCTGGGAGAGAAAGAACAATCGTCAGGGGAGGGGGCCAGGCCCGCAGGCTTTGGGCACCACATGCAGGGACGAGGCAAGGGACCTGGGGACCCATCCCAGCGTGTGGTGGGCTCTCAGAAGTGACAGCTCTGGATGCTGGATGGACTGTGTATATGGTAAAGGGCTGAAGTGGAGCCCCCTTTCTGAGGGCATGGGGGCCTTCTAGGGAGCCGGCCTCCCACATCGGGCTGTGCAGAGCCTTCTGGAAACCCTTAGGCAGCATGAAAACACAATGTACAAAAGATGTGCCTTGGGCCCTGTTGCAGGCACTGGGAAGACCCCCATTGCGGAGCTCCCACACCTCACAACAAAGTAAGTTCAGGTTGTGAAAACCTGGAAAGTAAACAGAGGGTGTGAGAGTGAGCTCGGAGGGTGCTGGAGGCCGGCTCTTAACCCAAGATCTGCAGGAGAGAAGCGGTAGAGAGGCCTGGAGGCTGGAATGAACCTGGCACTTTGGAGGAACAGGACGGGGGCAAGGCGGCTGACATCATGTTTACATTTCTAAAATTTGGAAGGTAATGGCAAGTCAGTGAAGAGTTTTCTGGTATAAAGACAGACTTATGTTTTAAAAAAGACGACTCTGGCACCCACATGGAACAGAAGGCAAGACTGGCCACAGGAGACCAGTCAGAAGGCTACTGCCCTCAACCTAGAGAGAGGAAATAAGCCCGGCTGCGGACAGCAGGCGGGGAGCAGAGCAGATCCATGTGGGGTTTACTTTGGAGTTGGAATTGTCCCAGTGCTATTCAAAGGTGCTAGACTGCACACTGTTCACTACTGAAGACAAAAGGTTTGGCAACTTTATCACAATTTGATGATGTCTGCTGAATCTAATAATAAAAAATCTGGACTTGGGTTTTGCATGTCTTTTGCTAAGTTTCATTTTTCTGGGGATTCAATTTTCTGGATCAGGGGAAAACCAGCACATGTGGTTCTCACAGACAGGCTGAGAAGCCCAGGACCCTGATGCGTGAGGGGCAGGGCAGGCTCAGGGCTGGGGCCTGGGCTTTTGGCCTGAGCATCTGGGTAGGGAGCCTTGGAGAAGGGGATGCAGCGGGAGGAACTCGAGACACTGCTGTGGCAGGATCAAGCGGGATGCTTCTGCGGCATCTGGGGGAGAGAGCTCATGGAAGCAGAGGGCCAGCAGGTCTGGAGCCCAGAGGAAGGGCTGGATTGGGGAGTAACACTTGAAAATCATCAGGTACGGATGGTGTTTAAAGCCAAGGGCACCAAGAAAGTCACTCAGAAAGTGACTGTGTGGAGAGAAGACCCAGATCCCGGCCTACCGTCACCGCCCGCTCTCACCTGCAGCCTCGGTGGCTGTGGCGCTGGAGTCCTGAGTGTCCTGGGGGGCACTGGGGGAGCTGGTCCCAGGGGCCCCCACATCCTCTGGAGGGCAGGGAGGTGACAGCGGTGCCCTGGCTGGGCAGCACGGAACCCACTCTTCTTGCTGGGCTGCTCCCAAGCCTCTGTGGGGCCACAGGGCATCCGGACCTGGCAGCGTCCCACCCCAGGGGCTGAGGCCCCGGGTCCCTTGGCATTCGGAGGGCAAGCCCAAGTCACAGTCCACATCCTCCGGAATGATGGGGATGCGCTGGCTCAGGTCCCGGGCCCCGGGGTGGCAGCTGGGCGGGAGCTCCTGGGCCAGCGTGTACTGCACACGTACCGAGCAGTCCTCGGTGTAGCGGCCGCCACCCCCGCCCCCGCCATGGGCCACCTGCTTCTCTTCATAGAAGCAGCAGGGCAGGCCCTCATACTTCACCCCATCTGTCCTGGGCAAGTGGTCCGGGTGAAGGCCATAGGGGCCCTGGGAGCTCCCCGGCTGTGACTCCCCACCCTGGGGGCCGCAGCCCTCACAGGGCGGGGGGCCCAGAAACAAGATGCCGCCCCCGGTCGCTCCCGCTCCGGGGTCTGGGGCGGGGGTCTGGGGCTCACAGCAGCAGGCACACACCGGCCCCTCCCGGGCCCCCTTCCAGGTCCTCCTGAGGTCCGGGGCGGCCCCGGGAGAGGCCTCGAGCCCCCCTTCTGAGGTAGAGCTGTTGGGCCCCCGGGGCTCCAGGGAGGAGCTACTGCTGTAGTTCATCTCCAGGCTGCAGGTGGACAGCTGGTCCCCCGAGGGAGAGGCGGGCCCGGGCCAGGGCTCTCCCCGCCCCGCACCTGGGCCTCGGGCCGCAGCCAGGAGCTCCTCGGGGGGCGGGGAGCCCTCGAGGCGCACCACGGGCCCCCGACCTGAGCCCCCCATGTCTCCGGCGCGACAGGGGCTGCGGCTGCGGTAGACGAAGGGGTCGTAGTCGCTGCTGAGAGAGCTGCGGAAGGTGGAGCAGCTCCCGTACACGCCCTGGTTGCTGATCTCCGTGCAGTCCACCACCGAGTCGCTGGAGGAGCAGCGGCACTGGCCCGAGCTGCCGCTGCTGCTGCTGCTGTCGCTGCCCGGGCCGTCGGCCAGGTAGCCGCTGCACACCGAGCGGTGGCCGTGGTAGCAGCTGAAGCTGGACGCGCTGCCGCTCTCCAGGTGCGAGGCCGGGGCCGCGTGCACCGCGGGGGCGAAGAGCAGGCCGCTGCTGCTGCCGCCGCCGCTGCCGCCGCCCAGGGGGAAGGCCCGAGCCGGGCCCCCGGGGGTGAGGCCGGGAGGGGGCTGCCCCTCCTGCTCGGGGTAGCTGAGGCCCCGGAAGTAGTAGTGCTGGTACATGGTCTCGTACTGGGAGAAGCAAGCTGCCTTGGAGAAGCTGCGGCCGCCGAACTTGGGCCTGCGGAAGGGGGGGGCCGGCGAGTAGGGCCGGTGCTCCAGGCCGCAGCGGTGAGGGGCCAGGCTGTGGTCCAGATGGAGGGGCGGGTAGCCGCGGATGTAGGCGGGGGTCTGCGGCGGGAAGAGGCCCTGCTCCCCGCGCCGGTCCACGGTCAGCAGCGTGACAGGGTTCCCGTGGGCGTCCATGCTCGTCCTCGTGGGGTAGGCAGGGATGGCGCTGGCCCTGTGTACGCGGCCGGGGTAGTGCACCGGCAAGACCACCCTCTGCTGCCGGCCGCGCGCCAGGCTGCCGCTCTCCAAGCACACGGCGCTCGGGTTTCCCTTTTGTTCTGGGGAGAGGCGGAGGAAACGCGGTCAGGGGAGCGAGCACGCTGGGGCCAAGGGCTCGAGGGGCGGGTGCGGGCACAGACTGAGGCGGCCGGCGCCAAGGTGCCCAGTCTCACGACCATGGCCCATTCTAAGCTGTCGCCAAACCCGGCCACGCGGGTAGAGGCCTCCTGCTTCTCCACTCGAAAGGTGGTCACTCCTGTCAGGGTCCATCTCCCACCTCCCAGCTGCTCTGCTCGGCATAAGGCTCGAGAGAGCAACAGGGACACGGAGGGGAAAGGCATTTTCCCTCTTGGGAGAACAGCTATACCTGGAGGGCACCCTGCCTTCCGGGCCCTCATCCACCACCACAGGGAGGCAGCAGCAGCATCACAACCCCGAGGTACCAGGCACAGCAAGCGTCACCACTGTCATCCCGCTGAAGAGATTGTGGGCCCGGGGCCTGGAGAGGCCAGGTGCCTGGCCCAAGGTCAGGAAGCCAGTTCATGTCAAAGCCAGAACCCAGACTCAGGGTGATTCTTCAGAGGCCTCCAAACCCCAAGCCCCCACGCCTCCAAGTCCAGGTGGCAATGCTGCGGTGGTTTGCTCGCTCCCCAGCACGTGTCCTGCTCCTGCTAGGTACTCGGTAAAGACAGTGACACTCCAGCAACAACAGAGGCAGCGGAGAATTACCTATGATGTTGTGTCGACAGTGGGGGCAGGTGTGGTGCTGCAGCAGCCACGGGTCCACGCACTTCCTGTGAAAGCGGTGAGTACAGGGGATGACCCGCAGCTCCTGGGAGGGAGAGAGGACACACAGCCTGAAGGAAGGGCACAGGCAGAGGGCGGTGCTGTCTTCAGCTCTGCAGTGTTTCTTCCCATGGAGCCCGGAGTGGACCAAGGAGCCCAGTTCACTGTGGCAGTGCCCAGAGGCTCCCCCTCCCCATCTCTAGCTACAAGTGGGCTCCGTTCCCTGGAGTCAGGGCCCACACATGGGTTCTAGGGAGAAAGACATGGACCATCAGCCAGCTCCAACCACGGTGCTTGGTGTTAAGGGAGGAAGCCAGCTTCCTTCTTGTGAGGAGGGCACTCACACCCACGCCACACACAAGGGACCGCCAGAGCTGTATGCTAGTGCAAATGGTGAGCCTGGGGGTATGGAAGGGTGGCTAGATACACCCCAAAACCTTCTGCACTTCTGGGATGGTGGCTGGCTCCAGATACCCAAAATGGGGTGGGTAGAAAGGAAGATGCCCAAGACTCATGATTGACAGGTGGGGCAGCAAGGGGGCAAAGTTCTCCCGTCCTCCCCTTCACTGGACCCTCAGCACTCACCTGGGGGCACACAGTTAATAACAAAGCACCCAACGTGGAGAGGAGGTAATGGGGTTCTGAGGCAGGGATAACCACCTCTAAAGTTCCCGAGCCCAAAGCACCCTCCAAACTTGCTAATTTTACTTTGATTTTCCATTCTCTGACCAGCTCAATGCAGTAACATTCAAACTAACACCTAAGGCTGTGCCTGACCGTGGCAAGAGTCCTACCTGGATGTTCTCGTGTAACCTTTGTGATCACCTGGAGTACAGGTCAGTCTCGGGCCCATATCACAAGCATAGGCACAGAGAATAAAGTCACTTGCCCAAGATCACAAAGCTAGAACCCTCCTGGGCCCAGATGAGAACTCAGGCAGTCTGCAGGTAGAGACCATGTGAGACTATTCATCTGGAGGCCTCTGCAAAACCTCTTTTTTCATCCAACAGTCTACACAGCAGCGGGACACTTTCATCAAAGGGGCATCAAATGCCTGCAACTAATTCTGAAGTGGTTTGCTCCCCACTCCCCAAAATGTGTGTGTATATGCACGCCTCTATCCAGAAGGAGATGAAGCAAATGTGGCAAAATGTTAACAATGGGTGATTCTAGATGAATGATCCAGCATTCATTGTCTGATTCTTGCAACTTTTCTGAAAGTTTTAAATTTTCAGAAAAAAGCTAGAAGGAAAAAGGGGATATCAC